>NC_058368.1:182715342-183315342 GCF_018350175.1 Felis catus | reverse complement strand
CACTTCACACAGATCAATTTGGCAATATAGAAAATTAACTGTGAAAAGCTGGGGTGTTTGTTGATGGTTTCAGCATCAGTAACACTTGCATAAAAATATTTTAAAGGTATGAGTAAAATAATATGCCATTGGATATAATGTAAGGAAAGAGGACAGCAAAGGGATAAAGATAACACTGATATTTTTGACCTAAATAATTAGGTAGGTAACAATGATATTTACTAAGATGGAAAAGATTGGGGAAAAACAAGGCTTGAAGCTAAATATGAGGGCTTTTTTTTTTCTTCCCCTTTTGCACATGCCACATTTGGCATATCTGTTAAACTTCCAAGTGGAGATGTCAGTTGCACAATTGGATGCACTTTATTCCATTGCCACCGATCTTACTGATTGTGAACTCTTTTGGATATAAGTCCTAAAAAAACCTCTTTAAAATGTATGTATGAAACACAATTATATTTTTTCACAAATATTTTTTATTATGTCCTAGTAATGCCACATTTCCATATGTGAGAATCATCCTTTATTTTTCTTACAACTTTTCAGGAATGTATTTGATACCTTGATTTTAGGTCATTCCACACAAACCCAAAGTGCTTAAATTTAATTATATTTGTATGGTATTGCAAATGTAAGGAAGTATTTGTTTCTTTGGTGTCTTTTATAATCAGAGTACAATATGATACATCACAGTTTTCAATGTCTGAGTCATTCAACTGAGAATAACATCTTGCAGGATTTTTTATTGTACAGCCATGGTGGTCTTTTCTTAGCCCAAGTCACTTTGATGTCTGTTTAACTATGTGTGGTGAATATATGATACCTCATCCCTTCATTTTGTCCTCCAGTCTGTAATGAGTGACTGTTATTCAGAGTTCCCACTCAATGAAAAATGTTCACTGCCTTCTGGAATTTTTTTATTGTCTGAAATTTAGAGCTTGAAGACAACTTACTCTGTAATTGCTAGAAAATCATTATGGTCTTTCAGCAGCTCATCCCATCAGGATTATCATCCTAAATCAAGAAAGATGTACACACACACACACACACACACACACACGCACACGCACACACACACAGAGTTCATGTGCATACACATGGTACACACATACATGTGCACACAGTAGTGGGCAGTGTTGAGTGACCCAATTTTTCTCCATTCTATCTGCATCTCTCAGGAAGTAGAATAGAGCAGGAGCCATGTTTCTCCAGAAAATAAGAAACGGGAGCAGAATGATATCTAATTAAAATGTTTACAGCATTTCCCACGAGATATAAGCTACTGACATTTTCCAGACTGCAAGCCAAGAAATGCTTAGGATTATACAGATGTACTTTGCAATCTACAATTGCCATGCAATGAAAACATAATTTAGACACAGTTCAGGAAATACGGATTGGATAACCTTTCTTTAGAACTCAGAAATTAAAAGTTAGGTCCTATGAGAACTTATGGTAAGTTGAGCAGCTCGCCTCTTCTCACAGTAAATTAAGAATCCATTTCCTCTGCTTTGTAGGACTTCTTCCTCTAGAAAGGTTTCCAACATCTGTATCTGAGTCCGCCAAAACAATAGTTGCTTTGTTGTATCTCTTTTTCCTCCCAGCTGCTCTCATACCTACTTTAACACTACACTTTTCCCTGATTATCACACTCTGGTTCTCAGTGTTATAATATTTCTTAGGTGTGACCAGTGTTACCAATATCAGCTCCTCCTAACCTCCCTGGTTCTTAATTCCTCATAACATTACTCACTGACACATTCAACTGATAGATGTTTTTGAACAACTACCTTGTTCTAGATACCCTTAGAGTGAAGGGGACATATCCATAACCAATGTAGACAGACCTGTTGTTCTAATGAAGCTCACATTTTAGTACAGGGAGAGGACAGAGAGACAAGAAACAAGCAACCAGTATTATTTGCTATAGTGATGAATACCGTGAAGAAAATAAAGCACACTAAGAGAAAATAAAGTGATAATGGGGAGAGTAACTTGTTTTTTTTTTCATTTAATCCCCCTGAATTCATGTCTTCACTTCCTTCCTGCAAGGTCTGGTGTGACCTAGAATTCATTTTTCTCCTATTCACAGAGGCATTCATGAGGCCACTAAATTCTCAGCTTATTTCCCATACTTCATTTCTATTTGTATGAAATAACTGTTTTAGGAGAATAATGGAAAGTATTCTTTGTCACTTCAAGATCAGTTTCCTGTTAACGATAGATATTTCTTTGCATTATGACATAGAATACCATCAGTTCCCCTTTTCTCACTCTCTTACATGTAGACTATGACCAGAGGTCCTTTTCTAATAGAAATATCTTTTTTTTTTCTATTTATAATCTGCTAAAAATCCATGGGAACTTTGTGGGGAAAAGAAAAATTCCTGTACATTGAGATAGAACTGGTTTTTAAGTAAAATTAATTCTTTTACTAATCACTGTATGTGAAAAATTTAGTAATCTACAAATATCCTTCCCTTGAAGAAAGAAATGGATTGCAGCAGAAATAATGGTGTAGGAAGAAGATTTTATTATTTCAGTGACATCAGTTCTGATGGAATGTCTTAAAGCTTGGAACGAAGGAAAACATTCCAAATTAAGATTTCTTCCTAACCAAATTTTACCAAGAAAACCTGTAGAAATATTAAGAAGATAAATGTGAGTTTGGGTAATGAATGAGTGTAGAAAGAATGAATACAAGAAACCATTCTTAACTACTAGTGAACTCCTATTAATGGGTCTCTATGCCCAAATCTACATGCTAATGATGACTCTTGGGTGACTATTAGTTTTATAAGGAATGTTTCCCAATACTGCTTAAACTGTTATATCCTCATTTCCTCTCCAAAAAGATTCTTTGATCACAGCTTCTGTTTGTTAGTTTGCCTGTTTGTTTGTTTGTTTTTACTTGTGGTTATTACCACTATCTAATGTGCAGAAAGTACTTTATGCCCTTTTCATAGGTCCATTGCATAGCAATATATGTGCATAAAAATAAAATGTAATTGGGATCATCTTGACATCTCTGCCTTCAACAGACCTAAGCAGAATGCTCTGTGTAGCATTGCCTCCTAAGTGTCAGTTTCAGGATGAATACATGGAGTTGCTTTGTGTGTGCGCATGTGTGCATGCGTGTGTATGTTCGGGTTGAGCTGTATCACAATAGGTCTCTATGTCCAAAGGAATGCATTAGCCAAATAGCATAAAAAAAGGTTACATATGCAATCTGAATTCAAGGATACCAAAGATTACAATAAGAAGTTTGTAAACAGTTTCAGAACAATGGAATTCCATTAGTCTAATTGTATTTTTCCTTTTAAAATTAAAACATGTTCATTGATATAAAGTAAAAATTATAGATCATTAATGGAGAAAATACTTAGCACTGTTAAAACCTTGGAAATTGTCTTTCAATGTTTTTTTTTTTTTTACAGAAAATGTGATATTTTATATTTTCTTTGATAGTGTGAACTTTTTTCCTTTATACCAGGCACTGTGGTAGATTTAATAGTGAGCATAGCAGATGAAGTTTTGCTCTCACAGTCTATGATATAATGTATCTTTCCATGTTGATAAATATTCATTATCACATAAATGCCTAAGTCTGTATTTCATACATTATTTAACCTTGTCCTATTGCCAGACATTTGGTTTGTTCTCTACCTTTTTCTATTATTCACAATAATTTTCCACCTATGGAATCCTTGAGACCAAATGTCCCTTCCTTCTCACCCAGTAATTTGACCTACTACCCTCTCATACAGTTCAGAGCCAGCTGTTGATCTGATTGGATTAAAGTCATTCATACTAATGTGAGGAATACTTTCATGCATATGGAAAGAGTTTAATCCACAGTGTGTGGTGTTTTTTGACACTGTCAAATTCAGCCACCATCAATTCTTTAAGATCCAATTCAGCAAAAATCAACTTGCCAAATATTGAATTTATGAAGTGGCTAATTTTAAACACTTAGCATTTTCTCATTTCTGAACATTTTATAAGAATGGGCAAGATATCCCCTAAACACAGATTTTTCTCTTTACTTTTGAGGTCTTACACTCAGCTTCCTCACCTTTCTATGACCCTGATTCTTTGTTCTCATCCCTTTGCCCTCGCATTTTCACTCAAATCTCCTCCTGCCTACTACCTGGTTTTGCCCGTGCTCATGCCTCTAGCAATAAACCGCTACAGCAAATTATCCTGGACTAGATTTAACGTATTTTCTGATAGTTTTCTGAGAACCGGTCATTTCACAAACTGGCTCCAGGCATATTCCCCTACCCACCTCCCTCACTGAACCATTGCTGAAAACATGGCTTTTACTTGGGACTCTCGGGTAACAATACTTGCTTATTCAAGGTCAAGCCACCTTCCTTTGTCTAGCCTAATAAGGACTTACGTACATGAATTAGAACAATAACTTCACACATTCACCTTCTTTTCACACCAGGTCAATAGTTTGAAGAAGGTGAATGATATATAAATATTTCTAATTTTATGTTCATAAATAGAGAGGACTTCCTGTTTAATTTAAAAGTGACAACCATTGCTGGCATTTTTCACCTCTGTTATTTTTCAAAAAGATCAATTTTGCCTGTAAAGCATGGATGCAACAAGCTGACTCATCATTTCTAATTTTTCACAAAACCTTCAGAGGCTGAATTCAAGCATGTATACTAGAAATAGTCTTCAGAAAGTTTTCCCTCATCCTGATATACTTGACAATCCACGGACACAGTTGGACTTGAGATGGTTACAGAGCCACACATCTGCTTGGTGAGCCCCATGACTCTGCCATGGTAAATTGGACTTCTTTGGAAGTGTGAAAAACCAGAAATGAAATCCTAATTTCACATAATAGAAATATAAATCAGAATCTCTTCTGTGCATTGCAATTGCATGGAGGTTGATGGTAAATTTTGTTCTTCCTGTATCATTTCTTCCTTTTATCTATTCACTCTCTAGCACATGGAAGCTGCAGGCAACCCCCAAGTGCAAATATTTATTATGTGTGAGAGTAAGAGGAACAAAACACAGTACAAAAAAGTAAATACTTTGTACTATATAGAATTTAAAGTAAACGTTACTTAAAGAGGAAATAATTCATCCTCTGTTCTCCTACTTGATAAGATAAATCATAAAGCAAACCATAACATGAGATATAATAGTTACCATACATTTAGCATAATGGCTTGAACACATTTTCTCTGTAGGAAGTATTCCTATAATAATAGACCAATATGAAAAATTACCTGTGATAAAGTAAGAATACGAAAGTTAACTCAGCACCTATGAAACCCCAAATATGGTATATAATAACAAATATATTTAAATTATCTATATATCTATACCCAAATACGGTATATAATAAGAAGTATATCTAAAATATTCAACCCAACATTTAATTTTTTAATGTTTTTATGTATTTTTGAGAGAGTGAGAGACAGAGTGCTAACAAGGGGAGGGAGCAGAGAGAGAGGGAGACACAGAATTTAAGGCAGGCTCCAGGCTCTTGAGCAGTCAGCACAAAACCTGATGCAGGGCTTGAACTCATGAACTGCAAGATCATGACCTGAGCTGAAGTCAGACACTTAACTGACTGAGCTTCCCAGGTGCCCCCAAACTCAACATTTAATAAGTTCAAGGTCTTTTCCCCTTTTCATGCCTCAGGCTTTCTATTAAAAAGCCTTTACATTTTATAATGCCAACACTCAAATAAGCACTAGCCTAGCATTTAAAACACATTAATCAAGTATTGTTTATTCTGTCTGAACTCACCTAGGCCACGAAACTAACGTTAACTCTTTTCTGAGTGAATGTGAGATTGTGGCAAAAGAAGTTCATATTATCCAAAATGCTCAGATAAGAAAGTATCCAGATACCTTTATGAACATGGTCAGTATGCAGGCACCACCATTTGCCCACCTCGGATCTATTTGTTCTTTCTACCCTGCTTAGAATACTATTTTGTTTTATGGTAGATGATAGATAATGATGGATTTTACTCAACCATAAGAATTTTCTTTCTTGCTTTGACATCGTGCCTTGTGACTAAAGGTGGTTTTGAGGCCCAGTTGAAGGAAATGATCCTAAAGGGAAAGTCTTACAGGAGAAGCAGAATGGCTTTCCTGATAAATCAGTACAGGCGTAGCTGCCCGCCCACTTCCTGCTGTGAACATGACCATGGTATCTGGATTTGCAGGAAGAGACAAATATAAGAAAAAATGCAAACGTGCTAATTATGGCAGAGCAGAAAGATGGAAAAATTTATTCCTAACCCACATTTAGCTTGGTTTACTTGAAAAAATAAAAGCTCTCTGACTCACAAGGGCATTTTCTGATTCTTCTTCCCAGTCTAATTTCTGTATTTTAAATCTGCACAGGAGATGTTGTTACCAAAACAAAATTTTTAGTGGACAACTCTACCATGATTCAGTACAGATTTAAGGAATAAAAATGAAAACTTTTAATCTGTCTCAATTTTGCATGACGTTAGAGCTGTTCATTTACTTTCGTTGCTCACCTTTTATTTCCTTGCCCCAGTTTCTTCTCTTATTATCCTCTGAATAGAAGCTAAAAATACCCAAACTCTGTGACCCAGTGACCTCAAAAATGTAAAAACAAGAATAAAAGGGACATTTTTAGGACATGTTAGGGATTCCAGCATGATTGATCCAAGGGATACAAACTCTTGATTACTTGTGTTTGTGATAAGTAGATATCTACATCATATATTATAATACCAGACAACAAATGCAGATAGTTCTTACACTAATCAGAGATTACCTTCGAGTATCTGATCACTAATGCCACCTTTTTTGACTGACCTATTGGCTTGAAATACTCAGAGAATTCCGAGGCCATGAAATTATACAGTTAAGATGCTTTTAATAGAGATACCAGAATACGTAACAGGAAGTAGTTAGTGTAATGGGGCTTATTAACCTCACATAATAAGTCTAGAGCTTCCTGAGTGTAGGGTTTGTATAGTGGCTTACACAAGCACCCATGGTCATTCTATTCTAATACTCACTGTGTTGGTGACGTCTTACTACATTGTTATGACAAATCAGCCATACCCCAGGGGATAATATCTGTACCAGGAATTATGTAGGCAGCTGGGGCAAAATGCATCTCTTTTCACATGGCAGTCTCTTTCCTTATGAGGGAAATCCATTTGCAGAAGTCTCTCTGCAGATTCTCCTTGTGAATCATTGGGCAGAGCTGGATCACGTGTTTTTTGTTTTTTTGTTTTTGTTGTTTGTTTGTTTAAATCACTGAGTGGCAAACTAGAATGGGATTGTTTTGTTTGGGCTGGAGGAAAGACCCAACCTTCTTGTCAATACAGTCATCCAAATGATACTTGAATAAAATTGAGATTCAGCTTGTATTATCAGTTTCTCTAAGGGTTTTTTTTTTTAGCTCCTTTTTTTCTTGAAGAATTTGGAATAGTTGGCTAAATTAGTTTTCCAAGGCTGACATAACAAGGTGCCACAAACTGGGTGGCTTAAAAAAGCAGAAATGTAGGGGTACCTGGGTGACTCAGTCGGTTAAGTGTCCAACCTTCGCTCAGGTCATCATCTTCCGGTTCCTGAATTCAAACCCCGCATCAGACTCTGCTGACAGCTCAGAGCCTGATGCCTGCTTCAGATCCTGTGTCTCCCTCTCTCTCTGCCCCTCCCCAGCTTGTGCTGTCAGCACAAGAGTCTGTCGCGGGGCATGAACTCATGAACAGTGAGATCATGACCTGAGCTGAAGTCAGACACTTAACTGACTGAGCCACGCAGATGACTCTTCTCTTCTTATAAGGGCACCAGTCATATTGGATTAGGGACCATCTCAGTGACCTTTTTTAACTTGATTACATCTGGAAAGGCCCTATTTCCAAATACATTCACATTTAGATACTGTGGATTAGAACTTAAACATGTATTTTTAGACCATAAAATTCAACTGATAATATTGACATGGTTAAAGGAATGCTTTGGGTGTGCAGAGTAAGGGAAGCAGCCCTAAGAAATACAAAAACGGAGCCACACTTGAGAACACACCTGGTAGAAACTAATACATAGTATTGTCAGAGTGTTGCCTGTCAGACAAATTGTTTAATTATTTTTAGGTTTTCTCTCTCTTTGTTCAAGATTCAGATTTCTTTGAGTGACAGTTAGATTGGCTCTCTTTGAACATAAGCTCACCCCTTGGCGGGGCACTGGGGAGACTGATAGAGTACTTTGAGATCCTTCCAAGCCTTCATTCAATATCAAGGAGGTAGTTCCCTACAGGAAAACTAGGTGTGTTTACCAGAAGAAAAGAAAAGTGGTATAAAATAAAGGTAAAAATGAGCACTACGTGACTTACTCTTTCCTTATCTGCCCCAGGTTGGTAGCTGGCTCTGTGAGTGCCACACTGGCAGTGGGAAATCAGAATAGTCTTGGTTTCCCTTGGACAGCCTAGTCATGAGGTTCTGTATGAGACACTGCTGGGGAGACTGCTATGAAAAATGGAATGGCGTATGTACTACACATTAAGAATTTAAGCCTGATATAATTGAACTGTCTGTTCATATTGGCATGTACCAGATGAATATCAGTTCTGAATATAGGTACACATAAATGTAATATTGACTGCCATATTTATGAATATTTTAAATTTTTTAATGTTTATTTATTTTAGAGAGAGAGATAGACAGAGAGACAGAGAACAAGTGAGGAAGAGGCAAAGAAAGACACACACAGAATCCAAAGAGGCTCTGAGCTCTGAGTTGTCAGCACAGAGCCCAATGTGAAGCTTGAACCCATGAACTGCAAGATTGTGACCTGAACTGAAGTTGGACACTTAACCAACTAAGCCACCCAGGCACCCCTGAATATTTTATTAACAGATTTTGTGTCATCCTTAGCATTGGAAAGGAGCTATAGAGGGAAGAATTTAAAGCATAAAGATAATAAAAATAAGAACAATTTGAATGTAAGTTTCAGTTGTCACTAACAAAATTTTTAAGAAATTAATTTGACACAGTGTATTGTTTGACCTATGGAATCAGCCCAAAGTTTGGGGAGACCATAACTGGTAGAGATTAAAGAGACCACTCTTCAAGGAGATCTGGATTAAAATCAGGATTCTGCTCATTGTTATATTTTTGAGACATAGTACAAGTAAGGCATATAGTACTTGTATGAATACATGCTTAGCAATAGGTATTTGTTAAATGAATGAATGAACGATGAGTCAATAAACTGGAAGGTAGCTTATGATGAATTCCAATATGTTTGTAAATGAAACATTGAGAAGGTGAATACACACACACCACTGAAACTCCTCTTCAACTGTAATGTAAATAACACTATAAGTAAAATATGAAGCAAGAATGATCCTTCACCTACTCTGATGATCATCTACGTACTATGCCTAATCTCATGCATTCATTGACCACCTTGTCCTAGGTAAGACACCATATGTAGTATTTGGAAAATACACGGAAGTCACACAGTCCCTACCTTCGAAATATATGTAAACTGTTTGGAATTAGGAAAGATGGCATATGCTTTTTTCCAAGGCAGAGAGAAATTAGTCATTAGAGGTTTGAGTAGCCCCATGAGAGAAAACAAAAGATTGATTTATTTTGACTGGTAAGAGCAGGTCATGAAGATAATATTTGAAATTGGGTACTAAAACTGTTAGAGCTAGTTGTGATGTTTTTTTATTTGTTTGTTTGCTTTCTTTCCTGGTTAAAGAGAGAGAGAGAGAAGAGAGAGAAACAGAGACAGAGACACAGACAGAGACAGGAAGAGATATTAGGAGAATAAAAAGGTTATATTGCCAGCCAAAAGGAACTGGAAATAAAAGACCCTTTGGTCCTTGCCTAAGTGATTTTTTTTTCTTATGAATTGGCATTTATCTAACAGAGATTCACACACTCCTCAAAGCTCACTATAAGATTCTATTCACTTTTAAAGAGCTGCCACTTAATTATCAAAAAAGATATTATGAGGGATAAGAAAATGTGAAGGCTAAAGGTGTTATAAAGCATCATGTAAATAAATAGCCTCATCTCAAATGTTGGAGAGGAAAACATGAATGTTATTTGCAGTAGTTTGATAGATTGGCCTCACAAGGAATAAAAAGGGACAGTTTGTTTGCAGCCATCTGGTATATCGGATTTTCTAGCACCTTTGCAGCATGTCCCCTTACTGAGCTCTGATTCTCTGTCTTATTTCGATAAGGATGAGCAATCTTGTGTGTATGTTTTTTTTTTTGGGGGGGGAGGTTAATTGACCTTTCTTAGCCACTTATTTTTCTCTAACTGCTTCGCAACACATATTCTGGCAAAAATGTTAAGGTAAAAGTTGAAGGATGAGGAGGAAATAACACTTTTGAAAAGCATACCTGAGTTTGTATTGCAGCGTGCTTCTATGGCAGCATTCTAAAAAATAAATAGATAAGTCACTTCAGTACAAAACCCAGAGTATCTATACTTATCAATTCCCTTGTGTTTAGTTAAGAGTTCAAATATATTTGAAGGCACTCCAGTATAAATTAGAATGGTCTCCAGATGTTTTGGCACTGTAAATGACCAGGCTAAAATTCACTTTTAATGAACCGTATTTTAATGTCAGTCTCTTCTGTCTCCTTAAATGACAAAGAACTCATCTGACTTTGTAATGAATGTTCAACTGTTCGGTCATCAAGTCTGCCATTTATTGTGGCTTCGTATTTTCCTGTGATTCATAGGAGAGTGGTTAAGATTTAGGAAGAGAGTAAACGTAGAATCAGTAGGACATGCAGTCTCTCGGGGTAGAATACAAAAATCTAGTTGTGACAATTTCCTTACTGAAAACTGCAGGTTTAGAGGCCAGAGAAACCATAAATAAATACAGGGGATACTGAACAGAATAAATAACCTGAGATCACAAGCTCAGAATCCATGACTTTGAGTTAACTGTAATTCCTGTATCTCTTTCTTGATATTTAGAAACAAAAGTTTAAGAAAAATTGTGTCCAAAGATTTCATAGAACTCAGCTTCAGGATTATTTGGATCAATGTATTTAGGGTTGCTTTTGCTTTGTAAACTTACGTACATACAATGTTTTCTCTGCTATTCTCATAGAATTACAAAACTCTTGACATTATGACTAGATGGAGTGAAAGGTTATAAAACTTTCTATATAGATTTCTCCTTTTAAACATACATGGAACTTCACTGCTAAAACTAGGAAAGTGGCAGGCAATTCATAGAGTTGGCTATTTAAGTGCCTGGAAGAGCCCCCAGGAAGGAAGGATGGAAGGAAGGAAGGAAGGAAGGAAGGAAGGAAGGAAGGAAGGAAGGAAGGATGGAAGGAAGGAAGGATGGAAGGATGGAAGGAAGAATGGGAGGGGGGGAGGGAAGAGAAAGGGAGGGAGGGAGAGAGGGAGGGAGGAAAGAAAGAAAGAAAGAAAGAAAGAAAGAAAGAAAGAAAGAAAGAAAGAAAGAAAGAAAGATTAAAATTATCAGTGGAATGGTTGTATAAATAAAGCTTATTGCCCTTTTTTTCTAGGTAATAAAACATGACTTGTGATTTCAGAAAAGTCATTGTGTAGAACTATACATTGATCTGCATACAAATATAGAAATATACAAATTTGTAAATAAGTATAATCATGTAGATAGTAGTATGACTCAGCAGAGTTTATCTGTTACTTATGGATTCTAGGTCCTGTGCTGAATGTTATAGGAATAATTTGTCAAATTAATTTGACAACTACAGTCACCAAAGAAGTAAATTGAAAGAATGATTTTATTGAATCATATTATTTTTCCAATTCCACAATAGGAAAGGAAATATTTTAGATTAATAAATATTTGTTAGAATTTGGATTAGGGGAGAAATATGCTTGCCTTTATAAAAAAATTACTCTACCTATGATATGTTAAGCATTCAATGAACTTGACATATTTCCTCATGAACATACTTTTCAACCTTGTTCCCTGAAGCTCACTGTTAAAGTAGATAAAGCTGCCACTCTGATTGTAGTCATAAACTACCCAAGAATATTATGTTGAAAGATGATACCTTTAAGACATCTTTTATTTCTTTCATCAATTCTATTATCTAATTTGAATTTATGAATATCAAAAGAAGGTTTGAAAACAGATTATGGAAAAGCTTCAAATCAGTGGGCTCTTTGAAATGCACTTGGTTTTACTGTATTGCTACTTCATTTGCTTCCTGTATTATACCACTATTTTGTTAAATTTTGCATTTGAAATGTAATTGCCTATTCAGTAATTCCTAGCATTAGTCAGATTTCTTGGATTACATAAATATTGATTTACTTTTACTGTGACTGGTAAAAAGAATCGCTTTCACTGAAGCATGAAAAAAACCTCTGTTGAAAAGTGTATTCAACTACTTTCATTTGACAAATTTATATATATATATATATATATATATATATATATATATGTATATATAGATATACACATATATCTATATATACACATACATACTTAACTATTCCAGCTTTATTGCAGAAGACATTTGAATTGCTTGAGTAAAATTTGAAAATATTGTATCTGTGACTTTTTGGCTGTCAGTCATAGAAGCACTATTGGGAGGGTGGCCATTAGTATCACCACCAATGGAATATAAGAGCCAATTAGAATCTTTTATGTCTGATAACAGTGAATACCTATTAAAATGAAGAAAAATAAAGAAATAGTTAAATTATACTTTATGTTAATATGATAATTTAATATTCTAATATATTAATTTCGTGCCTAAGGTTGCAAGATGCCAGGCCTAATAACCATGAGGGTGAAGGAGAGTGTGACCAAGTATCTAGAGATTCTCTAAATCCTATACCATAAGGCTAATCATATTTCTTTCACATCTGAGGCAATGCATGTGAACAGATGGATTTTCTTCAGTCCATTTATTTCCTGGGTGTAAATTGGGGTTTCTCAACTTTAGCACAACTGACAAGTTGGACTGGATGATCCTTTGCAGGTGTGGGGTAGGGGTGGGAGGGGCCATAGGCAATGTAAAATATTTTAGCAGAATCTCTGGCCTCTACCCACTAGATGTCAGTAGTGCCTCCCCAATTGTGACAATCAGAAATATTTCCAGACATTGCCAAATATCCTTTGGGGTTCAAAATTTCTCCAATTGAGAACTACTGACATCAACTATACTATACTGTTCCAATATTTAAGTATATCATTTTTGAAAATCAGGTTACCTATCCAAATAGCCTGTATCTATAGAACTGGGTTAACTTCTCCAAGTGGGAAGATAGGTCTTTAGAAAAGAATAAAAGAGAAACTTGAGGAAAGTCTAGGTCAAACACTCAGTTTTTTAACTCTGAGGATAGTAGAAGGTATGTCACATTTTGCATGACATCTGCCTGTATCATCACCTATTGTACTTTATTTGCACGTATTCAGCCAACAGCTAAGGACTTCATGAACTTGACTCACTGAAGGGTCAGACTCTCATGCCTGTGAATTGTTCTTAAACACATTTTCTATTGCATTAGGCACGGATAAGCTTTTCTTTAATGTCAGGCATGCCTATCATCTTTTTCATCCTCATTTTCTTCTAAAATATGTGTGGGCAATGAAAAGGCAATTCTGCCCTGTGGATCCAGTTCCTGTAATGTACTTTTTTTACACTGGATTGAATACCTCTTGCACATGTTTTTTTTGTTGTTGTTGTTGTTTGTTTGTTTTTTGTTTTCTTTTTAAGGTTAAAGTGCATGTGCAGTGTTTCTATTAACTGATGAACAAAATGATCTTAAAACTAAATTTTACGATAATGGTTGAAGCAGTGGTCCCTAAATTGTGATGCCTTGATCAGTTAGTATCATCCTCATTTGGGAACTTGTTTGAAATGCATATTGTCTGATACCATATTAGACCTTGTGAGTCAGCAACTCTGGGGGTGCTTTAACAAGCCTTCCAGATGATTTTAATGTACATTCGAGTTTGAGATCCACAGGTTTATATGTTTCATTTTGGGGAATATTACATTTTTATCCAATTGATATGTAAACACCAAATGCTCTGTACTATTTTTCCTTTAGCTGTCAGTGTGCTAGCTAACTTTTGTAAGCTTTCGGAAACTAACTAATGACAAAGCAAAATACGCATATTGATAGCATCTCCCACGCTTATATGCACCCCACATTTTTCTTTCTTTCTTTTCTTTCTCTGCTTGCAAGAGGCCATAAAGCGTTTTCCCTTAGCCCTGTAAATTGGCAGTAATTGACAGCCTGACTGGGAGTTAGGCTATAATTCCAAGTTTGAAGGGGCCAGGGACACGAACTCTTGCTTCACCTCTTAAGACGGATGGGAGGTCAGGAGCAAGGAGCATTGGGGTAAAGGGTTCCCTGGAAGCTTGGACTCAAGGCTATTGCCTGCAGCCTTCGCCTTCAGTACATCGAATTCAGCATGAGAGCTGCCAAACGAATATACCTCTCACCAGCATTGCAGTCATTTTTCTTTTTAACCTACACCTGAATGACCCAGAAAGGGTTATACCCAATGAGAAATTTATCCATACTGGCTGACAAACTCCAAGTGTTCCATCATCCTACAGAAAACAGTGCAAGAAATTCTAAGTCAAGCTGATGTTCCATTTAGCAAACAGCAAATAATATCACTCTGAGAATTGCAAGATATTTCATGCTACTGATGTGTCAATAGCAGTAACTGAATATATAAAACTTCTAATAGTATCAGATCTCAATATACACTTCATCCTGTCAACAAGTGTTTCTTAAACATCTATTTTGTCCAAAAAGCTTATATACAATTAAATGTCATAGTTCTTGGCATCAAGATGATCATAGTTTCATCAAGAAAATTTTAAAAGTTACAGTTATTAAAGGGCTAAATGCTATGATCAAGTATGTGTAGAAAAAATTATATCTGGATTAAAAAAAAATTAATGTTTATTCATTTTTTGAGAGACAGAGACAGAGCATGAGCGGGGGAGGGGTGGAGAGAGGAGACACAGAATCTGAAGCAGGTTCCAGGGTCTGAACCGACAGCACAGAGCCCGACTTGGGCTTGAACTCACAAACTATGAGGTCATGACCTGAGACGAAGTTGGATGTTTAACCGACTGAGCCACCCAAGTGCCCCTATATCTGGATTTTTAAAGACAGTATGTTATTTTATGTTTTACCCTCATAACCTCCTGCTTGATAGGGTTTTTCTCAAATCATGTGTATTTTCTAATTTTTGGCTAAGAGGATATGCAAAAAAATCTCTATGGAGTTAATTTTAAGTCTAATGTCTACTGATTCCTATGTATACTTTGTATACCATGCCACCTGCCACTTCTGAAATATATGAACTTCTGAAATACGTGCCTATAGGATTGTTTAAAGATTTTTTTGTATTCAAAGAGTCATTTGATTTGCAAGCATAGGGGCAATCCAAGCACTTGCATGGTTTAGGACATCTTTCAAATTTTGCAAGAGTGGTTGGAGTCATGAGAAAACTACTTGAGAGAGGAAAAAGCTGCCCAAAATAGTATTTGGGCAACAATCTGACCGGAGGCTGCAGAAAAGTGAAGTTTAAAACACAGATCATAAGTGATTCCTTCATATAGAAAAGTGTCACCACTATCTACAATAAAGGTGATATTAAGACAATAGAACTGGGTTGTTGTAGAAATATTTGTACTTACATCTTAAAGCATTTAATAAATTAAGAGCAAGGCCTATAACATTGAAGATAGATATAAAAAAAAGGAGCTTTTTTTTTTTTTAGATTTGAACATTTGTTAAAATGACCCTCTCATAACATTCTATTCACCAGACTATTCTGCTAAACTCTCAGGCTTGCATAATATGGATATTCATAAAAATAAAGTAGAGAGGAGTGCCTGGGTGGCTCAGTCTGTTAAGCATCCAACTCTTGATCTCAGCTCAGTAAAGGGTCATGAGTTCAAGCCCTGCATTGGGCTCTACTATGGGTGTGAAGCCTATGTTAAAAATCAATCAATCAATCAATAAAGGCAGAGAAATGAAGTTCACACACCATGAAGCTATTAGAAGAGAAGTGAGAAAGTTTGTTTTTATGTACCTCTCACCATCACCACTACCAAACTATGCTTGTTTTCTAGTCTACTTTCTCAGTTTGCCGCTGCTTTACCTACCCTGTTGCTTAATCTAGAAACCTGGAAATCTTTTTTAACTTCCTTTTCTTATTTTCCACTTACCACCAGGTTCTGCAAATTATACCATTAAACCATAACTCAGCTGACACACCATCCTCATCAAAGATAGTGCCACTTCTCCCTTGAACATGCTATAACTTGCTAATTACTTTTCTTATCTCTACTTTTGCCTCAACCATCCATTCTTTACACAGAAGACAGAACATTCTTTTATAGGGGCAAATAGAAGTTCTCGTTCTTAATACACTTTAATGGCTTGCCACTGTTCTGAGTGAAACTCAAGCAATGACACTCTAAGGTAACCATTATGTATATATTACAGATGAGGGAATCAGAGCTTTTAAAACTTAATCTTATCAAGAACGCATAATTATCATGTGGCTCAGCCTAGCCATTCTAAGTTTAAAGAAAGAATCTGCTGCAAATTTGTTGCCCTCTGATGTGCTGGGTTTAAAGTATTACTGAATAAATATGGCATGATGCATATCATATCATGATGCACAAAGACAATCACATTAAAATATTAATAATAATAATCACATCAACAACTAAGATTTGCCAAACACATGTATTGAAGACTTATAACCTTGAGGCCTTGAACAATATTATATCTAATTCTCACTATGAAACTCATTAATTTATAAATTCATAATTGTAGACATTCAAACCATTTATTCTGAATAGAAATGTAGCATTTTGAACATAAGTAAACAGGAAATGGAATTAAATATTCTATATTCAAAATATCCTGTCATTTACTTGCTGTGTGATTTGGAGGAAAGTGAAGTTTGAAGCATCAGATTCCTCATTCTATAAAACAGGCTTAATAATATTTTTCTCATATAATTTCATTAAGCACAGAAAATGAGATATTACTATTAAATGTATGCTACTAAAATGGTGACAGTGTAATTAGAGATATGTTTACATTTGATTATATATTTAAGTATTTTAACTAAACTGGCTTACATTAGTTTGAGTTGTTGATATTTTAATTATGCTTTTCAAATCAGTAGATCTCTGTTGACAAAATGAGACATTGTAGACGTAGAATGTAATCATATTGGCCAAATAACACATAGTTTTGCTTTTTTAACAATACCTGTTTTATAGAAATATTTTATGAAGTCAGGTTGGTTGAATGGAATTTATTTATGATCTGTATCAGTCAGAGTTCGGTCAGAGAAACACAACTACTGGATGGATACAGAGAGACAGGTAGATAGATGCACACATACATATATAGGCAGATACATAGATAGATAGATAGATAGATAGATAGATATAATATATGAATAAATGTGTTACAAAGATTTGACCATATGCAATTGTGGGTGTTGGTAAAGCAGTCTCTTTAAGCCTCTGGTCCTTGCTTCTAATGCTGAAGCCTAAAGTCCTTAGGGAAGACAGGTGGGAAGGGAAGATGGATGTAGAATGGATGTAGAATGGGGGAGACCAAAACCAATCTGGAACCCACAAGGACAAGCTAGAGCCCCAGGAGAATGGACTGAAATACATGCCATTTCTTGTTACCTCTGACCTTGGTGGTAAAAGAGCCCTGCAGAAGGTGGGGTCCTTCACCACAGAGCTAAGCACAAGCACCTGACATAAGAGTTAGAAAAGATAAAGGAAGGTACCAGGAAAGATGTAGCAGTTCTAGGCCCACCTGCTGCCCCATGTCAGTAAGCTAAGGAACCAGAGCAACAACGATATGTGCAAGATACAAAATAGTTGTCACTTTACTTCCACACTTCAAGTCACTTTTAAGAACTTTATTTTCCCAGTTTAAGTGGAGATATACATGGAAAGGGATTCTGGGAAATGTAGTTCAGCATACCCAAGTTCATACATTGTAGAGCCAACATAATCCACTCCTTATCAAGTTGGCACCCATAAACATCTCCTTAAATTATACTTAGCTTTCAAATAAAGATAATAACAAAGTCAAGCTTTCACCTAACATGATATAACTATCCCTAGTATACCTTAAAATAAGCATATTTTTTTCTCCTAAGAGGATAAAGTCCTTTTGTTTTTGGATGATATTCATTCTTCTCCTAATTCATTCCTCAAATTGAATATCTTGTAATTTAAAAACTGAGATATAAAATTAACTACTATTAATGAATCTTATATTTGATTAGGAAATTAGAAAGAGGAAGATTTTTTTAAGTTGGTTAATACATATGGAAACATATTAATATCAAAATAAGGAATAAATACCTCTAATGATTATAGTCTTTTCTACAACTGGTCATGGTCATAGCTGGTATTTATAGCTGCTTTCTTTCCCTGTTCATTCTATACTCCCTTTTCTTCAGCTAGCATCTTAGCCCGTCATGGTTTCTTAGCTAAAATGGTGACAAATCTTTCTTCTTCAAGGTTCTGGATCCTTAGCAGGCCTGCTTGAATTATTTTAGTTTTCCATCGACTTTAGTCACAGAACATGTGAGTACTAAGGATGACCTACAAGATCTTCTGCATTACAGGCATGTTCCTCATATCCTTTTTGTGTAGTGGCAACAGTTTCTCCTTGAAGGTCAGAATTATAATCCCAGCCAGTGCAGTAACTGTTTCATTTGCCTGTTGATTTGGAGGCATGGGGATCCCAAAGTGAACAGGTGGCAGATTCAACTTGTAATTCAGTGGAATCATTTTGTTTTTCCTGAAGTCATTCTGCAGATCAGCAACAAGTGTTAGCTAAAAAGTTGTTTTACTTCCTTTCTTTAAATTTTCTAGATCAATCTCCTTGTGGTACACACTAACCAGAAACATACAAGAAAGGGAATTCTGGAAAATGTAGTTCAGACTAGCTAAGTTGAACAATAAGTAGCCAAGCTACTTTAAAATTGTAATAATTTTTAAGTCCCTCAAGATTTAAATTGCCATAGATTTTTGGTTTAGGGAACTTTGTTTATGTAGAAGCATTCTTTCTTTGGAACAAGTACCTCTAGATCAGCAGAACATAAAATTTTGGCAGTGGAATACTAGGCATAATATTGAGAAGAAGAAACTCATCTTTCTATCCCTTGATTCTTGGTTATCAAACAACACTGTATATTGAATGCTGATTGCATGCATTTACTTTATCCTGGAGGACATTGCTCCAGCCCTGCAAGATGTTTCCACCTACCTGGTGCTGTAACTAAGACCCCAAAGGGCCATTCCATCATTCCATCACGCTAACTGCTTCAGCATGATGGAGAACATAATAAACTTGTAAAGCTTATGACCATGAGTATATTGCTGTATTTTATTTGCTGTGAAATGAGTTGCTTGATCAGAAGTGATGTTATGTGGAATACTATGGATAATAAGATGTCCAATAAATATGTGGTAGTTTCATAGGTGCACTCCAGGCAGAGAGACTTAATATATTTCCATAGTAATGCCTATTCCAGTAAGAACAAACTGCTGCAATGACCGTGTTGGAAGAGGTACAATATAATCAAGCTGGCAGCAGGTAGATGACTGATCCTTTCAGGAAATGGTGCCATAATAGGGGTACAGTATTGGTTTCTGCTGCTGGCAAAAGTGGCATTCAGGACTAGCTGTAGTAAGATTGACCTGGGTAAGTGGATGTCCATGTAGCAGACCCTATAACTAACTTCTATCCCTATCATAATGGCTACTTTGTTCATGAACCCATTGCATGATGACAGGAATGTCTGAAAGGCAGTTAGGAATGGAAAATACATATATAGTCAGGGAGATTAAGAACAAGCTGGAGTCCCATGAAAACTGGTAGACTCTTGTTACAGTTAACATTGTCTCTGAAACTTTTGCTATGGGTGCTGTACAGAAGCCAGATTCTTATGATGTAGTTAAACGCACACACCTGGCCCAGAAGTCAGAGAAACTGACGGAGGATCCAAGGAAATGTAAAACAGTTGCAGACTCAAATATAGATTCACACCAATGAGATCAGTAGACAGATTTGTGACACTGTGTGTGAGCTATAAAATGATTTCTGTATCACTTCCTTTTCTCAAAATCTCATAGAAAGAATCTCCTTGTTGCCCAGACTAACCAGAAACATTTAAGAAAGGGATTTTGGAGAATGTAGTTTAGTTTAGCCAAATTGAACATGGCTGGCCGTCTTTAAATCGTAAGAAATTTTAGACCACTACATGATTGAAATCACCATGTATTTTAGTTTGGAGAATTTTGTCTACAAATAGACATAGTAAACAGAGCTCAGAATTGGGAATCTGGGGATTGGGAGTTTCTGTCATAGTTTCATCATTACCTGGACATGTGAATGATTTATTCTCTCCTGGCCTGCTTTCTTCAGCTATAATATAAAAGCAATGCACTAGAGTATCTTTCAGAGGCCTCATTGTATAAAGGGTAAAATAATTTACTTTTAGGCTGCTGAGAATCAAGGCCTAGTTATGTGTGATTTTGCAAGAACTTGGGCTTTCCAGAACTCAGTGTCCTCATCTGTAGAAATAATACCTGCATAAAAGGTACTGTGAGAATTGAATGAGTTCAAGTATTTTAAAGTCCTTAAAATGATGAGCGGCAAGTAGTGAGCACACATTAAACATTAGTAGTGGTAATTTGCCTGTGAATTTCATGATTGCTTGTTTATTGTAAAGGTTTAAAAACCATATTGATTCAAAATCTGTGGTTTGGTTTAGGGAATTAAAGGGAAATTGCTTCAGGTCTTTGTAAATTTGTTTTACCATTTGTAAATTATTATTTTCCCTCTTTTTTGATACTGAATACATTAATATGGATACATTCAATATCCATTGAATATCCGTAATGAGGTGGACATTGTATAGATACGCAAATGAAGCAGTTATTTAGTAGCCTTAATGAAGCGTGAGGATAATGGTATAGAGAGTTATTAATTGTATAAAAAATGCTGACAAAGGAGCTTTCTCTCTTTTATAAGAGTGCCCAAAGAAATGTGTTTAAAATTTAAATAATCTTGATGTGTGTTTTCCAGATTTGGAGAACTACCATAAATGTACTCTTTTAGATCCAAAGTCTTATTCTAGTAGAATTCTTCTTTTCCTTTATTCCATCACCAATACTTGAACTTATTTCAGTAAATTCAAATATCATGTAAGTGTAGAGCCTCCTGTCCCAACTGACCAGAGAAATTAGGTAGCTACAAATCCCATCTGACAGCTGATCTTGGGCAAGAAGCCAAGCCAGCAGTGCTCCACAACTGTTGAGCATAGCCTCTGGCATTTCATAACCAGGGAGCCTGAACAGTGACCCTGGATAGCCCTGGAACTCAGACCACAATACCACCTGGCCCTGCCCCCACAGCAGAACTCAGCCTACAGCATTGCCCAACTGCTGAACACCACCTGTGGCCTCACCCAAGCAATGACCTCAGCCAGTGAACCTGCCCAATCTCAGAACATAATCTACAGCCCCACCCAACTAGAGAGTATGTCTGATTCACATACTTTCGCTTTGTATGTTTTTTGTATCTGTGTTTACCTTAATAACAAAATGGTAAAATGATGGCTGAATCCCATGATCGCTGGTTTCTCATCTGAAGCCATGTGTATTAGTTCTTATTTTATTAACCAAAGCTAGTCAAATGGACAAGCTGAGGTTAATGTTGTGGGAACTACAATTATATAACAAGAAAGGCAAAACATTAAGTGGGAATAAAAATCAACTTATCGCAAATAGAATAACGTAATACTGACAAGAAGTGGCATCACCCAAATTGTGAGGGTTGTAACAGGATTGGTGAGAAGTAGCTGTCTTCAAAATATACTGAATAAGTGAGATCTAGGGCAGTGCGGTGATTAATTCTGTGTGAGTGGTAGAGTGAAAGGAAAAGTGAGGATCATTATCTAGCATTCTGAATTGAAATACAAGGTCGATAGTGATACTACTCAAAGATAGGAAACAATTGAATATGTAAAACAAGATGTGATGAACTTTGAATAAGGAGGAAGATCACAAGCTTGGACAAATTTCACTTTGAGGGACGAGTGGTATTGTCAAGAGAAATATCCTCATAACTTAAATAAACATAGGTCTAGAATTCAAGGGAGAAATCTAAGCTAGAAATAGATATTTGAGTCACTGGAATTTACATCATTAGTGAAGCCATTCTCTGAAGAGTATGTCGGGTGAGAAAGAAAGAGAAGATTTCCGAGGATTAGCAACATACAAGGGCTAGGCTAAGAAATAAGAAATAAAAAATTAAAAAAAATAAAAAAAAAAGGTTTCTAAGATAAAGAAATCAGAATGGTGTAAGAAAAGAAAAATCAGGAGTTATCGATATTTTTTTTTTTTTGCTTGTTTTGTTTTGGCAGAGATTGAAAACGAAGTTTAGAAAAACAGCATAATTAGGGGCGCCTGGGTGGCACAGTCGGTTAAGCGTCCGACTTCAGCCAGGTCACGATCTCGCGGTCTGTGAGTTCGAGCCCCGCGTCAGGCTCTGGGCTGATGGCTCAGAGCCTGGAGCCTGTTTCTGATTCTGTGTCTCCCTCTCTCTCTGCCCCTCCCCGGTTCATGCTCTGTCTCTCTCTGTCCCAAAAATAAATAAACGTTGAAAAGAAAAACAGCATAGTTAAATGTTAAGAGAATTCAGTAAGATAAATACTGAGAGATATTGGCTTGTCATTGGTATGCCCGTGTGTTTTTGAAAGAGGATACAGGCAAAAGTCACTGGTGTTGAGGGAGCAGTGAAATAAAAGTTTGGATGTGGCTTGGGCCTTCTGCATGGACATTGAAGTCATCAAAGATGTGGTATAACATTAGGTAGAGAAGTCTCTCAGACAAGACCAAAATATTTAGTATATCACGGAGATAGCAAAAGGTAGAAGAAAACTTTTTACTGGTTTCCTGGCTTCTTCTCATTTCTGTATTAGCTCTCAACTTAAGCATTACTTCTTTAGAGAAGTCTTGCCTAATCCTCACAAACTTAAGTTAGGTGTCCCCTAAAAGTCCCTATAGCATAATTTGGTTATACCAAATTATATCTCTTAGAACTCTGCAATAAAATTGAACAGTTGGTTTTCTGTTTATGAGGCCACTAGCTCCATCAGCTGATTTTAAGATTATGCTGATTATTTCCTATCTGTTTAGCACTGTAATTACCACATAAAAGGTTCTTCAAAAATTTTTGTTGATAGAATGAATAAATGAAAAGATAAACAGGAGAAGTAATGAGATTTCAAGAAAGCAGTGGGGTTAACCCAAGGCTACAGGAATCCCGAGGAAAGAAAACTACAGTTTCTGTTCCCTAGTAAAAAGTCGAACAGCACCAGAGTTACTGGTACTCCGGAAATACTCTTGCCTAGAATTGTGAAGTCAAATTATTCCTGTGCATAAAAAAATTAGTACAACTTCAAGTCTACAAAAAAAAAATGATATCACTTGAAAATTCCAGATTACATATTTTTTCCGGAAATAGAATGTAACTAAATAAACTTAAAAAAAAATTTTGACATCTTCATTTTTTAAATATTTATTTATTTTTGAGGAGGGAGGGGAAGAGAGAGAGAAGGGGAGAGAGAGAATCCCAAGCAGGCTTTGTGCTGACTGATGTGGGATACAAACCCTTGAATTGTGAGATCATGCATGACCTGAGCCAAAATCAAGACTAGGACAATTGAGTGGCTGAGCCACCCAGGCACCCCACTAATCAACTTTTAACACTCAAAATTATGTATGTAAGACAAGCTATCATAAGTAAAACAAGTGAGAATAAGTGTTTTTAGTCACCTTATCTGGCATGTTAGGACAGGTCTTGGATTAAGAAAAGATGGAGAATAGTCAAAAGGGGCAAATAATGGAGGTAAATAAAAACTACGAAAGAAAAGATATTATTTAGTTAGTGAGGTGAAACTATGTATGATGTTTTGGACTCTATTATGTACTCTATTCTATACTTTTGGGAAGAAAATAGTTTCTTTATTTCTTATGTGAATTCTACAAAGTAGCCATTATAATGGAGAAGGAAAATATTCAGAAATTATGTAATTTGTTCAAGGTTATATATGTGTGTAGCTGGGATGTGTGTAGCTGGGATTCAAATCCAGTAGACCCTACCTTGGTTGTCAGGACATTGGAATTATGGTGAGTTTTCACCCCCAGGACTTTGAAATGAAGGGCACACTGTCTGGAGATTAATCTTTATGATGATGAGTATATTTGTATGTTTCCATGTAGACATTTACATATTGAGAGAGTGAGAAAGAGAGTCACTCTAGCTACAAAGATGGATTTTCTGGTCAGCATAATCTCTCTAGATATTATATGTAAATAGCTGCTGAACCGAGAAGATTTAGGATTATTATCAACAAAAAAGTTGCCAATGCCAAATTGGTAATACCATTTTCAGAATTAGTGTCTGAATGACAGAAGTTATCACAAGCAGCGGGACTGTATTTTCAGCTGCTACTGTGGAAGTTTTTAAAGGTCATTTATACTTTGAGAATATTATCTCATTATGGGGCAAGAATTAACCCTCATATTTATGGAAAAAAATGTATAAGATTTCTTTCTTTCTTCTAAGCTGCATATGTTAAGTGGTAATATTTTGAGGCCAATGAATTACATTTTTTTCTTTTTTTTAACAGCAGCCTTTAGGATAAGTGGAAATTCCAAATTTAGATTTAATTATGGTAAAGACATGGTGTTTTAGTAGCTACTTGAGTAATCAATAAGGAAGATAACTCTAAATAAATATAAAATTAAATATATAACCAAAGAGAATCTCAATTTTATTATGTAATATGTTTAATTATGTCTTATTTTATTTTTACATTTGAAATAATGTTTCTGTTATTTAAAGTGATTGTTTTGAATACAAATTAAATTAGTATGTAGGTGTAAACTCCTTAAAAGTTTTAGGGATTTCTGGTGTCCTGAGGTCTTTTACTGTGTGGAGAGTTCCCCTTTGCTTCTCCTTTGACATTTAAAGACAGGTGAGTAGACTCACTAACAGGATCACAGGTTGTGGTTTTCCATTGTGTTTGTGGAGGTCACGAGGTTACAGAATTCGATTTCCTTGATGTCAGTCTCAGTCAGTCAGTCCCCACCTGGACTAACTCCTAGTTATGTTGTTCCGGACTTTTCTTTTCTTTTTTTTCTTTTTTTTTTTTTCTTTTTTTTTTTTGTTCTTTTCTTTTACCTTTTACTTTTTGGAAGGGAAAATATGTACTACTTAAGTTGGCTTAGTGAATATTTAATGTCCTGGGGATCACATAGTAATATCTATAATGTTTATATAAGAATAGAAGTAAATACTAAAACATTACCAATTTTATTTTATAAATAATATCCTATGTGATAATATTTGAACATTTTTTTCAGGTTTGGATAGCTTTCTCTCCATAATGAATTTCATTTAGTCATAAGAATACATTAATGATATTTGCTCACAAATTTACTCCTTAACTTTAACTGAATTTTGTCTACTGAGTTAAAAATATTTAATAATTATCTATGATATACTGTATACTGTGATTAAGTGCAATTTAGAAACCAAGATGAATGAGCCAGAAAGATAGGATCGACTAATTCCAATTTAAGGATGGCAAAATGAAGGAGAAAATAGGTCCCTTCTTAAAATATTTATGAATTTAAATAATAAGCATAGGCTTATGGCAGGAGACTCTACACAGAGATTAGAAACCAAATTCTGATGTAACTAGAACATAGGTCAATGGGCTGGGGGCAGGGATGGAGACACAGTGGAGATATTCCAGAAAAAGGTCAAAGGCTGAAACTAAAATAGGACACATTTGTTGCCGGTAGAAATGCCATCGCTTTAAGGGTACCGGGGTGGCTCAGTCAGTTGGGTGTCTGACTTGGGTTCAGGTCATGATCTCACGGTTTGTGAGTTGGAGCCCTGAATCAGGCACTGTGCTGACAGCTCAGAGCCTGGAACCTGTTTCAGATTCTGTGTCTCCATTTCTCTTTGCCCCTCGCCCACTCATGCTCTGTCTCTGTCTCTCTCTCAAAAATAAACTCTAAAATTTTTTTTTGAAAAGAAATGCCATCTCTTTGTTTTGCCCCTGAATACAACTAAATAGCAGATACTTGTCATTGATAACATTCATTCAACAAAAATTTACAGAGTCTAAATGTAACAGCAAGACATGTGCATCTCTGGAGAATTGCATTTAAAGCACCTTTAAAAAAATCTTTATTGAGAAGTACCATCTTTTTGGATGAACATACAGAATTTTTTTGCTTTGGTTTTTAGTTTTAGTTTTTAACCCTAAAACATATATGAATGTCACTTTTTACAAGGTGCTGAGAGATACTGAATTGGTGATTTTAGACATTATTGGTTTGGGAAGATCCATTCTAAGCTGTAAAAGTATATGTAATGTTTTGCTGACACAGTTAAGTAGTTACTGAGCCAGTGTCTCAAATCCTTCTTATTCTTCATCTATTCTTCCCTCTCTGAGGCCAGCTCGCTGATTGTGTGATTGAAATCAGAGAAACCTCAGGTAATATATATTTGAAGGCAGGTGTTTTATTTAACCCTGGATGATTCAATCTTATATGACTTGGTTAGATGACAATCACTGAACCACGAAATTTCATGTATCTCTGAGGCTATTGTTTTATAAATAAAATCATTGAAGAGAGTTTCATTATAGTAAGAGCTACTGTGTGAGATGTATGAGAAAAATAAGCTGGTGGACCATAGACAGGCAACTTTTATAGATATAAAAATGTTTTATATATATTCTAATTTTGTTGAAGTTTCTATTATCATGTTAATAATATTATTTGATTTTGTTAAGTTCGAACCAAACAGTCCTTTGTACCACATGCATGAAATTTATAAATGTATGGAAACCAATTTGACAATAAATTATATTAAAAACATGTATGTAATACTCATCTCATTAGCAAGTGGAGACATGCATCTAATGAATAAGCCCACCCTCAGTGCAGGACACTTTATTTTGAAATATTTTGTTAACAGACGTGAAGAAATAATAATTCAAAGTGCTGAGCACTGGGAAAGACTTAGGTGACATTTGGGATGGATGTGACTTAAAAGGGAACTCAAGGTGCAGAAACAAATTTTATCTGTTGTGCGGGCTTAGGAATTAAATATTAATTTTGGAAAATGTGTCAATGTTGTGTTACTGATATATTGAAGAAAAAGGAAGGAAGGAAGGAAGGAAGGAAGGAAGGAAGGAAGGAAGGAAGGAAAAGAAAATAGCAAAATGATTACTTACGGGACATTAAGATGTGGAAATTTTTACTTCTTTTTTTCCCTAGAGTATAATAAATGGAAGGAAAAAACTAAGACAGAATGTGTCAAATTTGATTGGCACTATATACAGAAATACCAGAAGAATTTATAATGAGGCTGAGAATGTGGAACTAATGAAGAAGTATTACAACGCGAAAGAAGGAGGATTGGTGTGGGAAACTGGAGATGAAGTAAAAAGTAGTCAGTGAGGAGATCAGACAATTCTTCTAACTTTCCAGGAACTGAACACACAAAGGAGCCCAATTAGAAATAAACTTGCTAGAAGAAATATTTCATAGTAAATTGGGGATTAACAGTTTTCCTAAAGGGAATGAAATCAGAGCATTCGAGCCTCCTTGTTTCAGAATGACTTGCTTTATTTTTTTTAAGTTTGATATAAATCTCCTTCTTTTCACACACACATACACATACACATTAAATCATGTGTAAAACAAATTAACAGCTAACCAAACTTTCTGATTTCTGTGAAAAAAATCATCTTCAATTGAATCATGAATACAAGGATATCTAAAAATATTCTATATTTCATCTTTTTTTGTTGATACTAGGTCACTGTGATGTATTCTCTGGATGTTAGAGAATTTCCTGGAGACATTTCATCTGCTAATTTAACCTATTGCTTCTCCAGATACAGCTTCACATATATCTAGCATATATAGAAACATGATACTTAGCTTTAATTTGACAGAATATAGCTGAGCAATTCAGGGTATTTCATAGATGCTTGAATAAATTAGCTGGAAACAACACCACCACCAACAACAACAACAACAGGGCATCTTTCTAACAGAAAAAAACTTAGGGTCACAATGTTTCTGTTCCAGGATCTTGTATCATATCAACTCTGCTTGTTGGTCAGCCACTAAGTAAACCTAGGGAAAGCAAAGACTCCCATTGGTGGATAGTAATTTAGAAATTTTAATTATCCTTATGAAATAACAAGTGACTCCTTGAATAAGAGCAGTGTGGTTTCTCATTTGCCACTTAAAGATAGTCTTCTGTTCTCTTTACCACAATTGCAAAAGAAGAAGGTTTTGATGACCCTCCATTCTCGAGTCAGTGGTTCTCCACAGTACTCATGGCACACAAAAAGTTTAGTCCTTTCATGGCTATTTCAGATTTTTTGGAGGTAACACTGGCATCTCATTTTTGAAGATGTCAACTTATCTTCATACCAGAGCGCAATCTAGAGAAGATTTGGAGAATTAGCTGCCATGTTAAAACCATCAGCTGGGCAAATTTATTCATTCACTCGTTCTGCAAATATTTATTGGAAATCTGGTATGTGGCTGGGTACTTAGGGACAAAACCTCAAACATCATACATTCTCCATCCTTGAGGAAAAGGCAAGCAAGCAAATAATTTCAATAGAATGTGATGAAAGCAAGATGAATGAAGCATGAGGGAGAGACTCTTAAGCAGTTTAGAGTAAAAAGGATGGAGTCAGAGGAGGATTTCATAAAAAGTAGGACACTTTTGAACTGAGTCTTAGAAAGCTAATAGAAAACTGAAAACAATTAGTTGAAGATGAGTTGTTTTTCTTGGAAGGGAAATAGGGTAAAAAATAGTGGTTTGAAATGGAATTCTTGGAAGGAGTATTTTTCATTCAGATTTTTACTAGCAAGTTTATATTGAGCAACTGTTGTCTTATTTTGCTGAACTTTGAGGATAACAATGACCAGGCCAAAAAAAAAAAAAAAAAAAGTAGCATGGTGGCCTGGGTCTCAAAGCTGGACAACCTAGATTTGGGGTTTATTCTTGTAAGTGCTGTAATAAATTGCCTATCAAAATAAATAAATGAATATGTAACATAACCTTGGAAAGTGGTAAATGATATAAGGATAAAGAAAAACAGGTGAGCAGAAAATGGTTGAAGGAGAAAATGCTATTTTAGATAGCAGAGAGCAGACGTTGTCAGGACCCTGCATGTAGCCTTTGGGCATGATCTCTTCAATAGGCTCAGGCCAGGCTCCAACTACTTGTGCTTGCATGTCTTTGTATGTAGGCTTTTTCTGGAGCCAATAGAAGATTGTGGTGGTTTGGAACTTGGCGGAACTGAAGTGGACGAGATTTAATACTTCCCAGAATAGCCATCAACCAGGGACTTTTAGGACTTAGTCTACAACCATTCCCAGCTTCCTCAGCCCTAATGAAGGATAATTCCAAAGTAGAGTAAAACCTTGGATTGCGAGTAACTTGTTCTGCAAGTGTTCTGCAAGACAAGCAAACATTTCTAATATGTTTTAACTTGATAAATGAATGAAGTCTTGCAATATGAGTAGTAATGCTGAACATCACATGATCACAACCCAGCCAATGTTCTCTCTCTTTCTCTCCTTTCTCTCTCTCTCTCTATGGGATTATGGGTGATTGTCTCCCATGCTCAGATGGTCGGTCTCAGGCCGCAGTGTGTGGCAGAAATTAGTGATTTTTCAGAATGTTGGAAGGTGTCCACAACCAGCACTAGTGTATTTTTTTTGTCACTTCAAAGCACCTATGGGCAGTCTTTGCTTTTCCGTACAAGACAAGCCTAGGAATGCTTTGCTTCATTCTAGGTCAGTCTGCCTGCAGTTAGAGACCCTTTCCTCTGCTGACTTATTGCTAGTTACATTAAATACAGTATATGACAAGAGTTTATTAATACTGCACTGTAGTCATCATCCATGCAAGCATATACAGTGGTCCCCATGCAGGACAAAGTTGAAAAGGAAGGCAGTAAGAAGGAGATGATTACAGTGGGAGTTCAGAAGGAAATCATTGAGAAGTATGATTGAGGTATGCGAGTGGCCGAAATTGCCAGATTTTATAAGAAGTCTATATCAGCATCTCATCTGCAGAGGGGGAGGAGAAAAAGGCAGAAGAATCCCTCACTTCAAATGAGATTAGGGAGATGTGTCAAATGCGGGAAACAGTGCAAAATTTTGTTGAAAGCACCACTGAATAAGGCTGTAGCAGTGCGAGGGATAAATCTGTTTAATGACAATGCAATGTCACATTTCCATGAAATCCTCAAAAGGGGGCAAAAGGAAGTGTCATTGGATAGGTTCCTTATTAAAGTTGCAGGAAAAGAAAAAGATTCCATTGAGCCAACAGACAGCAGTGATTCTGTTAGTGATACTGAAAGTCGTCCTACACAATAATCTTCCTCTGTCTTGTCTCCCTCTCACACCAGCCATGAAGGGTTTCAAAGGTAAGTGCAGGTTAATTTGTTTATTTTTCTTTATATTTTAGATTTTCTTTATTATTTTATATTATATTACAGTACTTTAATCAGTTTTATATGAATGTTTTTGGGTTGTGGAACAAATTACCTGAGTTTCCATTATTTCTTTGGGGGAAATTGACTTTGGCACACAAGTGCTTTGGATTACAAGCATGTTTCTGTAATGAATTATGCTCGAAAACCAAGGTTTCACTGTGTGTTCTACACTATTTTCAAGAATTTTACTGTGGGATTGAGCTCCACTGGCCCACAGTGGTAGCTGGCCCAATCACATTGTCCTTAGTGACTCTGTTCTTTGTCTATATCACTTCCTTACTCCAGTTCCAGTGTTTTACCTCCCACATGAACATTTACTTGAATCCTTTTCTTAGAGCTGTCCTTTCAGATGACTTTAACAAAGATAGATTGCTGGTCGGGACATATATCTCTGAGGGAAATTGTGGAGTGAAGCATTCTAGGTAGAGGAAAGTACACATGCCAATAACGTGAGAAAGCAGTAGCAAAGCCACTGTGATTGGTTGGAGTGGAGTGAGGATAGGGAGTAAGTGAGAAGTGATCTTGAGGAGCAGGCAAGGACCAGGTGGCAAAGCTCTTTTGGGGCTATGGAGAAGTGTTTGGAAAGTGAAAGCAGAAATAGCACTATTCTATATGAGGCAGGGGGAAAAACAAAACAACGCTGGTAGAATATTAGCTTTAAAAGCAGACTTTACAGAAGACATAATGCAACCTTTTCTCTTTATAAATGAGGGACATGAGGTCCAGGCCACCTTCCGAGCAACAGAAAAAGACAAGTCTTCTACCCAAATATGAATCCCAAATCTGTCTGATTACGAGTCTACATTTGAGAGTTATCTTCAACTTAGAAGCTTACCATGAGGATAAGTATAACAAATCAAAGTGAAATGAATAAAAGAGACAGAGCAAAATTAAGAGTGCCTCATTAGAAAAAATCAGTGATACTCTTTTTTTTGTTTTTGTTTTCATACCAATTCTTCAAGTTCAGTGCTTCTAACTCCCAGCATGTAAGATAGAGCAGCTCTTTCCGTTCTCCCCAGGGAGGGGTGAGTGGGCAGAGTTGCGAGTGTTGTCTACTGCTGAATTCCACGTGGGCTCAGTTAAGGCAGGTCTGGAAGCCAGGCCAAATTTCAGATGGGCATCTGGGTACAGGAATTTCTGCTCTGTGGGCCTCCTGTCACAAGCCCTGTCATTAATGTGGATTCTAACACCTGCCAGTAAATGGGTACTTGATGTCACTAGGTAACTCAATCATCAGCTTAAAGCACTCTGTCCAAATAACAAGATTTGTGGATTGCATCTTTGTGCAACTCTCTGTTCCAGAACTAAGCAAACACATGGTGAATTTATTTGGTATGTTTGCTGTTTACTGCATGAGATGAGATGAATTCTAGTAATGCCAAAGGGAGGGATTGAATCGTTTATTAAGTACAGTCTTGGACAGGTGTCTTAAATGCCAATCCTAGGATTTAATCTAAACTAATCTTCAGAAAAGTTAGATTTAATGGAAATGAGAACCCAGAGGAATTCAGAGTGAAGGTAGCTGGATGTTTAAATCTCAAACACTGCTATTTATGGCAATCTTTTAAATAAACTCTCTTACTTGGCTGTTATCCTTCTGTGTTCTGAGGTAGAAAGTGTTTGGAAAACTGATATTGGCTCATCAGTAGGCAGGATTTATACAAAACAAGTTATTTACTCTTTATCCCTAGCCCTGGCATATAGTCAGTTATTTGCAAATAAAGCCATACATCCCTATCTGAGATCAGCTCACAGAGTTTTTTGGCCTCTGCAGAGTTAGTACCTATGGGATGAACTTGCAATCTACCATGCTAGGCCGTATTTCCTGATGACAAAATATGACACCAAGAGACAGAGTTTGAAATTGATAAGGAAAAACTGTGTAAATGGCCACCACACATCATATCTAAATATTGACAAGTCAAAGAAAATGTGGGTTATCCATCACTGAATGCAATTTGTAAGATGTATTGGCAAGGCCAAATTTAGAAACTAAGTTCTAGTATTTGTCTCCTCTTTAAGGCGCTGTATCTCTTACCAAATAATAAAAATATGTCAGGTGTGGCTTAATATTTTCTGTGTATATCTATATATATAGATATTGTTAGGCTTATGTCTATATAGAGATATAGATAGGCTAATTTAAAAAGAAAACATTGTCAACAGCACAGAATTAAACTAAAACTTGTGTAGACAGATGCTGGAAAAGTACAAAAGGATTCATGATCTATTTTGTGAATGTATTAATAGAGGTTAATTTTACCAGAGACAGTATTTGCTGGTGAGTCTTAATGACACTGGAAATGTCTTGATAGCATATTTACCTTTTAATATTAAAGAGAAAAGGGCTGGCACAAAAACAATTGCTAATGACCTGTTTCATGCTATAAAATCTAAAGACTACTTAAACTAATAATTTCCAAGTGCAAGTTTAAATGGAAAGAGTATAGCTGAACTAAATAAAGAACACAGTTCAGATAAAGAAATAGGTTGAGGTGAAACAACATGAAATAAAATAGTGAAGTCAATGAAGTCACCAGATAAAGTTTCCTAGGCTCTGCAGAAGTTAACAAAGGATTTTCTTTTGCTTCTTTCCCTCCTGTTTTCTTTTTCTTTTTTTCCTACCCTCCATCCCTTCCTTCTTTCCTTCCTTCCTTCCTTCCTTCCTTCCTTCCTTCCTTCCTTCCTTCCTCCCTCCCTCCCTCCCTCCCTCCCTCCCTCTCTCTCTTCCTCTTTGTTTCTTTGTTTCTTTGTTCTTTCTTCCTTTCTTTCTTTCTAAAAAAAGTGAACTTTTCAAATAAATAGCCAGATATTAAATATTTTCAGCTTTGCAAACCTTACAAACTCTGTTGCAACTGTTCAGCTGGTATTCTCAAAGCAGCTAGACAATAGTAAATGAATAGGTAGAGATGTGTTCCAATAAAACTTTATTTACAAAAACAAGCAGCAGGTGAGATTTGATCTGATGACTGCTGTTTACCAGTCTTTGTTCTAGAAGGTGATTTTCATAGATAGTTAACCTTGATGCTACTCTTTTCCATGAAAAACAGAAAAATGAGTAATATGTTTTGGGACAAGATTCAAAGGATGAACCTAGTTGTCTTGCTAATTATGGGTGTTTAAATATGGGCTAGAATTTTTTGTAAATATTTAGTATCTTCTAGATGTTTTTGGTGTTTCACATATATGATCTCACCTAATCCTGAGGATAACACTAAATTTGGTATAATCATCCTCATTTTAGAGGAATGCAGCAATGTGTAGAAACTTGGATGAATCTGTGTACTTTTTAAGTTCAGTGTTGAACTTTAAAGCCTTTTGTCTTCACCAAATATTTGTGCATGTGTATGTGAATAAAATCTCTACATACTTTTGTGGGGATGAAAACATAATTTACGTCAAAGACCTCATAACAGTGAGAATGTTCATAAACATGCGATAAAATATAGTATACTGTGAGAATTGCCACACCTTAATTTCAAACATTCTATGATATTCCACCTTAAGAAGAATCTATTAGTTTATTTAAAAAAAATGTTTATTTATTTTTGAGAGAGAGTGGGAGAGAGTGCAGTGGGGAGGAGCAGAGAGAGAGAGGTGGGGAGACAGAGGGTCTGAAGGGGGCTCTGTACTGCAAGCAGAAAGCCCAATAGGGGCTCAAACTCCCAACCGTGAGATCATGATGTGAGCTGGTCAGAAGCTTCATTGACTGAGCCACCCAGGTGCCCTAGATCTATTAGTTTCTAAATCAGTTCCTCTTCCTTTAAAATATACCCAGAATGTAAATAGGATGATATCCAATTCCAATGGTTCTCAGCTGAGAACAATATTGCTACCCAGGGAACATTTGGAAAGGGGCTTTAGGGGGAGGTAGGGAGGTGGGGAGGTGATGACACTACCCTGTGGTGGTGAGGGTCATGAATGCTACAAATCCTGAAATAATGACATTCCCAGGAAATGAAGATTTGTCATACCCATGATGCCAATACTTCTCCACCCCTGTACATTCATTAAACATGTGAACACACACACATACACACACACAGTTGTTGGCTTGTGGCAGATCTTATTAATTACCTACACGGCAGCTACTTCTTGCTTCTTCCTTGCTAACATAATTTATTCACATAGCACTTAGATACCAGTGAGCTCTAGGAATGTTGCTTCTCCCCAGGTACAAAGGATGAATCATATTTTTTAACTGCTTTTTGATCCAATCATAGTTACCCTCATTCCGCTCCACCAATGAATGAGTTTAGACCTGGTCATCTGACTCTGTCTTAGCCTAGTAGAGTAAGAGAAAGCTTACTCAACAGCTTTTTGGAAAGATTTCCCTATGTGATTTAAAAAGAAAAGAAAATTAAAGAAAAGAAAATTAAAAGAAAAGAGAGGAGAGGAGAGGAGTGGAGAGGAGAGGAGAAGAGAAGAGGAAAGAAAAGGAAAGAAAAGAAGGAAAGAGAAAGAAAGAAAAAAGAAAGAAAGAAGGAAAGAAAAAGAAAGCAAGCTAAATGGAGAGACATCTCTTTCTTCTTCATTTGGGCATTTTCACATAAAAATTTTATGCATGGAAATGTTGCAGGTGTTTCTCAACTGTGAGAGAAAAGCCAAGAGAATGCCAGAGAATATCAGTGCCTAACATTATTGAGGGCCTCAGTTAATTTGAGGGCTGCCTATTTTAGGGATTCAGCTATATGAGAATAACTTTACAGTGTAGACTACTTCTAGTTAAATTCTCTTAGTTTTATCCAAAAGCATCCAAGTTATAGTTCCATCCAAAATGGAACTATAATTACCACTTTCCCATGATCAAAAAGGAATATGTCAGGAGCAGAATCCAAGCACACATTTGTCATGTTTGGCAAACGTGTTGAATAAGACTTGGGAGAATTTCTAATAATCCATACCCAAGTTCAAATTCAAAGCAGAATACGTATCTATTACTCCAGTTTGGGGAAAATCATTTAATTCTTATATTAATATGATTCAATAACTAAGAAAACATAAAGTTCAGAATATATCACATCACTTGCTTTACAAAATAAAGCTGTTTTCTAAAATAAGAAACACTTAGAAAACTACATTCTTTCCAGGGCATAAGTTAATGAAAAGTTAGTTCTGTATTTTAATGAAATGAAAAGCAATTTTGAAGGAATATAGTATAAAACAATATTTTTTTTCTTAAATATATTTTCTTTTTATAGAAAAGTAATTAAAAATCACTGAAATCTAATTTTTAGAGCTAATAATAATTTGAAAATAACTAATTGAAAGGCTTATAAATTTAGGTGCATAGAACCATGTGTGGGCAAGCAATTAGAAAGCAGAGCAGGGCAATATCATTTGTTGCAAAAGATATTGAAAAGAAAATTTGATTAGCATTAATAATCATTCTGATTCATGCATTTCCACCAAAATTAATATTGTCTTTCCCAATATAGATTGACATTTAAAATTTTTGACTATTTTACTAAAATGTTTGACTGTTTTATAGATCCTATCTATAGAAGAAACCTTAAAACGTGTATACTAAATCTAAATTCAATAGAGGAAAATTAATAAGATAGAGAAGAGTTGAGGGGAATAGAGAATGAACTCAGCCAGGTTGATTTTGGAGATTATCAGCGCTTGATCTTTATTTTCCAACCAAGTTTGGAATGTATCTAAATTGGAATAGTCTTCTTCTGTCTTTTTTGAATGTCAGTCCTTTCAATGGTATATAACATCACATATTTTCTTAGTGCTATTAGAGCTTTCTTGGACATGTGGGCGTGGGAGGGACAATAAGCATTTGCAACAGAATCTTCATCTTGGTGACTTTTCCAGTGCCATCTGGATTCCTGCATATTGTCTACATGTCTATTCAGAAGAAGAATTAGATACAAAATAGATAAAGGGATAGAAACATGCAAAGAAAGGAATCGCTCTCATGTTCAACTCCCCCAGTTGAGCTGCTTCCTGATTAAAATACTAATAGATGGCAACTGGCCTGTGAAGTCTGTGCCGAGGCATGAGAGAGTTTGGCATGATCAAACGAGTATATCATTTCTGCCTCCTTCTGTCAGCAGTAACTGAGCAATCCAGCTTGGTGATTGGAAGAGCAAATTTTCTTTGTCCTGCACATGCTGTATTTATCCTTCACGAATATCCACAAAACTCAGCAGGGATTTGGCTGAGAAAGTAGAATCACTCCTTGCAGAAAAACTGGTAATAAATCTGGGAGGCTTTGTACAAGATCTGAAAGCTTCCTTCAGAATTTGCCGGAGGAGGCGTGTATAGCCAGGAGTAAGGAGATTATGTAAACTACAGAGGGGAACTAGGGGAGCTTGGCCAGATGAGGTCCAACTCAGAATGCCCTCTGAATGTTCTCTTAGCAAGAGAGACTTAGAAGTTCTGACTATGGTCTGAGTGTATAAGCCTTTCCTTCTACTACTGGTAGTTAGATAGGAGGTTTGCATTTTCTTAGTTTTCCCTGGAAATGCATGAAAATTTAGAAGAGGTTTTCCATCTTTGTCTTGGACAGTATGCTTTGAGAGTCAGTTTTGATTTTGTATATTTACTTTAATTACTGCTCCATGATCTGTATTTTCCGTGTCCTCTATTTTTTTCCTCTCAATAATTTGGAAAATATACTTTGGAAATGGGTTCTGGAAACAAAATTTCATTGTGCTGAGAACACCCTCATGTGCATCACCTGGAATGCTTACTTAAATGTGAGACCCTGGCCACCCCACTTCCTGTCATCTACAGAGAATTTGAAACCTGTGTGCGGGGCGCAGAAATCTGCTTTTTGAACAAGTTCTCTGGTGATTGTGATACATACCAATGCTCAGACACTGCTGTTTTAGGAAGTTGGTAGGATGATAGAGCAAGAAAACAAGGTGAGGAGCCGTGAAAAAAAAAAACCAGGATTTTTTGACTCGTTGTTTTGGCATAGCTTCAATACCATTAAATACACACCGTGTTTGCGTTAGGATGTCACTTTACTCATAATAGATTTTCATGAGGAGTTTTCTTAACAAATACCAATTTCATAAATAGGAATGAAAAGTTTTTAAGTCTAATCTAGCTGAGTCTGGAAAACAGAACATGAAATCTCATAAGGAACATCTTTCCTTATAACCTTACAAAGAGAATCATTATTTTCCATGTACTTTCTCTTTATGAAACACATCTTCTAATATTGCATTCAGGTAAAGCATAGGTCAACAAACTGAACCATGCCCTTGGGGAGAAAAGGAAGCTAGGCCAAGATGTTGTCAAATAAAATATATTAATATAAGAATTATAAAGGTGCTTTGATGAGGAGAAATACATCAGGGAGTATTTAGTTGTTAGACCTCAATAACTGTTAGTAAATTATTTGAAGGAATATTTACTTGTAACTCTAATGTTTACTTTCAAACATATGTTTCTCTTCATGGATTTTTTCAAGAACTATACTAACTTCATCAAACTTTTTATTATCTTCTCAGAAAACAAATTTTCACCTCTAACACACACAGAAGTACATACAATGTAGTAGATGATTGAGATTTTTAGCAAATTAGAGAAAGTTTCCTCTACTTTAATTTTAAGATAAAAAATAAGACTCCCAGATTACCACTATGAATATGAGTCTTCCAGAAATGAGGCTTCTGCTGCAATTCTACTAATAATTGATTGAAACAACCAAGATTCTTCTTTTAGATATTATTAAGTGTAGGAATGTTTCAGTTTGAAAATGGTAGGAGAAACGTATTATTAGATTAATTAGATAATTAGAAAAATTCACAGCTGCACCTTTGACAACACATTTGGTGTGTCTGTGTTAATGAGGCAGACCATAAACTTTCTAAAAATGGTATTTACAGAAACATATATTCATTTGATATTTATTGTGAAGGTTGATGAAAAAAGGCCTTATATTCTAAGAAACTAAGCTCTTCTAGATAATAATCAAGGTCCTGTTTTTATAATCTTAATTTTATATTTCTTTATTCATAATCATACACAAAAATGTGTTGTATGCTTGTACCTTTATATGCATATCTTTAGTTTACTTGTAAGATATTTATTACCGTTTTCATAATTGAACAACTAATGAGGTGGCAGGGTTATAGCCTTGTGTCTCCCATCAGGCAAAATACAAATCAAAAATCTTGTTATTCTCAAAGGGAGTTGTTATTTCTTTCCTTCTTTTCTCTTCTTTTTTGTTTAGTAAGGCATATGAGATTAGTTTCTATGAGGGTAGATATTATTTGCAGGCATTTGAATATTCTTTCAAATATCTTCCGAATAAGGAAGTGAATGTTTTCTCCTGTGCTCAAAAAGTGCAGCTGTGAGCTTTTCTAATTGCTCAATTAATCTAATGATACACTTTCCCTATCATTATCAAACTAATATGTTTCAGTACCAGATCTGTATTCTTTACTGGAGCTGTCTTGTTTGTTTTTTATAATACTGACTTGCAAAATTGTCTACATGCTTATTATAATTTAGTAATATGAGTTCCATTTTTCCCATTCTGAATGGAAAAAAAATATTTCTGCTAAGTTAATAAATTGTCTCAAACATTTGTACAAAGTACATATTTTTTCATGTAAAATAACTGGCATCAGAAAATCACTGTATATTGTCAAAATTGATTTTCCAGAGTTTTTTTTTTCTTTTTGTGAGATTTCAGAAGAAACTTAGCATATAGGTTTCCCTGTCAGATTGACAAAACTTCTGCAGAAATGAACTTTTTGTAAATGTCTTTCAATATTATTGTAGATTATCCCTATTTCAAATGCTAGTTTTGGCGGCAGGATTACTTCTCTTGCTCGTAGATTGTTTTTCCACATGATCATTACAATCCCTGTTCTCTTCTTTGATATCAATTCTAATTTTAATCACTTAATTAAGCTCCTATCACAGATCAGGGACACTATTGAGACCTTTCATATATTGTCTCCTTGAACGCTCCTGTTGAACTTTTAGGGTAACCATTCTTGTTTCCCTCTTACAGGGGAGAAAACTAAGATGTAGGATAAGGAACTTGAAAAGACACAGTTAATTGTGGGACCATCGTGCCAACCTAACCATGTTCCAGCCCCAGCGTCGTTCATCTCTATGCTATTGTTGACACTGACAGATTCAGCTTGTGCTCTGATATGAACCACAGCTCTCTCTTGGTTCTTGGGAACTCCAAGCCTTATTAAAGTGCCGTTTTTGGTCAGCTTCTTGAGTTCCTTTGAAATTTGTTCAGAGGTGCTCTCTTGGTTCCCATCACATCATCGCAATTTGGTAAGATTAATCTTTGTTCTTGTTACAAAGATGGATCTGTGAACAATTCTTCTCCAAAGATCCCATGTCCTTTTTCTCTCCCCTGCTTTAAAAAATAAAAAGCTTCTATCTGACATGCTTGACTTCTACAATTAGGGTTTTGAGTATGGAAAAAATAATAACTGAAACTTGCCATTGATCAATATTAAATACCCAGTATAACTAAGAATAAATAGTTGGTACATTTTCTCCATCATTTAAGAAATAAAATAAAATTTTAAAGGGAAAAATAAAACCTTTGAAATTCCTTTCCACCAATTCCCTCTTATTATAGTTAGTAATTAACATACTTGAGTTAATGTTATTGTTTTCTGCTTTGACTTAACATTGCAAATAAAATTTACAGGATGACAAGTCTGCTAGAAATATTCTTTCTTTCTTTCAACCTTTTATATTTACCCATTCATGTACCTTTATTATTATTTTTAATTCTTTCTATGTTGATCTCCAATTATACCTAGGAGAGCAAATTATTTTCCGAGATTGATTCATTAATTATATATATTTATGTGTATATATATATTATATATACACACACAATGTATATATATATATATATACATATAATATATTATAATATATAATATATATATACACACACACATAATGTAATTATAATGTAATTAAATACTTAAAAGCAGATAGAAAAGAATATGCTTGAAAAAAATACCTATAATTTAAATACCTGCTTCATGTCAGTGTTTGTGCAAAGTGTCTGGAGAGCAAAGTGAGTTGAAAAATACATCAGTTCTTCTAGAAATCATAATCAGACTTCAGTGTATTTTATGGTTGTTTTTACTATTGTACTTGATAGGATAATATAATATACATTCAGTGTCGGATCTCATTTGTCAAGAAAACTATTTTGCCATATTATGGAATCATTGTTTGAAAAGAGAAATCAAAGATAACTGAGCCATAAAAAAATTATAACTAAATGCTTATGTATGACATATAGAAGCTTATAAAAGTAGCTTACTCCTTCAACTGCTTTCGATGACATGATAGTTAAAAACCCATCAACCTGAACTTGAAGTTATGTCTTGACCACTGTCAATATTTTGAGGAGGATATTATTCACATGCCATTCAAGACCTAAACATGTTTTTATCATCACTGCCAACAAAGTCATAAATAACAAATGTCATATGTCAAATTTTTGCTTTATTTCAGAAGAATACCAATAGACAACAACGAGCAAAACTACAATCTATTTTAGTTGGGTAGGTGTTTTAGACTTGGCTTAACTGTTAGTCAGTTGGGTCTTTTAGAGAAATAACATTTTCTTTGTGTCTCAGATTCCTCAGCTGAAAAATGGAGGCTTTTGGGCAAATAATATTTCAAGTTTCCCAAGCTTTAAAATCCTATCATTTCCTACCTGAAGCTTTAGCTGAAATGTGTGAAAACTATTTAAAAAGTGACCTTTGTCCTCTGAAATGAGGATTTTCCCCCCTAACTACAGGTAGTAGACATATCCCATATAAAGCTTTCTTTCTTTACATTATGTTTTGATGTAAGAAATACTATCTCGAAAAAGCACCTCTCTTCATTCTGCATATTTGTTTTGTAACTCCTGCTCTTTCTCTTATTCAGCAAAGTAAACAAACATTCCATTGGGGTTAAGGATTAATGGCAAGGAATTGCATGACTGTACAGCATGTAACCTTGAGGGAAGAGATCAAGGGAAATGTCAGTCAAACACCTGCCCCTAGTGCAGTTGCTAATTAATTCGTGAACATTGACTCGGGTTGCAGATTTGCTAGTGTACAAGGGAATCAAGTCCCATCCTATAAATACTGCCTTGATTTAATGAGGCTTTAATAGGATTAAATGGTTTTAACTTTATGACTTCATGTTTTTGATTATGGTTGTGTAGTGCTTTTTGATATGGATAGATATGGATTTCACTGAGTTTGAACAGTAGACTCTAAGTGAAGGGTAAGGGGAATAAAAAGGAGGGAATGTGTCATTAATTCAGTAACTTAATTTTCTGGAATTTTAAAATAATATTAGAGGTTAAATTGGTCTCGGGCTATCTAGAGTAAATTTTTGCATTACTCAGAGTCTCCATCTAAAATAATTACCAGCTAGTTAAGTAGACTGTTTTCTATTAATCTGAATCAGAGCAATTTTGCCATATTAAGGTCTCAAATGTATGTAGAGCTTGATTCTTAATCATTTAAAAAATGTGTTTCAAGGGGCTCCTGGGTGGCTCAGTTGGTTAAGCATCCGACTTTGGCTCAGGTCATGATCTCACTGTCCGTGGGTTTGAGCCCTGCGTTGGGCTCTGTGCTGACAGCTCAGAGCCTGGACCCTGCTTCAGTTTCTGTCTCCTTCTCTCTCTACTTCTGCCTCACTCACAGTATCTCTCTCTCTCTCTCTCTCTCTTTCTCTCTCTCAAAAATAAATGAACATTAATATTTTTAAATATAAAAAATCTTTCACTATCTTTCATATTTGAAGATGATATACTGATGGTAACTGTTGTCATTCTGTATATCTTTTGGTGTAAAATAAGTATACATTGTGGATGTATTGGTCGCTACAAGTTTCTATGATTAAAATTTCACTTTGACCTCTCAGAAAAGCTGAAAAGTGATACTGTCATGCTGCCATTTTAGGTATTAGAAAGACATTGTCATATACTTTAACCAGTAAGGGTGAATACTCAGCTTGTACTTCTTATTATTATCGCTTGTCATCATCACCGACATTATTGTCATTGTCATCATCATCATCATCAATTCAGTCAACATTACTAGACATCTAGTCAAAATATATTTATACACATATATTCTAATATGTGGTGTCTGTGTAAGAATAAGATGTTTTTAAGTTTATATCTACTGAGACATGTGGTAATTGACTAAATCAAATCATATCACTTGCTGTTTATAGAAAATTCAATCACTACCTATTTGTCTTAGAATAAAGGCCACAATTCTTATTTATGACCTATGTTCTTGATGTAGCCGATCTTTCCAGATCACTCTGTATGAGGCACTGTAATTACTATATTATAGAAGATAGATGAGATCTTTGCTTTTAAAGATACAGTTTATAGTATAATAGGGAAGATAGACAATAGATGAGGAAACTAAGGTAATTTCATATAGTTATGGATGTCATGAAGGAAGTAACACTGCTGTTTAATTAAGAGTGACTAAGGCAGGAATGATCAGCTTATATCTGGTGGCCAGAAAAAGCTTCTTCAGATAACTACTATTTGAACTGAAAATTGATAACAAAAAGAAGAAGCCTTGCAAAATTCTGGGAGCAAAGTATCCCATACAGGGAGCATTAAGCTCCAAAGAAGAAATGGGCTTGACAGTTTTATTTTTAATTTTAATTTTTAATAAGTTTATTTATTTATCCTGAGAGAGACAGAGACAGTGCAAGTAGGGGAGGGAGAGAGACAGACAGACAGACAGACAGACAAAGAAAATCCAAGAAGGCTCCACACTCCCAGTACAGAGCCCGATGCAAGTCTCGAAATCATGAACTGCAAGATCATGACCCCAGCTAAAACCAAGAGTTGGAGGCTTAACTGACTAAGTCACCCCAGCGCCCCCAGGCTTGGCAGTTTTAAGGGACTGATTGGAACACAGTCATGTAAGAGGAGAGAGGCGTGAGGGAAGGTAATCTTGGGCAGACCCTGTCATGCATTTCTAATGTACTGATGGAACTGCCCAGTACAATCCAGTTTTCAGCCCTGTTTTTAGTCCCTTAAGTGAATGATGCCCACTTCAGGCCCGCAAGCATCATGCTTATTTCTTTTCACTATGACTATTATATACCCAGCTTCTAGCAGAATGTCTAGTCCGCAGTGAAAACTTAATAAATATTTGTTAAATCAAAGAAATGTTTTCACTAATTTTTCAATGTATTGTTCAATGAGAAGAGCTATCGTGCTTCCTACCTTCTTACTCCCTGAGAAAGATACTTTTAATTAGTCCCCAAATATTAGGCCCAATATCTTTGTATATATTGTCCACCTTTCACTAAAGAGTTTGAAAACACTAGATGCTTACTTTGCTAGCCTTCCCTGCAGCTGAGAATGGGCAGGAGAGCCAGTAGTGATCAATAACACCAGAAACCAATAAAAAGATATTTTCCTTCTCAATGAAAGGAGACATGTACACTTTTATTGCTCTGGCTACCTGTGCTTCCGATTCTGTACACACATGCGATAAATTATGCTTGGAGTTGGGGCAGTCATCTTGCTACCATGAAAGGAAACCTTGAAGCATTGCAGAGTCCTCAGCCAGCACCCTGATGTTGTGAAGCTGCTGAACCAACCCATGACACTGTGGATACCCAGGCTTCCAGTTAAGTAAACAAAAAAGGTTCCAACCCCTGATAATTACGGTGTCTATAATGTAATGCCCAGTAATATTTCCCTGCCTCCTTCCTCTGTACATATTTTTCCAGGGCATTTCTTACTCTCACAGAGGAGTCAGGTCTGGCATCAGACTGGAACAATAAAAGAAATTCCTCATATAAAAATTGTTCTTTTTTTTTAGTTCAGTATGAAAGTCCACATATACAGATTGCACACTTGTTACATAGTATTCTTTCTTGACACTGGCTATTGATATTTTTGAATCATATTATTCTATGTAGCCTTCTTTTGCCCGACTCTCTTTCTGCTTATAGCTTTTGTATGCACACAAAGAAGCATGACTTCTGTTGTGGACCTTTTCTTACTGCACATTTGACAATTAATTAGGTTACTAATTTATTTGTGTATCCAGTGCAAACCTTTTAGATAAGGAAAGGCCTCTTTGTTTCTCACTTTTCCAAAGAGAAATTATGTGTCCTTTTATATACTTTTCTCTCATATTTTTACAAGTTAGCTTCTTTAGCTGAAATTGACTATTTACCTTTGAATTTGCAGATATAATTACCTAGAATTCCAGTGTAGTGTGGAAAAATTAAAATCTATTTGAGTTGATGTTGACAGTTTTTTCTTAAATTTTCAGTGCCCACCAGAATCACAAACTCTATGCGCTGTCTCACGCATAGCTCAGAGGATTGGTATTTTTCCAAGTAAGGACTTAATTTTATGATACCTTCTCTAATATTCTGCCAATTCAGAGCCCTATCCCCTTGTCATCAATTACTAGGTTATAATAGTTACCTTTATTAATAATAATGGTGAGAAAATAATTTTATGATGTTCCCCTTTTGAGTTGTGCCCTTCAAATTTTATCCTCTTGCACCCAGTTGTTGCTTATTTCTGTAACTATTTAATGAGTCATAGAATTCATGTGTGTGTGTTTATTAAAGTGTGTGCCACATTATCTTGCTGTTAATTGTTTCCATTTATTTCCTTCAGAAGAACATGAGTTCCTTGAAGGTAGGGATCTCATCCCATTCTTCATAATGTCTTTAATCCCTAGAATAGAGTCTGGCACTGAGGAAGAAAATAGTAAATATTTGGTAAATTTTGGAATGAATGAATATATGGATGAATGAATAAAATAAAGCATTAGTATTACTTCCTATATCTTATACATATAGTGACTTTATATTTCTGTGTTATCTAGGAGTTCATTTGTCAAGTTTGTGAAAATCCTGATAGGCTATAGCCTCTGGCACAGTTTATGACACTTTTTAATATGATCTAACAATTTTATAACTCAGTTTCCACATAAATAATAGTGAAGTACACTGTATTGTTAAAAATAATTAATGTAATACAATATTTTTATGCAAGCTGGAATGTAATCAAGTAGCTTTAGCCTCCTGTGGCCACAAAAGCTATTGATGGGTTTTAAATGAACTTCTTAGTTTTTTGTTTGTTTTTGTTTTTGTTTCCACTTTCTTTTTAAAGAAGAATTTGTATTATACCAGATTTTCTTTGGTAAATCTATGGAATAATGATTTTGATTAAGCTTTAGGAACCATAATTACATATAAGTTATTTCCTTTTCCATCTCTTTGTCCCTTCTTGTTTGTGCTGGTATAAAATAAACAGCTTTTATCAAAATTAAAAAGGAGAGAGACTATCTCCTACTAAAGCACTTCATCCTAAGTGTTTAAAAAGAAAACCCTAAGAAGATGAGTTACCAGGAGAGAGGTGACAAATTGAGGTGATCAAGTATAGTTCTGAGGTACTGTGTGGCTGTCTGTTCTGAAGCAGTTCCCTCCCCTTCCTTTAAATTCAACAGAAGGGATACAGATCGCAACCTGGTTTGTGGCCCTTTCTATTTTTTTTTAAGTTTATTAATTCATTTTGAGAGAGAGAGACAGAGAGAGAGAGAGGGCACACATGCATACATATATGCAAGCAGGGGAGGGGCAGAGAGAGAGGGAGAAAGGGAGAGAAGGAGAGAGAGGGAGAGAGAAGGAGATAGAGATAGAGAGAGAGAGAGAGAGAGAGAGAGAGAGAGAGAGAGAGAAAGAATCCTAAGTAGGCACTGTCAGCACAGAGCCTAACATGGGGCTCAAATCCATGAATGGTGAGATCATGACCTAAGCTGAAATCAGGAGTCAGATGCTTGACTGACTGAGCCACCCAGGCATCCCAATGGCCCTTTCTAAATACACATTTTCATAAGGATAGAGTAGTCCATACTCACAGGGGACCATGCATTTGCAGACCAAAATATTGAGATACTTAAGAAATAAAAAGAATGAAAATAAGTAAAATGAATAAAATAAATAGATGGATAAACAGATAAGTAGATAAAGTGAACAGCATCAGAGGCATAGTTACTGAAATAGATGACTGAGAATTTAATGTAATATGATGAGTATAAGACTAGATAATCGCAATATGAAACAAGAACAATCATAAAGGAACTAATATGAAATTTAAAAAATATAATAATTTCAGTGAAGAACACAATCATTGAGCTATGTAGTTAGAAGGATAAAGCTGAAAAATGTGTTAGTAGGTTGAAAGAGCAGATTAAGGAACTTTTCCAGAAAGTAACAGTTAAGAGTAAAGAAATTAGTTTTAAATCGGCAGAAATACTGTCTATATAAATAGGTTAAACTCCTCAGTAGAAGCACTTATTCACTCAATGTAGATGAAAATAACTGTATGAAAACAAGATCTAGTAACATTTTGTCTACAAAGACATTTAATACAAAGAGACACAGAAAGGTAGAAAAGATATACTAGGTAAGTGTGTGCCTATGGAAAACAGTAAGAAACAAGCTAACATAGCAAAAAGTGATTTATAAAAAGTAATTAAAGTGTAAAAAAAGGGCATGTTATTTCTGTAAAAAGACTAAGAGAATAAAATTCTATACTCAATATAAACGTGTATGCACCTAACAATATCACCTCAAAATATATAAAGCTTCAAATGTCAGAAGGAAAATACTGACAATTCTAGTTCAAGATATTAATACATTACTTACAGAAAGTAATAGATCAAGCAGACAAAAATAAATAGAAGTGTTGGAAGCCTGAAATGTAGGATTCAAATATTTATTTTACAGATACATATTGTACAAGGATTGATAATAGATAAATGTTAAAATTTGAATTATAATATGTGTATGTGTGTGCATGTGTGTGTCTGTGTAAGAAACAGAGAGAGAGAGAGAGAGAGAGATGGACAAGCATACACAAATCTAAACTCAAAATTTTAAGAGTATATTCTTGTTTTAACATATATGCAACATTTATAAAGTAGAGTATGTATTTGACCATCAAGATAATAAACAGGATTTGTGCAATCCTAGAGACACTGAGTCTCCATTATTCTAAGAAAACATGGTATATTCTTTTTCACACAATAAAATTATCTCAATATATAATGATATTGGGGGAATTAAATTGCCTGAAAAAAGAAAGCATAGTTGTAGAATAGAAGGCATTCACCATTCTAATAACCTACACACAAACATATAGTTGTTTTCCGTGTTCTTCAATCTTGCATGATAATCATATTCTAAGGAATTTTTCTAAAGGTATCATGTTGCTTTTATGGTAGTTACAATGTAGGAAGCATTACTGATGTGGCACTTATAGTGTTAACACTTATATTTTCAATATATTAAAAAAAGCTTGATGAAATAGGTAATAGTATGCCAATTTAATGAATGAAGAAATTGAGCATAAATAAATTAACTTTTCAGCAACTGATCAGCTAGAATGTGAACCACAACAGCTTACTTGCAGATGCCAACACTTCCCTGGAAACTAGGAATATTACTTGAGAATAGGGCTAGCTAGGTACAAGAAACATGAAGTAAATGCATGTTCAATTGAATTAAATTATCTTCACTGTAATGATATTCTGGCCACAAAAACAGAATTCAGGTACCATACCATTTGCAGTACATAGCTGATACAAAATAATTTAAAATAGACCAAAATAAATATCAATGCCAGCCTGCATGGAACAGTGTGCAGAATCACTGTCTTAGCAATGAGCCACATGTATCCTTGCAATGTACTGTTTCATGAGTGCATGCGGTAATTACATCCATAAGATCTGAATAAATCAATTCCTTAATGTAGTAATGGCATTGCAAGAGTAGTAATGGTAACATTAATAACAATAACCATAATCCTATGAAAGTTTGGAAACATAAAGTCTCCTAGAGACTATGCAGCTATTTGCTAAATGCATTTTTTAAAGGGGAAATAATTTATTTTTATTGGCTTTGACCCAACAAAATATTAATATCTTTACATCATTTTTATCTGGCTAATAAAGAAGTTCAGAATTTTTAACATATTCTTGCTAGGCAGTGCTCCAAATCTTGCCCTCTAGTTGGTATTACAGTAGCAGTAATTGGTGTCTCACGTTAACATTTATTTAAAGCTGCTGATTTAACATTTAAAAATTCTGGGGTTAATGGATCTGTATTCACAGATCCATTAACCTCAATAAAAACAAATGGAACCTCTTGTGAACTAAAATCAGTTCACATCATGGATATGCTTTCTCTAATACTCACAACATTTAGATGGTCCTGATAAAATGTCAGGTCATAGAAAGGTCTACTAACATAATAATATTCAAGGTGATTTTCAGTCTTGCCATTGTTATTGTCCTATGCAACAGAAGCACAACTTCTCTATAAGGTAGGGTCCATACAAAAACTGTCTCCCATACATACATTTGCTGCAGCTTGTGGATTCTAACAGCACTCTACAGTTGCCTTCTCTAAGACTTTCGTGAGCCCACTGTGCTTCCTCACTACTAATCACAGACCCCTAAATCTCAGACACTTCAAAATCTAATCTAGGTTCTCTCTTTTTTAAGTAAAGTAATCAGACAAAATCTTGCATGATACAGGCTCTACTGCATTCTAAACAAATATTGAGAACTGGAGGAAAGGCATTAGAACAGCTTTGCTACTTTCTAGCAATGTGATTATGAGCAAATCACTTAAACTCTGAGTTCAAGTTGTTTTAGAGTAATGTTAAAAATATAGGAATGCTTTTATGTGCTTTTGTTTTTAGTATTTTGAGTTTTAAAAGCAGATTTTTCCCCTAAATTAATTGGATATGACATACATCACACACAGTAAATGTCCAATTCAAATGAAGAATTAGAACATTTTTACAATATCCTAAAAGTTCCCTAATATTTCTACCCAGTGATTATACCACACTATAATGGAAACCATTTTTCTGACTTCTAACATGATTGAATTGAATGTTTCATATCTGGCTTCCTTCAGTTATTGCTATGTCTATGACTTATGTCAAATGTATATATGTATATGAGATTTATTCCTGTTCCTGAGGGTAACAGCAGTTGGTTCTTCGTTGTGTTTTGTAGTATTTTACTGTACAGAATTACCACAATTAATCTGTTCCCCTATTTTGAAGGTTTGGGCTGTGTCCAGTTTGGGGCCATTATGAAGGATGCCCTTTTTCAAATAAAAGCTTCCCATGATTGTGGTTGTATTCTTTGAAAGAGAAAACACAAAAGTATGCTGAATAATCTTCATACATTTAGAGGGTGTTTTAGTGATATATGGCCACATAACAGTCAACTCACAACAAACTGGCTTAAAACAATAACATTTTTATTATTTATAACTTTCTGTGTCAGAACTTGGTCATGACTAGAGTGGCAGTTCTTGTGCTCCACAGGATGTTGGCCGTGGTCACTAATTCACCTTGTTTTAGTGAGCAGGTGAGGTAGGCTGGAAGATCTAAGAAGGTTTCATATTCTTGTCTGACACCTCATTTCTACCCCAAGTAGCTTTTTCAAATGGCTATCTTGGTATTCCACATAGAGTTGTGTATTCAGGGTTATTACTTCTACAGAATAAGTATGGAAGCTGCTGTATATATATATTTTAACTGAATATGATTTATTGTGACATTGGCTTACATACAACACCCAGGGCTCATCCCAACAAGTACAATCCTCAATGCCCATCACCCATTTTCCCCTGTCCCCCCCCCACCAACCCCGCATCCACCCTTAGTTTATTCTCTGTATTTAAGAGTCTCTTATGGTTTGTCTCCCTCCCACTCTGTTTGTATCTATTTTTTTCTCCCCCATGGTCTTCTAAGTGTCTCAAGATCCACATATGAGTGAAAACATGTGATATCTGTCCTTCTCTGGTAACTCATTTCACTAAGCATAATACCTTCCGGTTCCATCCACATTGCTGCAAATGTCCAGATTTCCTTCTTCTTTCTCACTGGTAAGTAGTATTCCATTGATTATATAAACCACATCTTCTTTATCCATCAGTTGATGGACATTTAGGCTCTTTCCATAATTTGGCTATTGTCGAAAGTGCTGCTATAAACATTGGGGAACACGTGTCCCTATGCATCAGTACTCCTGTATCCCTTGGGTAAATTCCTAGTAGTGCTATTGCTGGGTCATAGGGCAGCTCAATTTTTAATTTTTTGAGGAACCTCCACACTGTTTTCCAGAGTGGCTGCACCAGTTTGCATTCACACCGACAGTGCAAGAGGGTTCCTGTTTCTCCACATCCTCGCCAGCATCTGTAGTTTCCTGTTTTGTTCAGTTTAGCCACTCTGACCGGTGTGATGTGGTATTTCAGTGTGACTTTGATTTCTATTTCCCTGATGATGAGTGATGTTGAGCATGTTTTCATGTGTCTGTTGGCCATCTGGATGTCTTTGGAAAAGTGTCTATTCATGTCCTAAAGTCTAAGCTTGAAACTGTAATAGGGTCACTTTCACTGCATTTTATTGGTCATAACACCAGTCTGTTTCAAAGGAAGGGATAAAGTATCTACCTTTTGATAGTCAGAATTGGAATCATACATACCATATGCCAAATTTTATATTTCTGATGTATATTCATTCACACAAAGACATCATTATCCTCATTTTGGATATGGGGAAACTAAAATTTACAGAGAGAAGACACTTGCCTCGTGTGTCTCAACTTTTAAATGACAAAACCTGGATATAAATCTGATTTTACTTGACTCTGAGCCTACATTCTTCATTACTATCTTAATTTGCCTACAGGAAAAACACAACAAAACCACATTAGTTTACAGTTTTAATTTCTAGGATTTAAAGAAACAAACAAATAAAAAAAATCCAAAAAACTCTGAATTTGCCTTAGAGGCTGCATTACACATATTTGAAACCATGGGCATAATTCATATTCATGTTGTGTCACCTATACTCACTTTATTTAGTGGATTCAGGACATAGCTACCGTATGTCTATAGCCTTGGAAACAATTATTAATTCATTTAGGCTGTTGAATAATAAATTTTGTTGTGGTACATTTGGTTAGCTGGATAGATGGTCATAGGAGGCCCTATTTATCCTAAATGAGATTATTTCACTTTCCTGCTTAAAATCATCTGTAAACTTACCTACAAATATGACTAAACTAGTCATGGTGCAGTAATCTTACAGTACTCTCCAAAACATGCCAACCCCATTTCCACCACAGACGTTTTGCACTTGCAGCTGCTGCCTCTGCCTGAAAGTCTCTTCTCCCATACCCTAGCATCACTGACTCCTCCCATCCTTGTTATATATGCTTACATGTCAATTTCTCTGACAAGACTTTCCTGACCGCTCCCTCAATAATAGAGTGCTTGTCAGGCCTTGTCCCCTCTGTCAAGATAAACATATATATATTATTTACTCTTGATTCCTTATTTCAAGTTATATTTATTTGGTTGATAGTTCTTGTCCATTTTCTTCACTATAGCATAATCTTCATGATGGAAAGTAAATGGTTTATTTTTTTTTCACAGTTTTATATCTAGAAATAAATCAATACCTAACACTCAGTAGGTGTTTATTTAATTGTAACTGAGTGCATGGATGGATAGCTTGTCATATTTTCTGAGTAATTCCCCACCATGTGACTGACTGCTCAAGTCCTATCATTGTTGCTTTACTTATTAGTCTCTTGTAGAAGACTGAGAACAGTGTTATTGTCTTGCTCATGTGCCTATTCCTAATTCTCACACATTGTATGATTATTATTGGTACTCAAGAAATGTTGCTGGATGAACATAGAATAACCACTCCCTCCATTAAAAACAAAATGTTATGCTATTCAGTTTAATCTATTGTTAACACAATAGTTTAACATCAAACTGGCATTTTTATTTTAAAATATTTTATGATTACCCAGAAGGTTGTATGTTGGGAAGATTGGCTGAAAATGACATCGTATCTTGAATCCATGTAATTTAATGAGCAAGATACGTTGTCTTAATTAAATTTCTCAAGAGTTTCTATATTTTAATGTCTAGTTTATATAATTCAGAGAAAACATAGTCTTCAAATTGAAAAGTCGTTTGCAAGGCACAGTCACCATGTTGGACTTAAAGTAATCCTCTGCTCAGCTAAAATTGCTTTGGTGACCTTAGAAGGTCATTTCTACATTTTCAGTTTAAATGGCCCAGTCTGTAAAATGGAAGCGATGTGTGTAATGGGTCAATGGCTGAATAATGGTCGTTTTTTAGAGTAAAATATCCTGAGTAGGATTATAGTATCTACACACCTAAGGGACTTTGTCTGTCCTTTTCATTATGACTTTTCATGTGATAAATGGATAAAAGGAATCAGAGATTCATCTGCTCCCTTTAGCCTCCAGGCAAAATAAATCAGCTTTTAAGAAAAAAGGCACAAATATTTAAATGTTGAAATCTTTATCTACCTTTACTTTGACCCATTTTTGTCTCTTTCAGTGCAATGATGGATATAAAGACTGATACAAGCCCCATTCTGTCCTTCTAGCAGATTTTACAGAGCTCTTCTTTGTGTTGTTATTTATATTTTTCTTTCTAGTTTTTCCCCCACAAAGGAATATACAACCTAATTTGTCAATGCTAAAATTCTGTGAATTCAAATTTTCTGCCTCCCAGGAAATCACTGACCAATTTATTTGTGTCTTTTATGTGTTTGATTTGTTTTTCAAACCTGGAAAACAGGAATTTTATTTGAATAAAAGACTTCCTAAGAATAATCTGAGAATTAGTGCTAAATTAATATATATCAGCAAAAGAGATGAAAAAATACAATGAATATGAAAAAAATTTAATACTAAGCACTAAATCAAACTACTAAAGATATATAATGACATTTAATGACTGAAATTTTATATGACAGTATATTTCTAGAAAAAAGTTTCCAAAACCAGTAAGGCAGTTGCTCATGGTAAACACTAAATTGATTTCCAGAAGCTTGAAATGTCTGACTCTAATTAGGCTTTGAAACCTGTTCCAGAAAACCAGATGAGCATCAGAAGCTGACTCTTAAAAAGCTTTAATTGCAGTGAAAATAGTTGAAGAATTCAAACATCAAAGCCTATTGTCTTATAAGTAGTATTGGTCTAGTATCATAACATATAGTTTGGTAAATAAGGCATAGCCAAGCTTTGAAAATAGTGAAAAAATATTTAAAGTATTTCTCTATTTAGCAAAATAGACATTGTCAGTTTTCTGGTGCTGTGAGTTTGTTTCAACTCTACTAAGCATCAACTAGATTGCATTCTCATGTTGGAGACTAGAATGCATCACTGTGTGAATTGAAATGCATTACTCTGTGAATTGGAATGAATTAGGCACACTCTATTGCACTTCTCTCCTGTCATATTTCTGCTGTTCTAAAAATGATTTCTATAGGAGTTTGCTATCAGATCCAGGACAACACTTTATAAACAAAATTTAATGGAAGCTTTCATCTGTTAAATTTCATTACAACTCATATTAGCTCCTTTTTACACTGTAAACGTGCTTATTCTGTAAGGTACAGTTGTATCGTCCACAATTGTCTAGACAATGCAATAGTGTAAGTACCTCAGGAAGAAAGGAAGAGAAAGTTTTGCATTAAATGCTTTTCATCATCAATGCTTTTAAAATTAAAGTCAAATCAGAACATTTTTTTTCTGTTTTAAACATGATAATTCAATTTGGTGAAAAAAATTTCAGTTTGATAGGGGTAATACTAATCACAAATCCCCTAGAGTCCAACACTGAAGCTTTATGTTTGTAATTAAAGTTTATATATTTGGATTTGGGGAGTGAGGGATATTTGAAGGAGCTGACAGAGATGCTATTCTCTTATCTAATACATTTCCAAAACTAGGTATATGGTCTTATACCAAAATGGCTTTTAGATTGGTATATGCTCTCATATGCCAATAATTTGCCCTCAACTTTGACAAGTTGACCATGTTACCTAGCTTGCTACAGACATTTAAACTGTAGTATGGTAATGCATTGGTCAATTCAGAATATCAAAATCATGTTTCTCTTTTTTCTAATTCTGTGAAAAGCGCATTCCCATGCAGAAATAACATGGGTCTCATTTCAGTCCTTTACATTTCATGTGTTCACTGTTTTAACTTCATGATCTGAGAGACTAGCATGCTGTGTGTGAATGTGTGTGAGTGTCTGTGTCTGTGGGTATACGTGTGCATTAAAGATGAAGGTGTTTAATTTGACAGCATATCCTAGCAACATTTCTCACATTGGCTTTGGTTTTCTTGGTGATTCTGCCCAGAACTCCATAGTGTTTTATGCTCATGGATTTTTCATTTTGCTCAAAGAAGTCATTGATCACTAAGTTCAACTCTTTTCCCAATTACTACAGCATGCCGGGTGTCACGTCTTACCAGGGGGAGGCCTCTGTGCTGATGCTTAAAATCATTGCTTGACAACAACTTACTTAACACGTAATTCAATAAATATACAAAGTACACAGGAAAATTGGCAATCCACTTGTTTGAAGACAGCAATAATGCAACATTAATGTGTGTGCTTTTTTTGTTCAAACGCATGTAGTGATGTTTGTTACGTTGATATCTAACTAGGATAAATAAACAGTGCTATCAATCCCATTTAATGATGAGGTAGCTATAGCTAATTTGAATATTTTTGTTTATGTATGAAATCATAGTAATAATAAAGAGCCATCTTACCTGTAGAACTGAGTGGCTATAGCAGTGTTTATATTAATAAAGTCTCAGTAAGTCTGAATTAGGAAGTATACTGTTCCTTGTTGGCCTCTTATTATGTATCTACTATATTTACTAAATTTTTGCCTGCATTCTATTTTTGATGTTAAGTTGCTGAAATCACACATATGTTAATTTAAGTTATATTTAGGAGGTGATGTACTTATATATCTGGGATTCTTTTACCATATTCAAAATTTTCTATCATAAATACTCTTGAAATTAATGGGATCTACCTTTTGATGTGTTTTTGAAAATTTCTGGCCCTCATGAAAATAATGAAATAATTTACTTCTACATATCTGACACTTAATTGCAATATTACTTCAAAATATTTCTTTACATTTTCTGGACTCTCATTTTCTTAATTTAAAATTGGAGTTGTTATCTTACACATTTTTCATGAACACCAACTAAGTTAATATAATAAAAAGCAGGCATCACACTATCGGGAACACAGCAGGTACTCATCAAATATCTACTCCCTTTCTCTCCTTTCTTCCTATGCGATTCCTGGATTCATTTATTTCATCCTACTCCCTAACTACTTAGGCTGACTGGTGGTTGTATCTGTGGACTGCATTGTAGAGAGTGGCTTGGTCATAGTGATTAGTGGAATGCAGGAATGTTGCTTGACCTGGCCCACTACATTAGTCCACTTGTTTTGGGGGTTACCCAGTGAAAAAATGTCTTTCAGGTACAAGAAAACCCACTAATTTTATAAGCAGCCAGTTTATTCTCATTAAGTGGACTCTATGAGGTTTATTTATTTTTTTTATATGAAATTTATTGACAAATTAGTTTCCATACAACACCCAGTGCTCATCCCAAAAGGTGCCCTCCTCAATACCCATTACCCACCCTCTCCTCCCTCCCACCCCCCATCAACCCTCAGTTTGTTCTCAGTTTTTAAGAGTCTCTTATGCTTTGGCTCTCTCCCACTCTAACCTCTTTTTTTTTTCCTTCCCCTCCCCCATGGGTTCCTGTTAATTTCCCAGGGTCCACATAAGAGTGAAACCATATGGTATCTGTCTTTCTCTGTATGGCTTATTTCACTTAGCATCACACTCTCCAGTTCCATCCACGTTGCTACAAAAGGCCATATTTCATTTTTTCTCATTGCCACGTAATATTCCATTGTGTATATAAACCACAATTTCTTTATCCATTCATCAGTCGATGGACATTTAGCCTCTTTCCATAATTTGGCTATTGTTGAGAGTGCTGCTATGAACATTGGGGTACAAGTGGCCCTATGCATCAGTACTCCTGTATCCCTTGGATAAATTCCTAGCAGTGCTATTGCTGGGTCATAGGGTAGGTCTATTTTTAATTTTCTGAGGAACCTCCACACTGCTTTCCAGAGCGGCTGCACCAATTTGCATTCCCACCAACAGTGCAAGAGGGTTCCCGTTTCTCCACATCCTCTCCAGCATCTATAGTCTCCTGATTTGTTCATTTTGGCCACTCTGACTGGCGTGAGGTGATACCTGAGTGTGGTTTTGATTTGTATTTCCCTGATAAGGAGCGACGCTGAACATCTTTTCATGTGCCTGTTGGCCATCCGGATGTCTTCTTTAGAGAAGTGTCTATTCATGTTTTCTGCCCATTTCTTCACTGGGTTATTTGTTTTTCGGGTGTGGAGTTTGGTGAGCTCTTTATAGATTTTGGATACTAGCCCTTTGTCCGATATGTCATTTGCGAATATCTTTTCCCATTCCGTTGGTTGCCTTTTAGTTTTGTTGGTTGTTTCCTTTGCTGTGCAGAAGCTTTTTATCTTCATAAGGTCCCAGTAGTTCATTTTTGCTTTTAATTCCCTTGCCTGTGGGGATGTGTCAAGTAAGAAATTGCTACGGCTGAGGTCAGAGAGGTCTTTTGCTGCTTTCTCCTCTAAGGTTTTGATGGTTTCCTGTCTCACATTTAGGTCCTTTATCCATTTGGAGTTTATTTTTGTGAATGGTGTGAGAAAGTGGTCTAGTTTCAACCTTCTGCATGTTGCTGTCCAGTTCTCCCAGCACCATTTGTTAAAGAGGCTGTCTTTTTTCCATTGGATGTTCTTTCCTGCTTTGTCAAAGATGAGTTGGCCATACGTTTGTGGGTCTAGTTCTGGGGTTTCTATTCTATTCCATTGGTCTATGTCTGTTTCTGTGCCAATACCATGCTGTCTTGATGATGACAGCTTTGTAGTAGAGGCTAAAGTCTGGGATTGTGATGCCTCCTGCTTTGGTCTTCTTCTTCAAAATTCCTTTGGCTATTCGGGGCCTTTTGTGGTTCCATATGAATTTTAGGATTGCTTGTTCTAGTTTCAAGAAGAATGCTGGTGCAATTTTGATTGGGATTGCATTGAATGTGTAGATAGCTTTGGGTAGTATTGACATTTTGACAATATTTATTTTTCCAATCCATGAGCAGGGAATGTCTTTCCATTTCTTTAAATCTTCTTCAATTTCCTTCATAAGCTTTCTATAGTTTTCAGCATACAGATCCTTTACATCTTTGGTTAGATTTATTCCTAGGTATTTTATGCTTCTTGGTGCAATTGTGAATGGGATCAGTTTCTTTATTTGTCTTTCTGTTGCTTCATTGTTAGTGTATAAGAATGCAACTGATTTCTGTACATTGATTTTGTATCCTGCAACTTTGCTGAATTCATGTATCAGTTCTAGTAGACTTTTGGTGGAGTGTATCGGATTTTCCATGTATAATATCATGTCATCTGCAAAAAGCGAAAGCTTGACTTCGTCTTTGCCAATTTTGATGCCTTTGATTTCCTTTTGTTGTCTGATTGCTGATGCTAGAACTTCCAGCACTATGTTAAACAGCAGCGGTGAGAGTGGGCATCCTTGTCGTGTTCCTGATCTCAGGGAAAAAGCTCTCAGTTTTTCCCCCGTTGAGGATGATGTTAGCTGTGGGCTTTTCATAAATGGCTTTTATGATCTTTAAGTATGTTCCTTCTATCCCGACTTTCTCAAGGGTTTTTATTAAGAAAGGGTGCTGGATTTTGTCAAAGGCCTTTTCTGCATCGATTGACAGGATCATATGGTTCTTCTCTTTTTTTTTGTTAATGTGATGTATCACATTGATTGATTTGCGAATGTTGAACCAGCCCTGCATCCCAGGAATGAATCCCACTTGATCATGGTGAAGAATTCTTTTTATATGCCGTTGAATTCGATTTGCTAGTATCGAGAATTTTTGCATCCATATTCATCAGGGATATTGGCCTGTAGTTCTCTTTTTTTACTGGGTCTCTGTCTGGTTTAGGAATCAAAGTAATACTGGCTTCATAGAATGAGTCTGGAAGTTTTCCTTCCCTTTCTATTTCTTGGAATAGCTTGAGAAGGATAGGGATTATCTCTGCTTTAAACGTCTGGTAGAACTCCCCTGGGAAGCCATCTGGTCCTGGACTCTTATTTGTTGGGAGATTTTTGATAACCGATTCAATTTCTTCGCTGGTTATGGGTCTGTTCAAGCTTTCTATTTCCTCCTGGTTGAGTTTTGGAAGAGTGTGGGTGTTCAGGAATTTGTCCATTTCTTCCAGGTTGTCCAATTTGTTGGCATATAATTTTTCATAGTATTCCCTGATAATTGTTTGTATCTCTGAGGGATTGGTTGTAATCATTCCATTTTCATTCATGATTTTATCTATTTGGGTCATTTCCCTTTTCTTTTTGAGAAGCCTGGCTAGAGGTTTGTCAATTTTGTTTATTTTTTCAAAAAACCAACTCTTGGTTTCGTTGATCTGCTCTACAGTTTTTTTAGATTCTATATTGTTTATTTCTGCTCTGATCTTTATTATTTCTCTTCTTCTGCTGGGTTTAGGCTGCCTTTGCTGTTCTGCTTCTAGTTCCTTTAGGTGTGCTGTTAGATTTTGTATTTGAGATTTTTCTTGTTTCTTGAGATAGGCCTGGATTGCAATGTATTTTCCTCTCAGGACTGCCTTCGCTGCGTCCCAAAGCGTTTGGATTGTTGTATTTTCATTTTCGTTTGTTTCCATATATTTTTTAATTTCTTCTCTAATTGCCTGGTTGACCCACTCATTCGTTAGTAGGGTGTTCTTTAACCTCCATGCCTTTGGAGGTTTTCCAGACTTTTTCCTGTGGTTGATTTCAAGCTTCATAGCATTGTGGTCTGAAAGTATGCATGGTATAATTTCAATTCTTGTAAACTTATGAAGGGCTGTTTTGTGACCCAGTATATGATCTATCTTGGAGAATGTTCCATGTGCACTCGAGAAGAAAGTATATTCTGTTGCTTTGGGATGCAGCGTTCTAAATATATCTGTCAAGTCCATCTGATCCAATGTCTCATTCAGGGCCCTTGTTTCTTTATTGACCGTGTGTCTGGATGATCTGTCCATTTCTGTAAGTGGGGTGTTAAAGTCCCCTGCAATTACCACATTCTTATCAATAAGGTTGCTTATGTTTATGAGTAATTGTTTTATATATTTGGGGGCTCCGGTATTCGGCGCATAGACATTTATAATTGTTAGCTCTTCCTGATGGATAGACCCTGTAACTATTATATAATGTCCTTCTTCATCTCTTGTTACAGCCTTTAATTTAAAGTCTAGTTTGTCTGATATAAGTATGGCTACTCCAGCTTTCTTTTGGCTTCCAGTCGCATGATAAATAGTTCTCCATCCCCTCACTCTCAATCTAAAGGTGTCCTCAGGTCTAAAATGAGTCTCTTGTAGACAGCAAATAGATGGGTCTTGTTTTTTTATCCATTCTGATACCCTATGTCTTTTTGTTGGTGCATTTAATCCATTTACATTCAGTGTTATTATAGAAAGATACGGGTTGAGAGTCATTGTGATGTCTGTATGTTTTATGCTTGTAGTGATGTCTCTGGGACTTTGTCTCACAGGGTCCCCCTTAGGATCTCTTGTAGGGCTGGTTTAGTGGTGACAAATCCCTTCAGTTTTTGTTTGTTTGGGAAAACCTTTATCTCTCCTTCTATTCTAAATGACAGACTTGCTGGGTAAAGGATTCTCGGCTGCATATTTTTTCTGTCTAGCACCCTGAAAATCTTGTGCCAATTCTTTCTGGCCTGCCAAGTTTCAAAAGAGAGATCAGTCATGAGTCTTATAGGTCTCCCTTTATATGTGAGGGCACGTTTACCCCTTGCTGCTTTCAGAATTTTCTCTTTATCCTTGTATTTTGCCAGTTTCACTATGATATGTCGTGCAGAAGATCGATTCAAGTTACGTCTGAAGGGAGTTCTCTGTGCCTCTTGGATTTCAATGCCTTTTTCCTTCCCCAGTTCAGGGAAGTTCTCAGCTATTATTTCTTCAAGTACCCCTTCAGCACCTTTCCCTCTCTCTTCCTCCTCTGGGATACCAATTATGCGTAGATTATTTCTTTTTAGTGTATCACTTAGTTCTCTAATTTTCCCCTCATACTCCTGGATTTTTTTATCTCTCTTTTTCTCAGCTTCCTCTTTTTCCATTTCTTTATCCTCTAGTTCACCTATTCTCTCCTCTGCCTCTTCAAGCCGAGCTGTGGTGGTTTCCATTTTGTTATGCATTTCGTTTAAAGCGTTTTTCAGCTCCTCGTGACTGTTCCTTAGTCCCTTGATCTCTGTAGCAAGAGATTCTCTGCTGTCCTGTATACTGTTTTCAAGCCCAGCGATTAATTTTATGACTATTATTCTAAATTCACTTTCTGTTATATTATTTAAATCCTTTTTGATCAGCTCATTAGCTGTTGTTATTTCCTGGAGATTCTTCTGAGGGGAATTCTTCCGCTTGGTCATTTTGGATAGTCCCTGGCATGGTGAGGACCTGCAGGGCACCTGCAGTTGTTGTGGTGTATAACACCCTGTGTTGTGGTGTATAACTGGAGTTGGTGGGCGGGGCCGCTGTCAGACCTGATGTCTGCCCCCAGCCCACCGCTGGGGCCACAGTCAGACTGGTGTGTGCCTTCTCTTCCCCTCTCCTAGGGGCGGGATTCACTGTGGGGTGGTGTGGCCCGTCTGGGCTACTTGCACACTGCCAGGCTTGTGATGCTGGGGATCTGGCGTATTAGCTGGGGTGGGTAGGCAAGGTGCACGGGGGCAGGAGGGGCAGGCTTAGATCGCTTCTCCTTAGGTGATCCTCTTCAGGAGGGGCCCTGTGGCAGCAGGAGGGAGTCAGATCCGCTGCCGGAGGTTTGGCTCCGCAGAAGCACAGAGTTGGGTGTTTATGCGGAGCGAGCAAGTTCCCTGGCAGGAACTGGTTCTCTTTGGGATTTTGGCTGGGGAATGGGCGGGGGAGATGGCGCTGGCGAGCGCCTTTGTTCCCCACCAAGCTGAGCTCTGTCGTCAGGGGGCTCAGCAGCTCTCCCTCCCTTTGTCCTCCAGCCTTCCCGCTTTCCGAGCAGAGCTGTTAACTTATGACCTCCCAGACGCTAAGTCGCGCTTGTTGTGGGAACACAGTCCATCAGGCCCCTCCGCTTTTGCCAGCCAGACTCGGGGGCTCTGCTTGGCCGGTGAGCCGCCCCTCCGCCCCGGCTCCCTCCCGTCAGTCCGTGGAGCGCGCACCGCCTCGCAGCCCTTCCTACCCTCTTCTGTGGGCCTCTCGTCTGCGTTTGGCTCTGGTGACTCCGTTCTGCTAATCCTCTGGCAGTTTTCTGGGTTATTTAGGCAGGTGTAGGTGGAATCTAAGTGATCAGCAGGACGCGCGGTGAGCCCAGCGTCCTCCTAAGCCGCCATCTTGCCGCTTCCTAGACCTCTATGAGGTTTAATAAAAGGAGATCACAAATGCACTCTTGCTCTGCCTTTTCCTATACTCACTCTACTTGTGTCATGTATTTTGATATATTTTGTGTTCATTCATTTAACTTCCACTACATCAGATCTCTGTACCCTTGTTTAACCACTTAACATTCTCATGTGTGTTACTTTTTTTTGTATATATCTATATAGAACCCTTCCAATACTTTTCATAATGAGAAATGAAATTGCATATAAATTCACATGTGTGACCACAATTATATTTTAAATCATGACGGAACGTCTCCATTTTTGTTTTGTTTTATAATGGAGGCAAAAACAAGACACTATGGGAACAAGATTGGGGAAGAGTTCTGTTTGGAGAAGCTGGAAAACCACAGAGGAGGTTTTGCTGCATCTTGACACATGAGCAATGGATTGAATAGATAGATAAGAAGAAAATAATATCCACCCCTAAAAAATGTAAAATAGAAAGAAAGAACATAGGCAAGAATATAAAAGAACACCAAATGCTCGGGGGAAGCATTTGTGTTATGGCTGTCACAGCAAGCTCTCTGGTGGTTATTTACTTCAGGTTCAGTTTTAATAACTTCTGTATATTTGCAGGAGACCAATTTGAAAATCACCATGTCTTTAATGTATCAAATGCATTAAAATCTTTAATCTTAGATAAACAAATGTGAGTACTTAGAACACAAATGGCGGTCCTTTGAATTTCTTTTACTTGATTTACTGTAATATAGCCTACTTACTGTGTTGAAGATTATGTACAAATTACTACAATTATATCCAAACTATATTCAAGTAAGAAACTAGAGGATAATGGATATTTACTTCTCACCATCAATATCAGCCTCTTGCTTATTTCAGATTATGTTAGCATGATGTGAAAATAAATGCTTATCTTACTCTGCCTTTTCAAAATATTTTTACAAATGTTAATGGCATAATAATAATAATAATAATAAATACCAAGATGTCAGTGTTATAATGTGTTGTTCAATAGGCATGGCCTTTATTACAGTGGGAATCTGATTCTCCCTTTCTTAAAACATAACAGATAAAATGGAGCTCTCATAATCTAGAAGAGAAAGCATATTTTAGATATCAAAAAAGAGAAGATCCTCTCTTGTACTGTAATTGAAAGAAAGAGAGAATAGTTAAAAATTATGAATACCTCAATGTAGCAGTTTTGGTCAACTTTATAGTAATTTTTTCAGAGCTAAGCATATACAGAAAGCATTCCCTCTCTCTTTCTTTCTCTCTTCTACTCCCTCTTCATTTATCCCTCTCATACTTTCCCACTTTCTATGTCTCTCTGTCTCACACATGCATACGCATTATTTTTAGAAAAGAAGCAGTTATACAAACCTTTGATGAGGTTCCATATTGTGATACAGATCAGCCAATGCATTATTAAAGAAGTATAAGTATGATATTCCCAAAAGGAAAGGCATATTTGACAATGCTTACAGGGGATTCATGAAAGGGTCTTTCACTGAATCAATTTCAACATAATTCCAATGATAATATCTCAGAAAAATCAGTGGAGATTTGTGGTGATCATTGCTCTGGTTATCTACTAAGGTAGAGTGTGCTTTTCACACAGTTGTGTAGTTAGGAGAGAATATCAGGTTTCCAATTCCAGTGAGAGATTTCCAGCATATTAATCATAACATTCCAAAGGTATGAGCAAAAGCAGCTGTACCTTAATATGTATCTGGATTTAAACAAACAATCAAGGAAATAATAAGTAAGTAAGTAAGTAAATAAATAAATAAATAAATAAATAAATAAATAAATTTGAGAACATTTTTATTAGTATTGCAATGAAGGAAAAAAATGAAAATGCAAAATAGCAAATATGCATAGTTATATACTTGAGATCATCTTGTGTATACAACTCTGTATTATGCTTGTTTCGCTAAATCAAACATTGTTTTACGGGATCCTCAAGAATTTGAAGGGTGTTCTACTTATAATGATGTTTCACAAGAGTTTCCTATGTAGCTTGTAGGCTTAATGAATCTCAGGTCTAGTTTCATTCTTAGCACTAAGTAAGAAGACTGATCTCTGGTTCGTGTGTACACACAGTTGTATGTATCAGAGAAACTATTCTGGTGAATATAGAATACCCATTTACCTTAGGTATGATATATCTGCTGTATTTGCTAGAGGCTCAAGCAGTCTGCAAAACTGCATTAGACACTAATGGTTGCAGGATTTTTCACTAGAGTAGCATGACCTCAGATGATAAAAAATGGAACTTGCCTAAGGCAAGGAATGACAAGCTTCTCTGTAAAGGTACAGATAATACATATTTTTGGACTTGTGGGCTAAAAGGGCAAAAATGAGACTAGTATCTCATGAGCTATGAATTCAGGGAGGAAGTAAATGTCTATAAATGTTTTTATTGATGACATTCAAATAATGATAATTGAGTATAAGTTTTTCTAGTACAGGACTAGTAATGAGAAGAATAACATTGAACTTAATTGAAGTTCATACTTAGTGTCACTTATCATCATAGTAGAAATGTGGCCCCATTCTCCCATAAAGCTTCCCCTTCCTTCTCTAAAACATAGTGATCTTCCCTTCTCAGAACTCAGCAAACATCTTACATGCCCTGTTTGAGCACACCTATACTACTCTCATGGTCTTAGAGAACTTTGCATGTGGAGTCAGGCTAAGGACAGGCTCTGTGGTAAGGCTCCCTGGGTGTGGATTCCATCAGAACTACTTGTGGTCTTTGATTTCTTATTTAACCTATCTGGAGCTTCCATTTCCCCATCTATAAAGTAAGAATACCTGTTGGTATTCTTGTTGGACTAAGGTAAGATAAATGCACTCATGCAAAGATGTATAACAGTGCATGAAATTTTATAAAGGATTGAATACGAAGTTTATAATTTTGATTTCTTTTCAACCATTTAAAAATTAAACTGTTCTTAGCTTGTGGGCCTTACAGAAAAAAGCTGCAGGCCATCATTGGCTAATCTCTGCCTGAAGGTGGACAATTCGTCTTGATTTTACCCACATCTCTCACCTCAGGAATGTGTACTTCTCTCTCTACCTGCTGGGAGTGCTGCTGGTTGCTGTTAAATTGCTAAGCAGAAATCTGTAATTGTCCTCCTCTGAAGGGAGCTATTTTACCAAGTAAACATCCCATCTCCAACAACAGCTGAATCCAATGGCTAATCAAGATAGGGTACAAAGGTTCTGTTCTCCCAGACAGGACAACTCTGAAGGACCATCCCAGCTCCTGAGCCTCCTGTGGGGTTGTCTGAGATCCGTGTTGCAGCTTTAATGCAGTACAACTTTTCCTCTGCCCAGTTCTGTTTCTCCACCTTTCATAGGTTTTCTTAAGAGGACACTTCAAAGGACTTCAGTTATCCTACCTCAAACCAAGCTTTAGATCATTTGTATCCCCCACCCCCAGTATTGGCAATTTTGCACAACCGAGTTTATGTCCCTCTTTAAGGTGCTCACATTACCCTTTACCAGTGATACATGACTTTCAGGAGCTTCATAAATGGTCCTTACAGCATATTTTTACATGCACAGTAACACTGGGACACCATATTATTTCCGTACGATTTTCATGTTCTAATATGAATCTGTGATTCTCCCAGAAAGCTGAATGTAATATGAAATGTGAAAATGTTTAAGGGCCAATTTTTACTTATATTTTGCATCACAGTATCTTCCAAATTGTAACAACTTTTTTTTTATTGGACTTGCTTTATTCTAATACCTACCTACAGCCATCCAAACTTGCTCTCAATTTCAGTCAGAGAAAAGGCTGGAATGAGGGCCAGATTTGCAGTCTGGTTACATAAATACAAATGTGAGCTACAAAGTTGTACCTTCCTCAGCTTAACACAGTAGTACCTCTACTGCTCTGATGAATAAAGTGTTATGTAGAGGGCATTGTGATAGATTGAGATTATAAAAAGATCCACACCAGTTAGGTTTATGACCTTATACGAATGTCATGAAATGTTGGCAGATAGCAGCACTTCCACACTGCCCTGAGTCTCCTTAACTAACAGAAGACACAAATAGGAAACAATTTCTATGAAAATGTACTTTTTTAGGGTTAAACGAGACTTCCTCTTGTCACAAGATTGGGTAGCTATAGAGCAAATAAAAGGAAATACTACTTTAGATAATGAACAGTGAATGGATGAAACTTTTTTACTTTCGGAGGTTGATAGAGGCTGATACAATAACTGGATTCAAACAGGGGCTTAAGTAGCACAGGATTAATGGATCCATATTAGTCTATTAAACTTGTCATTTATCTTGGTACTCTTTTTCTTTCTTTCTTTCTTTCTTTCTTTCTTTCTTTCTTTCTTTCTTTCTTTCTTTCTTTCTTTCTTTCTTTCTTTCTTCTTTTTCTTTTTATTTTTTTGCATCATATCAGGGTGTTAACTTCAAAGGAGTACTGTCTCCTTCAGAGATGATGGTTTAAAGAGAACTACCTGTGCCATTGCTTGGTTATAGTGTGGAAATTTGTTCTTCTGGAAGGATGAAGATTCACTGTAGTTTTATATCACCAAGATGGCCATTTCCTCCCATACAACATAACTGCCAAAATTCTCAGGATTTTCCTGGACGACCTGAATGTTGAGATTAGCATCCCAATATAGAGCAGGACTTCAGCAATGACTGTATCAGTCTCCTTCAAGCTTCTTTAATGTACATGATCATATTTGTTGAATAGTATCGGCATCATCTGGGAACTTGTTAGAAATGCAGATTCTTGGGCCCTACCACACATTTACGAGTCATAAACTCTGGGGCTGGGGCCTGTTGTTCCTTTCAACAAGTCCTTCAGGTTGGATGCCCAACAAGTCCTAATTGGATGCCCATTAGAATGAGAACCACAGTAAAAGGAAAAGTAAGATGAAATGAAACAAAAGGAAACACAATAAGAAAATCATATTGCTGTGACAGAAAGTATGTTGTTTAATTTGGCTACAAGTGAATAATCATGGAGCTTGAAAGTTGTGCACAATGGGAAGTGTTATTGTTGTTGTTGTTTTTAGTTAGGATCTATCAGGAAGTTATTCTCTCTGTCAAAAAGATAGGCTTATGTGAAAACTCCCCATATTGGCAACAAAAGGCATATTTGAGAAACAACATACTAAGACAAAGAAGCCACCCGTGAGTTTAAGAGACAGTGGAAAAGGAGCATCTGAGTTGGGACAGAAGGAACACTTTTGGTTTCAGGCAGTTTAGTTCCTGAGTTTTTTAGAGCTGGAACAGACCCAGTAATTAAAGATTGAACGAGTTTTTGAAGTTAAAATCACTGAAAACCAAATACAAAAACAACCAAGAAAGAGAACCACCCCCCCCCCAAAAAAAACGTGCAATTAATAGTGAAGTTTCTAATTTAAAAATAAAAATAAATTATCCCCTTTATGAATCTTGAAGCATAAATTGCCAAGTTTTAGGACAGCATCACATTTATATCTTTTTTTTTAATTTTTTTAACATTTTATTTTTGAGACAGAGAGAGACAGAGCATGATATATCTTTTTTTTTAAGTTTCAATGTTTATTTGTTTATTTCAGTGAGAAAGAGAGAGAGAGAGAGAGAGAGAGAGAGAGGGAGAGGGAGAGAGAGAGAGAGAGAATGAGAGAGAATGAGCAGGCGATGACAGAGAAAGAGGGAAACCCAAAGTGGACTCCAGGCTCCGAGCTGTTACCACAGAGCTCTATGTGGAGTTCAAGCTCGTGAACTGTGAGAGCGTGACCTGCCAAAGTCGGACACTTAACTGACTGAGCTAACCATGTGCCCCAGCATCACATTGAGCTCTTTACTTCATATTTGCATTTTCAAAAACTCTGAAGGTGATACAAATATATATGTAACAAAGAATATTATAATCTCAATTCTTCTATTATCCACTTGTCTCTCACTCTAGAAGCTTGAGATCCTCGCCTGTATTCTGACAGACTTTCCTTCAATGCCTAGCTCTGTTTTCTTCTTGTAGTATTTTCTTTGGCAAGCTAGGATAAAAGGGGAAAAAAAAGCATTTCCTTGTTAAGTACTTCTATTCCCTTCCAAATGGAACTATCTGGTTTGGGGCTGATTGAAGGGGATCAGGGAATTAAGGAATGGAAGACTTTTTAAATTCTTCTGCTTCAGTAACAATAGTTTCTTGACCCATATTCAGTCAAAGATTTCACCAACTCTTAGTTGAGTACCAACTGCAGGTTCATTCTAGAATAAAACCATGCCTTCTCTGTATCTTGTTCTAGTGTATTTAAGTTTCTTAGCTGTTGGTATACACAACATTGCTGTTATTCCACAGTGACAGTTGGGCATTACCAATTAATACTTTTGTGACACTTTTAATAGTTCTGTTTTAAGTGACCTATTCTGTTACTGTTACTAATAGCTATCTGTGCCTGGTGAACATTAACCAACAATTGAAGTGAATAGCCTTGGGCCTGAAGATGGAATTTAATGGCATCCTTAAAAAATGATGCAGTTAAACATGCCAGATTATAAAATAAAAAAGTGAAAAATAAACCAATTAACCATAATTTTTCTCAACATGGCATCCAGTAGTGTTGGATTTTTTCCACTGAATCAACATTTATTTTGGAAGTTGGTAGCTGTGCACTAAGTCTGAAAATATTAACAATTCTTTATTCAGACAAGAAAAATCAGGACATTGTGTATAGCTGATATCTATGAGTGCTTGCTCTTCATGATGAATGCATTGCTATAATTATCCTGTTATATTTTCTCAACATCAGTATAAACATGTTTTATGCTTTCTATTTACTTATTCAATAGATATTGATTGAGGGTCACCTATAACCCAGGTACTCATTTAGTTATGGGGAATATAGAGTAAAACACACTCAAACTCTTGCCTTCATGGAACCTACCTTTCAGTTGAAACTGTGGCTCAGAGAAAGTGTATGATATGCCCATGTTTACATACTTTGTAAGTGCTGTAAACAAATGCTTCGCCTCTTCATGACATAGGAACTTATGCTTTTAACCATAATATTATATTCAGGACGCTGAGTCTGTGTGTCTCCGATTTCTCCTGCCTTCCTGATCACAGAGTAGGTATTTCAATTACTCATTAAAATCAGACATATGTACCCATTTCTTTACTCTGCCACAAAAAATAATTTCTGTTGACTTGAGGCAAAAGAAGTAGAACTGGGTGTGATATAGTAGTCCTGAGAGGCAGAGACAATATAATTTAAATAACCAGTTCAGAAATATATGAGAAGTCAGTAGCTTTAAAGGCAATATGCTGGTGTTACCTAAGATTAAAGAAAAAAAAAGTAATATACTAAAAATATAATCAAATTGTATGCTTTATAGCAATATAATAAGATATTGCTTCCTTGGAAAAAATTTAACATAATATAAATAGTTTATGGTATCTAGTTGTTTTCATACATTCCTGAATATATTAACATTCAGGAAAGGGCTTATGATACTACATAAAATGTATTTTTCCCTTCTTATGAGCCACCTATTACCTTAAATGTCCCTTAAGATGAAGAATCAGCTAAATATGATATTGTGCTTATTCTTATGTCTGATTCCAAAGCAAACATTACATATAACAAGCATTCTGGTGATAAATTCTTAGTTGAAAGAGCATTCTTTTGGCATTATGCAAGTAGTTTATAATCTTCAATTCAATGAACATGCTGGGTTGCTCTATTTCATGTAAAGAGAATAATAGATTATAAGCTTAACTATTACCATTTCATATTTTATGGTCTCCCCAGCATACTTGGAGGCTCATTTTTCAGCATGACCTCCAGTGAGCACACATAAGTAAACAGAATCTTAAATTTGCTTAGAAAATAAGAGCAAAAACGTTTTGAATTAAATCTTGTTCAGCCAAAGTGGTTAGAGATGGAAATATGACAAACTCTCAAATGAACATGAAGAAGCATCATGGCATTATTATTATCCTTAACCCATCTCAGTGAACTTACAGTGTATAAACTATGTTTGAATGTGTTTAGTGGCTTGCAGATGACAGTAACTCAGCATTGATCAGAGATTGGGGAAAAAAAATCACAGTCACTCAAATTTAACTCATCTTACAAAAGGAATAGTCTTCACCCAAAATATTACAAAGAGGACTAGTATGTATTCTTTGTCTTTAGAAGTTAATAAATACTGTAAATATCAGGTGTGAATTCTCTATGCTTACACAGTATTGTATATCCAAGTGAAAAGTTCCAAACAAAAATCTGATTAGCTATTCAGTTGTATAGAAAGCTGCAAATAATAGATTAGAATTTGTCACTTTCCCACTTAGTATACTTAAGCTTTGGAAAATCAAGAGATGATTATTCCTATTGGGAATCAACTATGGGGATCAACTTTCACTTCCAGATATGGCAAAGTAATACTGAATCAACATCCTTGTGTTTTTTGTTGCTGTTGTTTTTCTTTCTTTTTAATTTTTTTTTCTTTTTTTTAAATTTTTTTTGTTTTTTTGTTTTTTTTATTTCTGGGACAGAGAGAGACAGAGCATGAACGGGGGAGGGGCAGAGAGAGAGGGAGACACGGAATCGGAAACAGGCTCCAGGCTCCAGGCTCCGAGCCATCAGCCCGGAGCCCGACGCGGGGCTCGAACTCACGGACCGCGAGATCGTGACCTGGCTGAAGTCGGACGCCCAACCGACTGCGCCACCCAGGCGCCCCTCTTTTTAATTTTTATTCAATTTAATTCAACTAAAAAAAAAAAAGAAAATTTCACTGATTTTCCCTTTGCCCTACCCCTAACCTCTTGCAACCATCAATCTGTTGTCTGTATCTGTGAGCTTGTGTTTGTTATTGATGTTTATTTTGTTTTGCTTTGTTTTGTTTTGAGACTCAACATAAAAGGGAGATCATATGTTATTTGTTTTTGTCTAAGTTATTTCAATTAGCATTTTGCTAAGGTGGACCTTGAGGTCCACCATGTTGTCACAAATAGCAAAATTTCACTTTGTCTTATGGCTGAATAATATTCATATATATACATATATATGAATATGACATATAAATATATATGAATATAACATATATCTATACATATAACATATATCTATAAATATATATATGAATATAACATATATCTATACATATACATCTACTGTATATAGTAGATATACAGATGTATAGATATATCACAGTTTCTTTATCCATTCTTCCATAGATGGACACAAGTTGTTTCCATATCTTGGATACTACAAATAATGCTGCCATGTACATGAGGTGTGTATATCTTTTTGAATTAGTATTTTCATTTTCTTTGGATGAACACCCAGAAGTGGAATTGCTAAATCATACGGTAGTTCTATTATTTTTTGAGGAAACCCCATAGTCTTTTCCTTACTGGCTGTACCATTTATATTACCACCAACAGTGCACAAGGGCCACCTTTTCTCCGTATTTTCACCAGCTGTTATTATCTCTTGTGTTTTTGATAATAGCCAATCTGTCTGGTGTGAAGTGGTATCTTATTGTGGTTTTGGTTTCCATTTCCCTGGTGGTTAATGATGTAGAGCATCTTTTCAATGTACCTATTCACCATGTGCATGTCTTCTCTGAAAAAATCTTTTCAGAGCTTGATTTACCCATTAAAAAAAATTTTAATATTTATTCATTTTTGAGAGTGAGAGAGACAGAGCATGAGCAGCAGAGGGGCAGAGAGAGAGGAAAACACAGAATCAGAAGCAGGCTCCAGGCTCCGAGCTGTCAGCACAGGGCCAGACAACGGGCTTGAACTCATGGACTGCAAGATCATGAACTGAGCTGAAGTCGGATGCTCAACCAACCGAACCACACAGGCGCCCCGTGATTTGCCCATTTTTTAATCATATTTTTTCCCTGTTGAGTTGTATGAGTTCTTTACATTTTGGATATTAACACCTTATCAGATATATAATTTGCAAGTATTTTCTCCTATTCAGTAGGTTGCTTTTTGTTTTATTGGTGATTTCCTATGTTGTGTAGAAGCTGTTTAGTTTGATATAGCCCTACTTGTTTATTTTGCTTTCGTTGCTTTTGATTTTGGGATCAGGTTAAAAAAAAATCATTATGAAGACATGTGCCACAGAGCCTAATGCCTATGTTTTCTTCTAGGAATGTCATGCTTTTAAGTCTTAGGTTTAAGTTTTTAATTCTTTTTTAGTTAATTTTTGTATATCGTATAAGATAGTGGTGAAGTTTCATTCTTTTGCCTAATATGGTCCAGTTTTCCCACCACTATTTATTGAAGACACTGTCCTTTCCCAATGTATATTCTTGGCACTTTTGTCCTAAATTAATTGACATAAAGCCCATATATGAATGAGTTTATTTCTGGACACTCTATTCTGTTCCATTGATTTCTGTGTCTGTTTTTATGCCAGTATCATACTGTTTTGATTACTATAATTTTGTAACATAATTTGAGATCATGTAAGGATAATATCTCCAGCTTTGCTCTCCTTTTTCAAGATTACTTTGGCTGTTTGGGGTTTCTTTGGATCCATACAAATTTTAAGATTGTTCTATTTTTGTAAGAAATGCCATTGGGATTTTGAATATGGGGATTTCTTTTGGTAGTATGGACATTCTAACTAACTAAGTATAATATATATATATTATATATATATATAATATATATATATATTATATATATATATTGCATTTTCTGTATCCTTTGAGATGATATCATTTTAATTCTTTTTTTTCCAATATATGAAGTTTATTGTCAAATTGGTATCCAACAACACCCAGTGCTCATCCCAAAAGGTGCCCTCCTCAATACCTATCACCCACCCTCCCCAACCTCCCACCCCCCATCAACCCTCAGTTTGTTCTCAGTTTTTAAGAGTCTCTTATGCTTTGGCTCTCTTCCACTCTAACCTCTTTTTTTTTTTCCTTCCCCTCCCCCATGGATTTCTGTTAAGTTTCTCAGGATCCACATAAGAGTGAAAACATATGGTATCTGTCTTTCTCTGTATGGCTTATTTCACTTAGCATAACAATCTTCAGTTCCATCCATGTTGCTACAAAGGGCCATATTTCATTCTTTCTCATTGCCACGTAGTACTCCATTGTGTATATAAACCACAATTTCTTTATCCATTCATCAGTTGATGGACATTTAGGCTCTTTCCAAAATTTGGCTATTGTTGAGAGTGCTGCTATAAACATTGGGGTACAAGTGCCCCTATGCATCAGTACTCCTGTGTCCGTTGGGTAAAATCCTAGCAGTGCTATTGCTGGGTCATAGGGTAGGTCTATTTTTAATTTTTTGAGGAACCTCCACACTGTTTCCAGAATGGCTGCACCAATTTGCATTCCCACCAACAGTGCAAGAGGGTTCCCGTTTCTCCGCATCCTCTCCAGCATCTATAGTCTCCTGATTTGTTCATTTTGGCCACTCTGCCTGGTGTGAGGTGATATCTGAGTGTGGTTTTGATTTGTATTTCCCTGATGAGGAACAATGTTGAGCATCTTTTCATGTGCCTGTTGGCCATCTGGATGTCTTTAGAGAAGTGTCTATTCATGTTTTCTGCCCATTTCTTCACTGGGTTATTTGTTTTTCAGGTGTGGAGTTTGGTGAGCTCTTTATAGATTTTGGATACTAGCCCCTTGTCCGACACGTCATTTGCAAACATCTTTTCCCATTCTGTTGGTTGCCTTTTAGTTTTGTTGGTTGTTTCCTTTGCTGTGCAGAAGCTTTTTATCTTCATAAGGTCCCAGTAGTTCATTTTTGCTTTTAATTCCCTTGCCTGTGGGGATGTGTCAAGTAAGAAATTGCTACGGCTGAGGTCAGAGAGGTCTTTTGCTGCTTTCTCCTCTAGGGTTTGGATGGTTTCCTGTCTCACATTCAGGTCCTTTATCCATTTTGAGTTTATTTTTGTGAATGGTGTGAGAAAGTGGTCTAGTTTCAATCTTCTGCATGTTGCTGTCCAGTTCTCCCAGCACAATTTGTTAAAGAGACTGTCTTTTTTCCATTGATTGTTCTTTCCTGCTTTGTCAAAGATGAGTTGGCCATACGTTTGTGGGTCTAGTTCTGGGGTTTCTATTCTATTCCATTGGTCTATGTGTCTGTTTTTGTGCCAATACCATGCTGTCTTGATGATGACAGCTTTGTAGTAGAGGCTAAAGTCTTAGATTGTGATGCCTCCTACTTTGGTCTTCTTCAAAATTACTTTGGCTATTCGGGGCCTTTTGTGGTTCCATAGGAATTTTAGGATTGCTTGTTCCAGTTTCGAGAAGAATGCTGGTGCAATTTTGATTGGGATTGCATTGAATAGGTAGATAGCTTTGGGTAGTATTGACATTTTGACAATATTTCTTCTTCCAACCCATGAGAATGGAATGTTTTTCCATTTCTTTATATCTTCTTCAATTTCCTTCATAAGCTTTCTATAGTTTTCAGCATACAGATCTTTTACATCTTTGGTTAGATTTATTCCTAGGTATTTTATGCTTCTTGGTGCAATTGTGAATGGGATCAGTTTCTTTTTTTGTCTTTCTGTTGCTTCATTATTAGTGTATAAGAAGGCAACTGATTTCTGTACATTGATTTTGTATCCTGCAACTCTGCTAAATTCATGTATCAGTTCTAGCAGACTTCTGGTGGAGTCTTTTGGATTTTCCATGTATAATATCATGTCATCTGCAAAAAGTGAAAGCTTAACTTCATCTTTGCCAATTTTGATGCCTTTGATTTCCTTTAGTTGTCTGATTTCTGATGCTAGAACTTCCAACACTATGTTAAATAACAGTGGTGAGAGTGGACATCCCTGCCGTGTTCCTGATCTCAGGGAAAAAGCTCTCAGTTTTTCCCCATTGAGGATGATGTTAGCTGTGGGCTTTTCATAAATGGCTTTTATGATGTTTAAGTATGTCCCTTCTATCCTGACTTTCTCGAGGGTTTTTATTAAGAAAGGTTGCTGAATTTTATCAAATGCTTTTTCTGCATCGATTGACAGGATCGTATGTTTCTTATCTTTTCTTTTATTAATGTGATGTATCACATTGATTGATTTGCGAATGTTGAACCAGCCCTGCATCCCAGGAATGAATCCCACTTGATCATGGTGAATAATTCTTTTTTATATGCTGTTGAATTCGATTTGCTAGTATCTTATTGAGAGTTTTTGCATCCATATTCATCAGGGATATTGGCCTGTAGTTCTCTTTTTTTACTGGGTCTCTGTCTGGTTTAGGAATCAAAGTAATACTGGCTTCATAGAATGAGTCTGGAAGTTTTCCTTCCCTTTCTAGTTTTTGGAATAGCTTGAGAAGGATGGGTATTTTCTCTGCTTTCAACGTCTGGTAGAACTCCCCTGAGAAGCCATCTGGTCCTGGACTCTTATTTGTTGGGAGATTTTTGATGACTGATTCAATTTTTTTGCTGGTTATGGGTCTGTTCAAGCTTTCTATTTCCTCCTGATTGAGTTTTGGAAGTGTGTGGGTGTTTAGGAATTTGTCCATTTCTTCCAGGTTATCCAGTTTGTTGGCATATAATTTTTCATAGTATTCCCTGATAATTGCTTGTATCTCTGAGGGATTGGTTGCAATAATTCCATTTTCATTCATGATTTTATCTATTTGGGTCATCTCCCTTTCCTTTTTGAGAAGCCTGGCTAGAGGTTTGTCAATTTTGTTTATTTTTTCAAAAAAACAACTCTTGGTTTCATTGATCTGCTCTACAGTTTTTTTAGATTGTATATTGTTGGTTTCTGCTCTGATCTTTAATATTTCTCTTCGTCTGTTGGATTAAGGCTGTCTTTGCCGTTCTGCTTCAATTTCCTTTAGGTGTGGTGTTAGATTTTGTATTTGGGATTTTTCTTGTTTCTTGAGATAGGCCTGGATGGCAATGTATTTTCCTCTCAGGACTGCCTTCGCTGCATCCCAAAGCATTTGGATTGTTGTATTTTCATTTTCATTTGTTTCCATATATTTTTTAATATCTTCTCTAATTGCCTGTTTGACCCATTCAGTCTTTAGTACGGTGTTCTTTAACCTCCACGCCTTTGGAGGTTTTCCAGACTTTTTCCTGTGGTTGATTTCAAGCTTCATAGCATTGTGGTCTGAAAGTATGCATGGTATGATTTCAATTCTTGTATACTTATGAAGGGTGTTTTGTGATCCAGTATATGATCTATCTTGGAGAATGTTCCATGTGCACTTGAGAAAAAAGTATATTCTGTTGCTTTGGGATGCAGAGTTCTAAATATATCTCTTAAGTCCATCTGATCCAATGTATCATTCAGGGCCCTTGTTTCTTTATTGACCGTGTGTCTAGATGATCTATCCATTTCTGTAAGTGTGGTGTTAAAGTCCCCTGCAATTACCACATTCTTATCAATAAGGTTGCTTATGTTTGTAATTGTTTTATATATTTGGGGGCTCCGGTATTCGGCGCATAGACATTTATAATTGTTAGCTCTTCCTGATGGATAGACCCTTTGATTATTATATAATTCCCTTCTTCATCTCTTGTTACAGCCTTTAATTTAAAGTCTAGTTTGTCTGATATAAGTATGGCTACTCCAGCTTTCTTTTGAGTTCCAGTGGCATGATAAATAGTTCTCCATCCCCTCACTCTCAATCTGAAGGTGTCCTCAAGTCTAAAATGAGTCTCTTGTAGACAGCAAACAGATGGGTCTTGTTTTTTTATCCATTCTGATACCCTGTGTCTTTTGGTTGGTGCATTTAGTCCATTTACATTCAGTGTTATTATAGAAAGATATGGGTTTAGAGTCATTGTGATGTCCATAGGTTTCATGCTTGTAGCGATGTCTCTGGTACTTTGTCTCACAGGATCCCCCTTAGGATCTCTTGTAGGGCTGGTTTAGTGGTGACGAATTCCTTCAGTTTTTGTTTGTTTGGGAAGACCTTTATCTCTCCTTCTATTCTAAATGACAGACTTGCTGGATAAAGTATTCTCGGCTGCATATTTTTTCTGTTTATCACATGGAAGATCTCCTGCCATTCCTTTCTGGCCTGCCAAGTTTCAAAAGAGAGATCAGTCATGAGTCTTATAGGTCTCCCTTTATATGTTAGAGCACGTTTATCTCTAGCTGCTTTCAGAATTTTCTCTTTATCCTTGTATTTTGCCAGTTTCACTATGATATGTCATGCAGAAGATCGATTCAAGTTACGTCTGAAGGGAGTTCTCTGTGCCTCTTGGACTTCAATGCCTTTTTCCTTCCCCAGATCCGGGAAGTTCTCAGCTATTATTTCTTCAAGTACACGTTCATCACCTTTCCCTCTCTCTTCCTCCTCTGGAATACCAATTATGCGTATATTATTTCTCCTTAGTGCATCACTTAGTTCTCTTAATTTTCCCCTCATACTCCTGGATTTTTTTCTCTCTCTTTTTCTCAGCTTCTTCTTTTTCCATAATTTTATCTTCTAGTTTGCCTATTCGCTCCTCTGCCTCTTCAAGCCGAGCCGTAGTTGTCTCCATTTTATTTTGCATCTCATTGATAGCATTTTTTAGCTCCTCCTGGCTGTTCCTTAGTCCCTTGATCTCTGTAGCAAGAGATTCTCTGCTGTCCCTCATACTGTTTTCAAGCCCAGTGATTAATTTTATGACTATTATTCTAAATTCACTTTCTGTTATATTGTTTAAATCATTTTTGATTAGTTCATTAGCTGTTGTTATTTTCTGGACGTTTTTCTGAGGGGAATTCTTACCTTTCATTATTTTGGATAGTCCCTGGAGTGGTGTGGGACTGCGGGGCACTTCCCCTGTGCTGTGGTGTATAACTGGAGTTGGTGGTTGGGGCCACAGTCAGACCTGATGTCTGCCCCCTGCCCACAGCTGGGGCCACAGTCAGACTGGTGTGTGCCTTCTCTTCCCCTCTTCTAGGGGCGGGATTCACTGTGGGGTGGCGTGGCCCGTCTGGGTACTTGCACACTGCCAGGCTTGTGGTGCTGGGGATCTGGGTATTAGCTGGGGTGGATCGGCAAGATTCACAAGGGCAGGGGGGGCAGGCTCAGCTAGCTTTCCCTTTGGAGATCTGCTTCGGGAGGGGCCCTGAGGCACCAGAAGGGAGTCAGACCCGCCAGAGGGATGGATCCGCAGAAGCACAGCATTGGGTGTTTGTGTGCTGCAAGTTCCCTGACAAGTACTGTTTCCCTTTGGGATTTTGACTGGGGGGTGAGCAAGGGAGATGGCACTGTCGAGAGCCTTTGTTCCTCTCCAAGCTGAGCTCTGTCGTCCGGGGCTCAACAACTCTCCCTCCTGTTGTCCTCCAACCCTCCCGTTCTCCATTCTCCAAGCAGAGCTGTTAGCTTATAACCTTCTATATGTCAAGTCCCACTTGCTGTCGGAACACACTCTGTCCGGCCCCTCTGCTTTTGCAAGCCTGACTCGGGGGGCTCTGCTTGGCCGGCGGGCTGCCCCTCCACCCCGGCTCCCTCCAGCCAGTCCGTGGAGCGCGCACCACCTTGCCGCCCTTCCTACCCTCTTCCATGGGCCTCTCGTCTGCGCTTGGCTCCGGGGACTCCGTTCGGCTAGACTTCTGGCGGTTTTCTGGGTTATTTAGGTAGGTGTGGGTGGAATCTAAGTGATCAGCAGAAAGTGCGGTGAGCCCAGCAGACGCTGCCATCTTCCCAGGATTCTTCATTTTTATTCTTTATTTCATTAATGTGGTATATCACCTTGATTGATCTGCCAATGTTGAACCATCCTTGCATCCCTAGAATAAATCAAGCTTGGTTATGGTGTATGGTCCTTTCAATGTATTGTTGAATTCAACCTGCTAATAATTTGTTGAGTATTTTTTACATATATGTTCATCAGGAATAGTGACCTGTAATTTTCTTTTCTTGTGACATCCTAATCTGGTTTTGGTTTCAGGGTAACACTGGCCTTATTAAATAAGCTTGGGATAGTTCCCACCTCTTTGGTTATTTGAAAGAGTTTGAGAAGGTTTAGTATTAACTCTTCTTTGAAAGTTTGGCACAAGTCACCAGTAAAGCTATTTCTTTGTTTGGAGAGTTTGGATTTCTGATTCAGTCTCCTTGCTAATAATCTGTCTGTTAAGATTTTATGTTTCATCATGTAGGTAGCCTTAGTAAGTTGTACATTTCTAGGAATTTATCCATTTCTTCTACGCTGTCCAATTTGTTAGTATGTAATTGCTTATAGTACTGTCTTACAATATTTTTGCATTTTTCTTTGGTATCAATTGTAATGTCTCCTCTTGTACTTGTGATCTTATTTATTTGAATTCTTTTCTTTTTCTTGGTGAATCTAGCTAAAGTCTTGTCAATTGTGTCTATTTTGCAAAGAACCAGTTTTTAGTTTTATTGATCTTTTCTGTTGTCTTTTTAGTCTCTATTTCATTTATTTCTGTTCTAATCTTGTCATGTTTCCCTTCAACCACCTTTGGCCTTTGTTCTCTTTTAGCTTCTTGAATATAAAGTAAAGTTGTTTATTTGAGACTTTGCATGTTTCTTGAAATAAAATTTGTTGCTATGAACTTTTCTCTTAGAACTGCTTTTGCTGCATCCCATAAGTTTTGGTATGTTCCATTTCCATTTCCATTTTCTCCTAGGTATTTTTTTTTCTCATTTTCTTTCTTTGAACAATTGGTTGTTCAGGACCCTTGCCATTAATCTACACATATTTTAATTCTCCAGTTTTGTTCCTGTAATTAATTTCTAGTTTCCTCCTTTTGTGATTAAAAAAAATGGTTAATATGATTTCAGTCCTCTTGAAATTAAGACTTGTTTTGTGGCCAAACATATGGTATATGCTGAAGAGTGGTCCCTATGTGGTTGAAAAGTATATTTTGTTGTTATGCAATAGAGTGTTCTATAAGCGTCTGGTAACTCCAAGTGGTCTAATGTGTCATTTAAGTCTAATGTGTACTTAGTGATTTTTTGTCTGGGTGATCTATTGATGAAAGCAGGGTATTAAAGTCCCCTACTATTACTGTATTGTTGTCTATTTCTCCCTATGTTTGTTGATGTTTGCTTTGTGTACTTAGGTGCTAGTATTCCTCTCTAGACAAATAAAAATGTGCATTTTTAGCAACAATCTTATCTATAAAGATCACTTTTTCCAGTCATATATTATGTGGTGACAAAAGCTTTTAAGTAAATTTTTGAATTTTTCAAATAGAATTTTCAGTGAGTTTTCATAGAAATAAGGTTTCCTTCTGTTAAATAGAGTTGGATAAACATCACAAAAGGATAGTACACTGTCATTAAATATGGCCATTTAAGAGATGGATCATGTCTAATCATTAGTAAAAACACTAATAACTGCAATAATTTTTAACTTGTGATTACCAATCATCCATCACATTTGTCTTCCAATTTTTCTAAATGCAGGTATTGAAACTTTGAATTATGTTTCTCTTCATAAAAATTCATTTTTTTTCATTTTGAAAGAGGAAACATTACTTTCTATATCTTAGATGAATTTTTTCTTAATAAAAAGAATATATTTCAACCTATAATTTTGATACAGCTCTTTTTGATATCTCCTTTTGAGGGTTGTCTCCATTTAAAAGTGAAAATGCACAATTACAATGCCATCCCTGGCTTGTTGTAAAGATTCTTACATAGAATTGCATGTGGTATTTAATAGGATACCTTTTCTTTTTTTTAATGTTTATTCCTTTTTGAGAGACAGAGAGAAACAGAGTATGAGCAGGGGAGGGACAGAGAGAGAAGGGAGACAGAGAATCCGAAGCGGGCTCCAGACTCTGAGCTGTCAGCACAGAGCCCCACGCAGAGCTCAAACCCACAAACTGCGAGATGATGACCTGAGCTAAAGTCAGACTCTTTCTTAACTGACTCAGCCACCCAGGCACCCCAATAGGATATCTTTTCTTTGCCAGTATACCACACTTTGATTTTTGAAAAATTAAAATTTTTTGAGTAAGGAATTTTATAAAACTTAAATGGTGAAGAATGTTTTGGAACATTATCTTCTCAGGTGCACTTCTGGAAAAGACCGGTATATCATTGTTAAAAGAAAACTAAGTAAGGCAAGTGATGGGAAACTTGTGTTATACTTTCAGCTTTGTTACTTCCTTAATGTAAAACCCGCAAAATTTACTTCATTTTTCTAGACTTCATATCTCTTATCCATATGATGTTCAGATACATAGAATGCTAACGACCACAGCCACATTGTCCTATAAAAGTTATTGACTGTACTCTATAGCTTTTGTAATATTTATTAAATATCAAGTGTGCCAATTACAAATACTTTCTCTTCACATGCCAACATTATTTGTTTCTAAACAAAAAACTCACAAAGGGATTGTACACTATTCCTCATTATATTTGTGTCAAGCCTATCTCTACCATTTTCTTACTCTTTTAGATTCTTAGATTTCTCAGCATAGAGTGGTTGTATATATATGAATAGATAAGTGAAGTAATTAATTAAAGAATATACGAAAGAATGAATGAATACCATTGAATAGTGACATTCATTGTTTGTAACTGTAAAGGCATTATGTCAAAATGCATAAGTATTATAGATAGTGACATTTGGTTTCTCCAGGTTAAGAGTCTAGGAAGTCAGGGGGCACATGGGTGGCTCAGTTAGTTAAACACCTGGCTTCTGCTCATCTGGGATCAAGCCCCGCATGGGCTCTGTGCTGACAGCTCAGAGCCAGGAGCCTGTTTTGGATTCTGTGTCTCCCCCTCTCTCTCTGCCCCTCCCCTGCTTGTACTCTGTCACACTCTTTCTCTCAAAAATAAATAAACGTAAAAAAAAAAAGAGTCTAGGAAGTCTTTTAAAGTGGTTTCTTAAAGTGAGTCTGCAAATATATTTGGGAGTGTTGGAAGGTTCAGCATTCTGTTATTTTTTAATATTAATTTTACTAGTTATAAAGGCAAAAAAAAAAGTTTAAAGCCCATAGTTATGAAACACTTTCATAGCATAAACTTTAGTTTCCAAAATCTGTTACAGCTCTGTTACAAATCTGAGAGTTATTTTCTTTAAAACACTGTGTGTGTGTGCCTGTGTGTTTGCGATTCAAATTTGAGAAAGGCTTTATCTATTTATAAATGTAAAAATAACTAACTAAATAAATGTAAAACCACTATACTTAAAATGGAGTTTCTTACAGTATTTTTTTTTTCTATCCATCTAAAAAAAACCAAAAAAACCCACACTCATTGCATTTGCTATTAGTTATTACTTTGTCAGTAGGAACTTATGTTCCCTACTGGAATGTAGACACCTTGGGGTCAGGATCATTTTTAATTTACTTATGGCTATATCTATTGTATATAGGATAGGCCTACTACATAATCAGAATCTAGTAAATTTTTGTTGAATGCAGGAGTGCACAATAATGAAAATGCCAAATTATTTTAACTCACATTAAGCTAAAAACAAACAGTTCCCTGTTTAAGAACAAAGCACTTTGTTTTGCCTTTCTTTAACTTCCAAGGCACCGTGGAAAATTCTCAAACCCTCTATTTACTGTCACTTTTTAATAAGCTCATTGTTTTGCTGAATCTGCCAGGTCAAGTCACAATTAATTTCACATTTGAATTTTAAATTTTTTTAATGTTTATTTATTTTTGAGACAAAGAGAGACAGAGCATGAACGGGGGAGGGTCAGAGAAAGAGGGAGACACAGAATCGGAAGCAGGCTCCAGGCTCTGAGTTGTCAGCACAGAGCCCGACGCGGGGCTCGAACTCACAGACCGTGAGATCATGACCTGAGCTGAAGTTGGACGCTTAACCGACTGAGCCACCCAGGCGCCCCACATTTGAATTTTAATGTGTGTAAATGGTTCTGTTGTGAAATTGGGTTAACTAGCACCTTTGCAAAATTTTTTATTTTAGCCACTGGGGATCTATTCAAAGGGTATGTTTTTAGAATATAGACACTGCATTTCAGAGACACAAGATTCAATAATCCTTCTAAAGACAGAAAAAAATGAGGTGAAGATCTTAGGTATCCTGCTTTTCATTCATTTTTCAGTCCACTGGAAAATTCTGTTGGAATGGCAATTCTCCTCAAACTTTATGTATTAAGGCTAAAGATTTAACTTCTTTATTTACTTCTGCTTCAGTAAAAGAAAGGTTTGTGTTTTCATGAATCAGTATTAGTTTGCCTTTTCTTGTGAAGGATCATCACTGGTTAGCTTATAAAGATCCTCTATTTTAATTATACATGTAATGGGGTATGTAAGATACTCCAAATAACCAATTAGAATCAAAATATTTATCATAAATAATGCACAATTTCTATACTGAAATATTAAATTAGTTGGCTGGTTGGTTCATTATTACTGCGAACTTTGATTAGTTGTTTATATTTCTAAAAGAAATATTTTTATTTGCAATTTTGTGGCTACATGTACACATACACAGAATCCGATGGCAAACAGGTATGTATGTTTATGGATAGCCAACCAAGAATTTTCCTATTTAATTACAGAAAGAACCAGAAGAAGCTCAGCTAAAATGAATCTACTCAAACCTAAAATGTCATAATAGTGAAAATAAGTTTTATTAGAACTTTTCATGAAAAGAAATTAAAAACTGTGGAAACACTTTTTCTATTTAAAAACTTAGAGTATAATTAACTCACTGAATAAGTAATAAAGTGGTGATTTTTAATATGCAAATTCCACCAAATTAAATGATACAAATGCATAACTTTATTTACTTGCCTTTTGACTTTTGCAGTAAGATCATAGTAAGACTCATGACTACAAAAATATTCAAGGACTTCATCAACTTTCCTAACAGCTTCTATTCATATTTGTTACCTAAATCGTTTTCTTCTAAAATATACCCTTTTAAAACACACCTTTTCTTTTTCAAGTACAACTTTATTGGTTCGTCATTATTTGTATTTCCATCAATTCTATAGTTGCATAATTTCTTCTTATCTTAGTAATAGCTAACATTTATTGAATTCTCATTATGTGTGAGGCTCTGTTCTAAATGCCTTAAAGGCATTATTTCATTTCATCCTTACAACATCACTGTGTAATGAAAACACCTGTTGTCTCATTTCACAGATCAAAAACTAGAGCATGGAGAGATTGCTACCTGTCCAAAGTCTCAGAGTTAGTACGTGGTAGAGCGACAATTTGAAACTAGGCAGCCCCCAAAATGTATATATTTGAAACAATGGCATCTATATCCAAAATAAACTTCTCTCATAAAATTATATGTGGAGCATGTTCCTTATAACACCTCTGGGGTTTAGTATCCTGCAGTAGCATTTTTTTTTTTTTTGAGAGAGAGAGAGAGAGAGAGAGAGAGAGAGAGAGAGAGAGAGAGAGAGAGAGAAAGTGTGTGTGTGTGTGTGTGTGTGTGTGTGTGTGTGTGTGTGTGTGCAAGTGGATAGAGGGAAAGAGACGGTCTTAAGCAGGCTCCATGCTCAGCATGGAGCTGTATGTGGAACTCCATCCCACGACCCTGGAATCATGACCTGAGTCGAAAACAAGTGTTGGTGCTCAGCCAACCGAGTCACCCAGGCACCCTTGTAGTAGCATTTTCCATTGACTCTTCTGTTATGCAAAAGGAGTGTTTGGGTGGATACTAATTTTATAGTCTTTACTAGCAAATATTTTTACTTAAGACAACTTTTGCTGTTTTTCCAAACCTGTAAATGTAAGAATTCTGTGATAATCCATACTCACTAAAAATGTCCCACTGCACCTATTTATGTTAATATAAGAATATTATATGTTGAGCCACAGGAACACACAAAGAGAGCACAATTAAGACTAGTATTTAAGTGTTCTAATTTCCAGCACTATTTGTAAATTGGTTAAAAATCTCAGAAAGAGAGGGAATTCTTCTTCCTTGATCTACCTACCTAGACTTCACAGGGCCCAATGTGTAGTTCCACATTAAAGATTCCTGAACAAAAGATAAAGATCAGATTTGGTTTGCTGATGATTTTCAGTTTGGGCAGACTTTTTTTTTTTAGAGAAAATTCTTTGTGGAATATAATCTTTTGCATTTTTAGTTTAAAGCAACCTGGATAAGATTTGGCTATTTTTATTTTATTGAAGTGTAATTGACACGCAATATAATATTAGTTTCAGGTGTACATCATAGTGTTTCAATATTTTTATACATTAAGAAATAAACCCCATGATAAATCTAGTTGCCATCTGTCACCATACAAAGGTATTACAATATTATTGACTATATTCCCTTTGCTGTGTATTACATCCCCATGACTTATTTATTATAGCTGGAAGTTTGTACCTCTTAATCCCCTTCACCTATTTCACCAGCCCACCTCAATACCTCCCCACTCTGGTAACCAGCAGTCTGTTTCCTTGATCTATGAGTTTATTTCTGTTTTGCTTGTCCATTGCTTAATGATTCCATGTACAAGTTAAATTGTACGGTATTTGTTTTTTTCTGTCTTATTTCACTTAGCATAATACCCTCTAAGTCCATCCACATTGTCACAAATGGCAAAATTCAATTCTTTTTTATGGCTAATATTCCACATATCTATATGTATGTATGTACATATATATTTGTGTATGTATATATGTGTATATATATATATATGTATATGTATATATATGTATATATATGTATATATATATGTATATATATATGTATATATATATATATATGTGCAATCTTCTTTATCCATTTTTCTGTTGATGGACACATGTTGCTTCAATATCTTGGCTGTTATAAATAATATTGCAATGAAAAATCTGACCCTTTAAGTTCATGCCATATGTTTGTTGATTCCTAACGATCTTAGCATTGGTTTTTTCAGTGTCATTCCTCATTTAGTTATCAAGCCTCTGGATCTTTGGGTTTCTCTTAGAGTCTATTGAATCTACTTTTTCTGAGCTATTGACACAGATTTTGTGTAAACTGAGAGATACGTGTATTACCCAGCATTATTCAGATTTCATCAATTTAAATTCTGGACACTCTCATGATTATGTTGTATATCAGGAAATATGCTTTGTAACTTTTAATTTCTCCCCCTAATTGTCACTTATCATTTTGCCATGTATTGTGATCTGTAGAAATATCAAGGTAAAAGGAATAGTAATCCTGGAGAGTGTGGTAACTTTTTATTTTCTATCATGGGCCAGGTGCATCTATGTGTTCATCTTTGCTGATTTATAATACTGCTCTCATCCTGCCAGTGATTCACTTTCACTATTTCTTTTCCAAAGGCAAGAGGTTTTAATGTTGCTTTCTTTAAAGCCCAACTGCTAGCTTCCAGTTGTCTACAACACATTTTATTTGAAGAAATATATTAGGAAATGCTAAGTAATGAACTTTTTGACATTGGTAGATTGTCACTACCAAGGTACGTACCTAGAATGTCCTTAATTTTTTTCTCTACCCAGATTGAATAAAAATTTTAAAGTGTTAACTTTTCTTTTCTTGCTATACAAATGACACTTCTGAGTTAATTCTCAACAATTTTGCCCATATGGCTCTTTGCTACAAGGAAACAGCCACTGGTAAAGAGTCTCCATTTATTTTATGGTCTGAAAGTTATAAGCAGTGTTATAATCCAGTTCAGCAATGCCTCTTGCATTTCTCACCATGGAAAGTCATGTATGAAGCCAGAGACAGGTGATCTGTCATATCTGAACCTCTATTGTATCTGCATGATTTAGCACTTTATTATATCACTTTATCTTTTAATTGGTTATTTTTCTAATTCCCCAATTCCTAGTAATGTCATAAATTGTTTTAGGATGGGAATTACATCACCGCATTGTTCTAATGTCCTCATTTCCTACTCTGTTGTGATCATAGTACCTAATGCTTATACTTGAAATTGAACAATATTTATTATTTAGTAATTCTTATCTAAATAAGTAACATTTAAAAAGTTACTTCCTACATGAAATCTGAATGGATGTACTTTGTAAATCTGCTAACATCACCTCTAGCAAAAATTATAAAAATGCTTTTAAAATTTTTTTTTCAACGTTTATTTATTTTTGGGACAGAGAGAGACAGAGCATGAACGGGGGAGGGGCAGAGAGAGAGGGAGACACAGAATCGGAAACAGGCTCCAGGCTCTGAGCCATCAGCCCAGAGCCTGACGCGGGGCTCGAACTCACGGACCGCGAGATCGTGACCTGGCTGAAGTCGGACGCTTAACCGACTGCGCCACCCAGGCGCCCCTAAAAATGCTTTTAATGTATTAGTTCAAATTCTTCATGCATTTCCCATTTTGGTGTGCTCTTTGCCCTGTGACAATAATGTTTAATTTTATTTTGAGGAGCTTCAAAATATAATAATAAATAATGGCAAATTAAATAAATAATTATAAAATTATGTTTGCTGTGTAAGATCGGCAACTAAAACAGGAGGGTTCCAATAGGATGAATTTGAATCTTTTCTGAAAGCATAAACTTTTAGAAGTATGAATAAGGAAATTGTAGAAATGTATCAGTTGTATGTGCATCTGTTTGTGACTTGACAGTGCAGGGAACCTGGACCTCAGGACCAGCCAGGTGCATATCATAGAGTCTTAAGGACACATTCATTCCTATATGCTTCTGTATTTTTAGGAAGAAATATGTTTACTACTGGTCTTTTGATCTTTCTCTGAATTGAAGTTTTCTTATCACACACAGGCAGCATTCAAATCCATGAATGTCTGAGCACCATCTATCACTGACAATATTTTTGAGAAACTCCCTGTGGAATACTTCTTTTTCGAACACTCTCTGCATCACGCTTATTAAGTTGTATCACACCCACCAAGATTTCCTTGTGAATCTCCTCGGAAAACCCACTGAGATTCTAAATAGAGTGAACCACTGATTAAATGAAAAACTCAATTAATCAGCATTGTTTTCTCTTTCTGAGCTCCAACTGAAGGATAAAGAATTTAACAGCAATAACAATAGCTATGACAAAAGAATTATATCGTAAGTGAATAATTTTTTTTCTACAATGTGACTAGGATCAGTCAAGATTAATTCTGATCTCTGGTGAACCAATTTTTAGCCCTGAGGCTGCTCATGAATCATGGGAAAAATAAATTAGGTTTTCTACAATGTACTTTCCAAGGTATATATGGAATAACATATCTAAGAAATATTTCAACCCACTAGTAGGAGGAAAGAAAAAAAAATATTTCATGACACTCAATGAGCAAGAAGCTTTACTGCATGAGACTATACTATTGTTTTATGCTTTTACTTAACCAAAGATTATAATCAATATGTACATCGTCTTTAGCATCTTTTGGGAAATGTGGCCAGCTCTTAATGTTTCTCTGGCTCTGAGAACTTTCGTATTTACCAACAAGAGTGGGCTCTAAGTACCTGCGGTCTGGGACACAGCTGCATGGGTCAGGAATGGATTCCTAGTGCAGACTGGGCATGTGGCTTTTCTCTCCAGTTTGTTGGTGGCATGTGAGTAGAACCAAGTTCACATTCTCGAGAGCTGTGTGGGTATTATACGTAAAGAAACCCAGAGGAAAGCAGTCTGCAGATTGAAACACACCAGTCAAGATGAGCCTATTTGACCCCAGTAACTAAGAAACCAAGAGAGCAGAAACTTTGATACCTCATGGCTTTCCTTTTCTTGATTCTAGGTTTCCTGACTTTACATTCTGCTCTTGAGTTGTATCACATGCCCCTCGATCCTTGAACATGCTGAGCCAGTACTAGTAAACTTGATGTTTGCAGCCAGAAAAATCATAACTAGCAGCCATTAAGTAGTAGTTAAGTCTTTATTACTTGCTCTTCCAGAAACTGTTTTTCTTATGAGAAGGTACTATTATTTATAACTTTCATTTTGATGTACTCCATATACAAAGCAAACTACTTGCATTATCAAATTCTAGTGACTTTGAAGTGAGACTTTGGTATTATTATTTTCCTCTTGATAGTTGAAGAAACTGAGGTCGAAGGAGGTTAAGAATATTTCAAGAGTAGTCATGATGAAATGCGGATTTGAATCCAAGAAGTCTGGTACAGAACCCATATATGTAAACCCCAATTCAGTTTTGAAAATTAAATAATGATGAGGGGGACTATGTTCAATATATGATAATGGGGAAAATACAGACATTTGTGAGAAAACAAGTATGTGTGTGTATATGTGCATGTGTACATATATGTATGTGTGCAAATGTATATACCCTTATATATACAGAGATTCACTCATCCTGTGTTAGGGTATTGAAAAAAAATTATATATGAAATTGTTATAGAAAGTTTCACATAGCTTTTGTATTTTGTTATGTTTTCTGGAAATACCTTCACCTATTACATGTCTAAGTAAAAAATGCAACATGTATGCAATGGGCATAATTGGGCCTTCAGTGCGTATTCTTGATTAGCACACTCATACAGACTTCTGACTGAATCCCCAACTTAGGCTGCTTCCTTCTGTAAGCAGTCATCACCTTTGCATAATCTCTCTACTCTGAGCTCTGTCTAGGCAAACCTAGTGAGACAGGGTGAATTTTAAAAGGCCACCATAAACTGAGCCACAAATTACCAACAGATCCAATGGTTCAAGAATAATTTCCTCTTCAGCTTGAAATGTAACTATGGCTCACTGAGAAGCGGTATTACCTCCTGATTCCAAGGAAGGCCTGTCAAAGCACAGCTCACGGAGTGTAAAGTTTTTAAAGTGCATTTGTTATAGCTTGCTAGTCTGACTATTAAAGTGAAACACTACACACCGTTAAACCTTCAAACTAGCACTGCACAAATACTTATCAAAAATACAGCCTCTGGGAGATTTGTTTACTCTAGAAATATGCTGTCTTTGCAGTTACTTTTTCCTTAATGAGAAGGCAATGCAGGATTTGTCTTTTTCATGGGGGGGGTGGTGGAGGGGGCAAAAACCCAAATACAGAGAATTGTCCTTAAAGTGATATGGCTGTACCCAATTCCTAGGTATGGTTCAGAAATTTTCCTGAAAACACTTTAAGTTCTGAAATCTAGTTCTACATTTGAAAATCTTTTGTTTTGCCTCAAAACTTTGTATTTAGCAAGTAACTGATATATAATATGACAATTGAAAATATAAACCTGAAAAACAAAAAACCAACAAAAAAAAAGAATAAAAAGAAAATGTGAGCCTGAAAATATGCTCCTTGACTTAACAGGTATTGGTTTCCTGAAAGTATAAAGATATATATTCCTTTGCATTTAGGGTAATCTAAAATTATCAGGCACTTAGGATAATAATGGGTGGAATTACTCTTTTAAAACACTGCAAAAGTTTCTTTGAAAAATGAGTAGTAGTGCTGTTGCCAATTACCAGAGGGTTCTGTCTCCTTTTGTAAAGTCTTACATGGATTCAGTTCTTTGGCTTGCACCTTGAGTATGGCATTTGCTTGGAGAATGTGTGGTCTGCCTTGTCAAACAATACAGGGCAGAGTAAAGGTTGAAAAAAAAAAGTAAACCTTTAGAGGCATTTTCTTGCTTTTCCCATTTAATTTTTCATTTGGGTTATAAATGGCATCTCAGATAGAAGGAAGCCTCCTGGGTTCATCAGGATCCTCTGCTGGCTTAATTGTGATCATGACACATGTAGATGTGCACCCTGAGAGAATTAGTGATTGAATCAAGAAGAGAAGGATGATCAATTATTCACTGCATGCCACCAAACAGAAGAAGCATGACCACTGCTTGTCTCTCATCTTCTCTCCTGTAGACACACAAACAAAGCTTTCCACCGCCTACATGCTATTGAGAGAAATATTCCTTTCAAGCAATCCTCATTTTCACGTCTTCCACATTTGGCTTTTTAACTGGACAACTATAATAAAGGAATTAAGTTGTATGCCTTCTCAGTTTGTTTCTTTCATTCCTTGCTCTCCATTTGTTAAAAAGGAAGAAAAAAACACCCAGGTTAGTGACCTTGAGAATATATTATATATATATATATATATATATATATATATATATATATATATATATAATAAAAGTTTCTAGATAATCTTTTGCAGGTAATGTGAAGCATTTGGTAAATTCCTCCCATTTTTCTGTGGCACTGTCCATCATGAAAAAAACACTAGAAATAACATTTCAGTCATTTCATCTATATATGGATGTTTTTGTGTGAAGGGAAATGGGCAAGGAGACAGTTATTCACTGGTAATCATTGCTTTGTGCCCTATCCCTGTTTATTTATGAAGTATGCAATCTTAGGCAGGTCATTTAAATTTATTATATTCAAGCCTTTCTCATCTGTATAATACCTCATCTTCTAGTATTGCCTACTTCACTGGGTTGTTAGAAGAATTAAATGAGATGATATCGTAAAAGCATTCAATTGATGTTACTTCTCATCTCCTCCTTTATGGCTGATGCAAAACTGTTCAATATCTTTACCTGTTACTAAAACTTATAATGGATACTATCAGAGGCCAAAAACAAGGTTACTTTTTCTCAGATTTTCATATCCTATGTATTGCTTCAGAAAGAAGAATTTATGGCTTCTTTTAAAATGTTTTTGTTCTCTTGAGCTCTATGTTTATTATGTAGCTTCATCATTTACTGTGGCTCAATATGTGCCAGGAATTATGCTAAGCTGTTCTTCACTTATATGATCTCTTTGTATCCTTACAATAATCCTGAGGGGGGAAAAATAAGTTCCATTTTACAGGTAAATAAATTGAGACTCAGAGGAATTAAGTATCCTCAATTTCATGGCTGTGGAAGTCCACAATCAGTGCTCTTTGAGAGCATTTGTCAAATTTTTAATGTATGGACAAATCACTTGGGGATCTTGTTAACATGCAAACCTGATTCAGCAGGTCTGGGATGGAGTCTGAGGGTCTGCATTTCAAACAGACTCCCAGGTGGTACCTTTGCTGCTGGTCCTTAGACCACACTTAGCATACCAAGGCTTTGAACATCATGTCACACAACTTTAAGTCCAGGCAATACACACTCAGCAAGTATCAACTAAATAAAAACCAAAATACCAAAGGATAGGGAAAGGATACCAAATACCAAAGGATAGGGGAAAACCAAAATACCAAAGGATAGGGAAAACTATAATGAAAAATGACATCTTCAAATTTGTTCAGGTGGAATTTTCTGGAATCAGTGACTAATGTTTTGTTGAGTCCATATCATAGTAAGAGCAGTTATATGACTGTGACAAATGGCCTTTGTCATATAATGTGTGTCCCTCTATTGGGCCAGTTTCATTGACCTCATTGAGCCCCTGGCCTGTTACAGATTCTTGACTATCCAATCGACTAGAGGGAGAATATTGCCTTTATCCGACTGGCTACTTTCCAGATCTGTTCCTCACGTCATGTTTCAGTCAGCCTGACTGAGTACCCATACTAAAAGTCTGAGTACCCATAACTTGGGCTCAGATGACCAACCCGGAGAATGAATTTTTTATTAAAATAATAGCACCCTAGCATTAAGGAAGGAGAAGGGGGAAATAGGAGAAAAGAAGAGAGAGAGGGGAGAAAGGAGGAAAAAATATTGGAGATGAAGGAAGATAAACACAAAGACCACAGACTTTAGAGTTGTTGAGGCCTCAAAATCTGGGAGTTAAGCAAGACAACAAAACCTAGATGTTAGACTGTCACCTGCTTTTATCCTGAGAACAATATGTATCATTAATCACTATCCAACATAGTCCAGAAATACTTTCCCTTTGACACATAGTTGCCATGTGACTTAATATCTAAAGAGTTTACTCTTGGTTCCCCTCCTTGGAAAAAGTAGTGAATGAATCAGATAGTAACAGACATTTATGAGGATCTAATATGTGCCAGGCACTGTGGTGGAGAAGAGAGAATGTGTACCATGACCTTATGAACTTTTGAGTCTAGAAGGGAAGTCAGGGGACGGGAGCAAATGTGATCATCCCTATTCAGGCTCTGCCCTAACGGGACCTAAACTTCTAGCTTCTACCCTATAATCCCCAAAGTTTCCTTATCTAATATTTACTTATAAACCTTTGGTACTGGCCCACTAATTATTCTGTATAAGTGTGTATTTTAACTAATAGAGAAACTAAAAGTAATGTTCATCATGATGTTGAAGCACAAAGATACATATGTGCCTGTGTATTTCTTTCATTATTGCATAATTTTATGTTTTATATTTAGTATGACTGTGTTTAATTAACATAACATTCTAATTGCAAATATAAGTATCACTGAGCCCACTGGTAGACATATCCAAACCAGACAGAGCCAGCACAATTGTGTATGGTAATACAAATTACTTAAATAAAGGAAATTATATGTATATATGTATACATTTATACACATTTATCTCTTGTCTTCTAAATGATGGTTTCTTGGGTAAAAGGTGATAAAGATACAAACTCGTGTAAAGGTATGTTCATGCTTCATTCAATCAACCCTCAGATATGGTTCTAGCGTAAGGAGCAAACCTAGGCACAGATGTATAACCTCCACTTACGGAGCTCACAGTCAAGTAGGAGAGACAAAATAATAATAATGTGAATAAGTGTACACAAACCAAGAACATGTTATGAAATACTCTGGAACACAAAACAAAGGAATCAGAACTAAGGCATCTTTTAGGGAAGGAGGTTTTCCTTACGAAGTGGCTTGAGCTGACCTCTAAAAGATGACTCAGGAGACACAGAGGATGGAGTGAACCCTGTTGTAGAAGGAGGCATGATATCTTCCAGAAATTCAATGCTTGGTGTTATCTGGAGGACAGAGATTGTAGAAGGAAGATTAGACAGAGGCTATATGTAACCCGGGGTCCTTTAGATACGTAGGATGGCAATGACCATACAGCAAAGCAAAGCAAAGCAAAGCAAACAATATTTCTTTGGTTCAGCTCTAATCACAATAATTTAGGTGTGTGGAGGAGAATGATTCAAGTACCAGGAAACTGCTCATGTTTCTTTGTTTCTCAGTCACTTTGTCCTGGAACTCCTTACTGACTCGGTACATATTGTCCATGTGTTTAGGTGCCCAAGTCAAAGTGGGCTTTTCTTGTTTCTTATTTTTCACAGAAGTCCTTTGCTGCTTCCTATGTCCTCTTATGCTGTAACAATTGGATTTGAATTATAATCCCTTATAAAACAAAACTGGTGCTTTAATGTAGAATTGTAGAATCCTAAGGATTATCCATAGGGAATGGGATGAAGCAACATATTTTACTAGGGTCATTGCAAATGGTTGTGCAAATTGTGTGTGGGGGGGGGAGGGGGAAACTTGCATAACATATCTGTAACAGATCTGTTAAACAACCAGTGGTCACCATTTTCCTTGGCTCGTACTTGTCCAATCTTGCTATCTCAAGTGAATTCAGAGATTCCACTTTCATGAAGGCCCTCAGTCCCACAGTCTCACATAAATAGACTTCTGGTCAAACCATTGGCCAAACACACCCCTATCTCTAGCACATCTCTTATGATGTATATTCACTAGGTTTACATTCTAAGAACATTGTTCTGATAGAAGTCCCAAATACACTTAAATGAGCTGACATTTTATTGAGCAACTATTAAGTAGAGATACAACTTCATTCATTTATTCATTAATTCACTCATCAACAATTCATTAAATATCTCCTGAGTGCCCATTATAAGATAATAAAACCCTACTGAAACAATGGTGAAAAAACAAACTGGAGTCCTATATTTGTGGGAATTATTGTCTGTGGCACAGCATTGTTCTGAAAATCAATTGAGGCAGTAGATGTGAAAGAATTTTGAAAATGACAAATATTACACATGTGCTAATCATTTTATTTACTACCCTCATGCTTAGGCAATTTCAAATATTTTCAGGACAAAAATGTTAACATCAATAAAATATGAAGAAATAAATTATTATAGGAAATAATAGAACGGGGTGGTGTATTTCATACTCTTATTCACCAATGCAGTCAAGTTTCAAAGCAGACATTTCAAGTTACTGTGAAACAGAGAGATCTCTTTGAGTGTAAAAAACTTGAGCTGGTCCTTTGACAGAGTACCACTTTGCCTACTTGACCCTTAGAATATTTTATAAATAAGAATGTCTAGGGGTCCATGGGTGGCTCAGTCAGTTAAGCATCTGACTTTGGCTCAGGTCATGATACCGCTGCTCGTGGGTTCAAGCCCAGTGCTGGACTCTGTGCTGACAGCTCAGAGCCTGGAGCTTGCTTGGGATTCGGTGTCTCTGTCTCTCTCTGCCCTTCCCCTGCTCACACTCTGTCTCTGTCTCTCTCAAAAATAAACATTAAAAAGTTATAAATAAGAATGTCTATTGTAAATCAGTGAACTGTTTTGACATATTTAAAATAGAAACTCCATTGCGCATCATTGCCATTATGACTGTAAGGACTAGATCTAACTTTTTTCTCCCCTGAAAGCATGGTTGTGAAGCAGATTTAGATTCCACTGCTCCTTAAAACTAAATGGAAAAGAAACTAATGGTTTCACAAAAAAAAAAAAAAAAAAGAGAGAGAGAGAAAGGTGATTTATTTCTTCTACTGAAAATGCAGTATATACCCCGTTGTTTCCTCTGCCTCTGTTGAGTTATTGTGTGGTTAGTTGGAATTGATATTCAGGTCAGTATCATTCTTTGCAACTTGTAATTCTTTGTGGATATAATTTGTTCCTTATATGTTACTTAAGACATTTACAAAGGTACTTCGCATGCTTCCAGGAAACTTTGGCCATTTTGACTATCATGAAACAATACCATAAAAGAAAACCATTAGTGAAATTGGTGACAAAATGCTTCAACATTTGCTGAAATAAAAAGCAGTGGTATGTTTCATTAAAAAATTTATAAGAAACAAAACACTTCTAACTAGGCTTCTGATTCAATATATTCTTCTTATCTTTCTTATCTCCCCCTGGGCTCTTTGATAAAAGGTATTAAGTTTAGAGTAAATATGGGTGTCCCTCAGAAACCAAAAACCTTTGAAGAAACGTGTGAAACTATATGTTAAGGGTATATATATGACAGAGCAGTTTTGATTTAGAACCTTTTTTGTATAACCATGGTAGTTAGAAAAATCTAACTACCTATTAAGTTTATTTTGTTTCCATATTTAACCCCAATTACCCTGTGCAGGGGAATTCTTTAAAAATTTAATTCCCCCTCTTACTTTTTTTTTTTTTTTTTCTGCTTCTGCAAGCCTTTTTCCCCTCATGTAAATTGCAGCAGGTGCACAAAATTGGAGACATCACAATTAAATGTAATCAAATATTTTAGGCACTAAAGAACAGCTCCAGGAAAACAAGTCAAAAGAAAAAAAAAAAAAAAAAAGGAAAAGAAGAAGGCTTTAAGTGAGTGGATTTTCAAACACCCAAGGCACCATAGGACCAATTAAGAGAGTCAGATACCAGGACACATACTGACATTAATTATCTTTGAGTTCAGGGAAATAAAAAATAAAAGCAACAATTATCATAAAAAATCTCCACACAGTGCTTGTAAGTTGTGCTAATCTACAACACACCTGGGTTTCAGATATTTAAAACGAATACTCAATCAGTTGGTAACGACCTCACAGAGGGGCTCATGGGACATTTTTTCCTTCCTGTGATCTGCCAATCAGACAGAGGGGCTAAAATGATGTCCAACAGCTACCTCTGCTTTATTTCGCATCACTCACACGAGTTCCAGACAGAAGCACTGCATAATTTATTCAATAAAGTAAGTCACAAAGCCAGCATTCTCTTCAGGGGATGTTTATTCAAATAGAAGGAAAAGTCAAGAATGGATATGCAAGGTAAAAATTTGTATCGTTAGAGTCTCAAAGTCCCAGGACGTCTCTGTAAATTTATTCTCCCTGAAGCCAGAAAGAATCTTACTAAAGAGAACAAATATTTCAGTCTGGGAATATGGACTTTCATTTTTTAAAACGCACAGGAGGGGGCAGAGAAAGAAAGTTAAGTGCTATAAGCCAAGAGGAGTAGAAAGGAAAAAAAAATACTTGTTATTACATTTAACCTAAATTTGATTGATAATTTGAAACAAAAGCATAAAATTGTAGCAAAAAAAAAAAAAAGAGGATCTTTAAGTGGTGGAAGGTTTGCTAAAAAAAGAGGATCTTTAAGTGGTAGAAGGTTTGCTACGTCTCTATAAACATAAAAAAAATTAAAATGAATATAAATTGTTAGAACTATATAAATGTTTTTAGATTGAATTCTGTCAATATGGTCCTGGTATAAATGTGAAATTGCCAATTTATCTTTCAAGATTTGACACAATAATATATTAATAAGAGTCAGTGTACTCCTGGAAGACAACAAACGTGTTTGTGTTTGTTTTGGGTTTTGGTCTTTTTGTTCCTTTCCTGTACCCATGGAGAGTACCCTCTTCTTCAGGAAAGGTAAATTTAACTTCTATTTTTTCAAACCTTTACATCAATTTCAATATGATACTCATCTCAAAAATGTGACTTTGGTTTAGTTTGTCTCCTAAATCAGTTGAGGGCTCTGATAATATAATGTGTGTGAGAACTTCTTAAGTGCTCAAAAACATTCGATGGCATGTGATGTCTGTATGTATATCAAATTTGAGTTAGTTTTATAATGCAGTACAAAACAGAGAATACATGTACAGGTATACTTAGGATTCATAAAATCATTTTGTTAATCGGGTTCACAATTTTAGTATAGCTTCTAATCTGAAATTGGAGAGAATAAAGCGTGATGCTTATCAATACACTGGTGCTAATGTGTTATGGAGATTCTTTTTTCCATTTTGTACTTTGTGATAATACTTTGATTCCTCGAATCTTATATGCCTTTAGATTAAGCGGCAGATGTTTAGTGGCAAAGTATGAGTTGTTACTGAACCAATGCATATAGCTATGGCATGGTCAAATGTTTGTCCACCTTTTTTTTTTTTTTAAGAATTTATGTTATAAAAACGTAACCTTGAGTTCTTAAAGTTTTTAAGAATGGTATCAAATCTAGAAAACATACAAAGTTGACATATTTTATAATGTCTAAATTTAAATGTATTTACACAAAATGAATGATAAAAAAGATTTAACAGATGAAAAATTGTAAAAAAAAAAAAGTCCATACTTTTCTAGTAAAAAGTTAATAACTTGAGTAAATAAAATTACCTACCATTTAAAGAATATTTAATTTATCCAATCATAAAACTTATAGCTTAACTTGCCTATAAAAGAGGATACTTAAACCAGAATAAACACAAAATGGTGCTAAAATTTGCTAATAATTAAAGGAATACACACCAACAATGGCACTTTTAAAGTATCAAATGTATTAAAATTAGATTATCTGATATTATATAATCACGATAAAAAATAAACAGGTAAATATAAGTTATATTATTAGAGTTTTTCATTTACAATATTTTCTGTTAATAAAATACTGGAATTAGTGCACATGTCTATCCATCACTTAGAGATTGAATAAATAAATTGTGGTGCATTTATAAAGAGATTATATTAAACATTAAAAAATTGATTTTTAAATTTATTAGCATGAAATAATTCTGTATATTATCTATTCACAACTTGATTTCTTCACAAACACTGGGACTGAAATAAATACCATAGAACCCTCCAAACTAAAACTCTATGGTTGAAAGTAAAATGTATTTTCTTTTTCTTTGCTCTTTCTCTCAAATCTGCGGTAGACATGTTTTGTCAACAAAAATATTGTTTCTGGAATTGAGCAAACATTGAGCTTATGATCAAGGGTTTTTCACATACGAATCCAGATTTATAACTCCTGAGAAATTCAAAGATTTAGTCCTATTGGCCCCACGTTTCAGGCGGTGAATATAAGGTGGGCCTGTGGAAGAAATAGGTCTGGGCAGGTGCTCTCTAGTTAGCCGTGGTCTCTGCCACTCCCTGTTGCTTTGCCTGACAGTGATCGAAGGAGTAATTGCTATTTTAATTGCATTGGGACTCTTGTTTTCCTTGGGTAGGAAAATATTTCGTACACTATTTGGCCTTATTCATTTGCATGCTTCTCAAGTGTTTGTTTATATCCCAGATCTGCTCTTCTCAACCTGCTTTAATTTCAAGAACCAAGTGAAAAAAAGGATACATATTATTAAACTTCACTTTGCCCTGACAAGTTATAAGCAAATGTCCAAATTTTCTGACTAGTCTTGTTGTTTAACCTTTAACTTTAATGCTCTCCTATGTAAACTCATACTTAGTCCTGGAACTTCCTGACATGGCATTGCCATTTTGGATTTGTGATTTTTCCCTGTGATTATGTATTTTTCTTTATTAGTGGATATAACAGCTTTCATTGCTGTAAGGCTAGAATGTTTTGAATGCTTGCTTTATACGCCCCGTGATTGGTACCATTTTTACTATCCAGTCTAAGAAATTTATCTAAATTGCAATTTTATTAGTAAGGTTTTTCTTCATATTAAAGGATACTTAGAGACCTATTTATAATTGAACAAAGCTAAAAGACAAAATGAAAAAGAATACAGTAAGCTTTAAAAAATATCATTCAATATTTTTAATAAAATAGATTAAATAAAATGCTGCTGCAATTTTCTTACGAAATGTAGAAAGAATATTGGGACCTCTCACATAATTAAAGTCATATGTGCCTAACAAGCCTCCTCATTTAATTGAGGCTTAAAACCATGCAGCAATTGTAAATTTTAAGAGCCCAGAAAAGACTTTTGTTTGTTTGTTTGTTTGTTTGTCTTATAATTAACCATGCATTTTATTTTAAGCAAAAAACCATTAAATGCATTTTTATGACTTTCTATTTTGCTTTTTTGTTTTAATTTTACTCTCCAGTGGGCCACATCCTACAATCAGTGCTAGGAGGGGAAGAGGAATGAGGATTAAAAAGAAAGGATTAGAGGGAGGTGTATGGAGCTAGAGAGGGTGACAGATGATTTGTCCTTGAATATTTTATTTTCTTAATTGAAAAAAAAATGCTTAGGACCTAGGGACACCAGCCACTAAATCAATTATTATTTTTTTCTTTTTTATGTACAAAGCAGATCAATGAACCTGTTTATGTATTCCTAAAACTATTTACCCTGTTACTTGGAGGAATAACCAAAAGAGAGTATACAAAAACATTGATTTCTTTCTTCATCTTTCATTATTCTCTACAAATCTCAGTATGGAGGGAAACATGTAAGACACCATGCTCAATGAGATCTTATTAGGAATTAGAAGGAAAAAATAGAGGGCTTGGTTTTTCAAGTAGGAAAGGATGAACTAAATTTGTATATATCTACCCTCATTTATTTTCTTCTCTTTCCCTTTTCTCTTTCAACTCTGTATATGCATAAAGAAAATGTTCTTTTCTGTCCTGACAAAAATCAAACCCAATTATCCCAATGGACAGAGGTTTTCCCAAAAGATTTATTATGACAGTCTGGTGTCAGGCTCATGATTGCAACAATAAGTCTAATAAATTTAAAAGCAAAAGAAAAACTCCTGAATTTATATCTTGTATCTTCTTCTTATCTTTTTATATATCTTGTGTATAAATTCTTATATCTGAAGTTTCCAGTGATCATATCTTTAACCTCAGGATTTTATATTTAGATATCTTGAAAAAAGACTTGAAATGCCTACCTTGATGGATACATGTATATACATATCTTGACTTTTTATGAAGAGCTCTTTACCTCCTTAACTTTTAAATCCATTTTTGCTACCTAGTTGAACAAATTTAATAATGTACTTAAGCTTACTCAAATTCATGTCACTGCTAACACTTAAAAAAAAAGATGATCCCTAAGTTATTAGCTTCAGTTCTTAGCTAAAAATAAATTATCCTCTCCATACAATGAGAATTTCAAAAGGCATGATTGGATCCATTCCTTTAATTACTTGTAAAAAAAAAAATGGCATTTTTCTTCCTTTTTTAAAACAGTTTTTCCTAAAAAGCATGTCATGAGATAAACTTGCATTAGAATTTCTCTTAATAGTTTGATTAAAACCTACGTGTTGCATTTGCACACAAGTGAAATAGTTAAAAGATAGATTAGATTTGTAAAGAAAACAACCGATAAAATGTGGAGTTTAGCGATTCCTTACTCATTCTATCTTTACGATACTTGAGTTTTTTAAGAAAGTCGATTCTGACGTGACTGTCACTCTTTTTACTTACAGTTCAAAAAATATCTATCATTTAATTGGACTTAAAACTAGAAAAACAATTGAGGACATGACCTGTGGAGTATGCATGATTGTATCAATTCAGAAGACCTTAGTTACAGGGAGATCATTTGTACAACTTTCTTTATTCGTTAAACAAGTATTTGCCATTCTACTTCTGACTCAGAAGAACCTGTCAAGAAAAGCCCCTGCCCTCCTGTAGCTTATGTTTGAGTTGGTGGGGCTGGGAGAGTGGATCAGAAAATAGAAACATGAAAATGATCGTTGCAGATTGTGAAAAACATCAGGAAGGAAATAAATGTGGTGATGTGATCAAAATTGGAAGCGGAGGATTTATTTAAATGGTAAGGAGAACTCTCAGAAAATAAACTTTAAGCTATTGGGACATGAACGGTAAAGAAGACTCAGATATAGGGGCTCTGGGTGGCTCAGTCTGTTAAGGGTCCGACTATTGGTTTTGGCTCAGGTCATGATGTCCTGGCTTGTGAATTCTCCCTCTCTCTGCCCCTCCCCCACTTGTGGTCTTTCTCTGTCTTTCTCAAAATAAGTGAATAAACTTAAAAAAAAAAAAACAAAGAAAACCAGATGTAGAAGGAGTCTTTCCTACAGAACGTGAATATGCCTAATTTGGGAAAAATTAAGATATTTTAAGAATTGATAGCCAGTGTAGCTAAAACCAAATGGCAGAGATTGTGCACAAACTTTGGACAATTTGGAGAGCTCCAGTGCCAGATTTTTAATTTTCATTATATTTGTATGTCATGCAGAAGGAGGAATAATATATGAAATATGGCAGGAATGGAGAGATGTTTAAAACTAGTTAATCTAGTTTATATAATGAAGAAAATAAATCACTAAAATCCCACTGTCTATGCAGTTATTTCCAGAGATTTTTTTTGTTTAGAAATCTTGTAAAGTTGCAAACAAATTAGATTTCATTCAAAGTTTGTGAGGTTAGCCACACATGATCATAGGACATCCATACAGCACAGGAAATATGCCAATCAACTAACTCACTTACATGAATAGAAATACATTTGCTTCTCCATTGTACTTCAATGCATAAATTAAGCTTACCTTCTGGTAATTTGTAAAATGCTGACAGGGAAATGTTTGGATAACATGTAAACAACTGAAGCATAATATAATAATGATATTCTAATATTTCCATAAAAGAAAAAAAAGCACAAAGATGCCACCATAATTCATTTAAGAAGATTCATCTTACACCAATCATGAAAACACTCAGAACAATATATTTCATACCGTCACAAAGAATTTCTTTCACTTACAGAACTGCCTTTTGAATTCATATACCTACATTAAAGAACCTTTGTTATATTGCTTACACTTGTTCTTTCACTAAATAATTAGGATAATTTGTTATCACACTTGGTTATAGTGTAACTTTTATATCTTCAGATGGAGCTGCTTTTGATGTTTTTGTACTTATTAGAGGGTCTCTCTATATAATTATCAATTCCTGAAGTTTAATTCTGTGTGTTCATCCAGATGTTATGGGGGGAAAAACATTAAATATACTTTTAGCAACTTTTCATTTAAAATAAATATGATTATTGCTGCCATTTTCTGCAGATATGCCATGGTAATTTTAAGTTGAAAGCATGTGGGCTCATATTTGTTGAGTTAATTCATTATTTATAACAAGCATTTGGGAATAAAAGAATGCAAGTACTGTCTATACAGTACTATAGACAGCAATAAGAACATCCATATAAATTGATTGAATTTTCTTTATCATAGTCTAGAAAAGTAGAAGTAAACTATATTAAAAATAACATAGTTCAGAGGTAAAATAGTTGGGGGATTTTTAAATCTCTGGCTCGATAGGATTTTAAGGATCTTTCTTATCAGTCGAGGAAGAGAAATTAAATGTTTCTGTAACCTATATAGTTACTGATGTTGCTTTAAAGCACATATTCACTCACTTCCCATTCTTGTTTTAGGCCATCTATTTCTTTCTTTTGTCTTTTTCAAGTTTTTATTTAAATGCTAGTTAGCTAACATACAGTGCAATATAGTTGCAGGTGTATAATTTCGTGACTCATCACTTACATGTAACATCCAGTGCTCATAAGAAGTGCCGTCCTTAATACCCATCACCCATTTAACCCATCCTTCCACCCACCTCTCCTCCAGTAACTCCCAGTTTGTTCTCTGCAGTTGAATGTGTTTTCTCCTTTGCCTCTCTCCTTACCCCCCACACGCTTATGGTAATCTCTTGTTTCTTAATTTCCACATATGAGTGACATCCTATAGTATTTGTCTTTCCCATATTTATATCACATGGCAGGGACTAAATCAATAAAATAACTGAAGACAAAAAAATTATATAGAAATAACTTTTTAAAACCATACTAAATGAATTTTTTCTTCAAATACAAATATCAATAAAGATTTGCAAAATGCTTAACGTAATTTGGTTTCTAAATCTGAACGTAATGAATAGCACTGACCAAATAATTTATATCATTCAAAATCATCCCATTTTGAATTATAACTTTTTAAAGAAAAACATGAGTTTATTAGACATGCATTTTAAAGGCATGAAATGCAGTTCTCTGTTTTATGCTAAATATTCTTTATTTCATATAAACAAAGGAAGGTCTAGATGATGCACTGAAAATTTCTAGATGAAAATATTTATAAAAACATATCAAACTTTTTCAGTTCTTTCTTATATTTGAAAAAATTGTTGTGGTTGATAATGAGTTTTTGGAAATTTCCTTGGATCATCAATAATTATCAATGTAGTACCTAAGCAAGCATATGTATTTGAATTATGTTTTTATTTCTATTTCTGATGAAATTTTCTTTATTTTTTATACCTTAACTTTAAATGTTTATGAATCCCAGTGCTAAGAATACAGTAATGCCATTTTTTTCTCTAGCAAACCAGTATATTTTCCTTCTGATCAATTAAAATGCATCAGCATCACATTTTCTCTAAGAAAATGTAGAAGTAATGCATATGTTAGTTATCTTTTACCATTTACCAAATTACTTGAAAATTTAGAACTTAAAATAATGAGCAACTCAATAATAAGACAAATGACCCATTTTTTTTTAATGGGCCAGGATTTGAATACTGATATGTACAAAGAAGAGATGCCTATGGTTAATACCCAGAGAAAAACTCTCAACATGATTAGTCATCAGGGAAATACAAATCAAAGCCACAGTCAGATACTATTTCACACTCATTTGTAAGGCAAATTTCAGAAGGCAGGTAATAACAAGTTTTGGTGAGGATGTGGAAAAATTTAACCATCATACACTGCTGGTGGCAACGTAAAACAGTGCTGCCACTTCGGAATACAGCCTGGAAGTTCCTCAAAACTTCAACATGGAGTTATATGACCCAGGAATTTCATTCCTAGGCTTACACCTAAAAGAAAGGAAAATATATTTCCAGTAAAAAAGAACAAAAACAAACAAAAACTTATAAATAAGTGATCAAAGCAGCATTATTTACAATGGCCCAATGTAGAAACAATTCAAATATTTAACTGATGAAAGGATAAGCAAAAAATGATATACAGTGGGAATATATAATTTTGTAAAATGAAAATGAAGTGATACATGCTACAACATGGAAGAACCTCAGGAACATTATTTTAAGTGAAATGAGCCAGTGACAACAGGCCACATTATTGTATCATTCTATTTATGTGAAATGCCCATAATAAGCATGGAGACAGAATGTCTCTCTGTTTAGAAACTAAATAACTCAGTGGTTGCCTAAGGTTGAGAGCTGAGAAGCAAAAAGTGATGAGGTGAGGGGGTGATGAGTGACTGCTGTTGGGTAAACATTTATTTTGGGGATAATAAAAGTGTTCTAATATCAGATCATGGTAATGGTTGCACATCTTGGTAAATCTATTTTAGTACCACTAAATTGGACACTTTACACTGGATAACTTTATGATATGTAACTACATCTCAATAAAGCTATTAAAAAATAATTATTTTCATATTTGTGTGTGTGTGTGTGTGCGCTCGAGTGAGCGCATGCGTATGGAATTTGGGAGCAGCTTAGCTGGTTGGTTCTGGCACAGTGCCTTTCATGATGTTATAACCAAAAGTCACCTGGAACTGCAGTCACTTGAAGGCTTGACTGGGCTGGAGAATTCACTTCCAATATGGCTGACTCATTTGGCTGTGAGCGGGAGGCCTTAGTTCCTTGCCTTGGGTTTCTCTTTACAGGGCAACTTGAATGTCCTCATGTAATGGTAGATGGCTTTCCTCAGAGCAAGTGATCCTAAAAAGGGAAGCAGGAGCCACAATGTTTTTTATGACCAGATGTCAGATGTTGTCACTTTCATGGTATCCTAATTGCTACACAGCCCAGTCCTATTCACTGTTGGAGGATGCTATTCAAGGCTGTGACTTTTAGGAGGTGAGAATCATTAAGGAATATCTTCTGTAACCACCTTTTGTAACTTGAAATTAAAACACATATTTTACATTAAAATAATATTTGAAATAGGGACAGCTCCATAGAAATTGTGATATGTATTTCCTGCTATATTTCCAATGATTTGACTTTTTAAGCCATACTTCCCAACACAATTCACTTTATAGAGGGAATCCATTAGAAAATTATGATATTTGCTACACCTGTCATAAAGGGATCTCATTATTATTCTCACATTACTAAAGAATTTCACAAACATCTTTTATGGCAACTGAGACATGCAAAGAATTATTAACTATTGGGGATTTTTTTAATTGGACAAGATAATAGTTTTTAGTTTCTAAATTTCAATGCTCTAAGAAAAGCAATTATTAGTGGGATTTTATTTACATATTTTCTCCTGTGGTTTGCAAGCTGCAAAGCTGCTGACATTTGTCTTTCTACTGTTTATTGTTTTAATGGTACTTGAATTAATTTAGGGTAGATGCACACACAGAATTAAAGGTAACCATGGTATAGACAATCCACATTCTTAAATCTTCTTCTTGCTCTATTACCAGGTGCACAGAACAAAGATATATTACAGATATATATTGAATAGAAATTATAGAGTATCTTTCTTCTCTTACTTCATCTGATATTATAGAGTATCTTTCTGCTCTCTTTTCACCTATCTCCTGTACATATTCTTCAGGACTGACCACATTATCTCCATTTCTTCTCAAATTGTTGTTCCACCTCTACGCTTCCATAACATTTGTGTAGCACTCTATCATTTTGAAATTTTACTGAATGATCTGGCTTAACATCTAGACTAAAGCTTCTTGTGGGCTTTACTTCTGCATTTCTAAATCTAGAGTAACATCTTATAGATTATAGACACGAATGAAATGAGTTGTTTACTTCAAGTTGGAAATGATATACAAAGGTATCTGTTCTAGCATCATCCACTAATATGGAAATGCCTTCTGCAGCTATCGTAACAGATGACATCCAGCTTCTGTTTTAATAAATTCATTGATGAGGTAGATGCTTGGCAACTTATTAAATAGCTCATGATATAGTTGTTGTATTTTATAATTTTTAAATTGATGTTGAAAGTGTTTCTCTTTGACTTACAATTATTAATATTATTCCTATATTTGATAGTAATAAAATATATCTTTAAGATTTCTGAGTAGTTTCATTTCAAATATTTGAGCAGCTCTATTATGACCCAAAATTATATTATTCAGACCTCAACGTTCACAAATTTCCTTCAGTTTCTTCTTATGAAATAGTTTTCATACTTTTTCATGTGTTATTTTTTTTCCTGTAGATTATCTCCAGTTCACCTATAAAGTGGCACCTTGAACTGAAAACAAAACCAGTCAGACAGAGTATAAAAGGCTATTGAGGTAAGTCTTTGAATGTGATTTAAAATCTATCTATTACAGTTGTAACTGTCTGGTCAGCTATTCCCCACCTGAGTTTTTTTTCAAATGAAAAAATAGCAAGTGACATATTTTAAATAATTCCATTTCCTCCTTTTCACTAATTCTCTTTTCAAAATAAGGTTAGTCCTACTTGATGATGGTAGCGGAGGCAGGCAAAACATGCCTCACGATAGGGTACACAAATTGGAAAGCAAATTATCGAAAGCCACCACATCATAAGAATGGGTTCCATCTAATCTCATTCCTAGGGTTTAATTCTATGCAGCAACAATATTATAAAGTTATTACCAACTAAAGAAGGTATCCATGAACCATTTATTTACACTTAACTGCATTTGCAGGTGAGGCAAGAATTCTGCAAGACCTAACAAATTTTTGAACAAGCAAACTCATTATAATCCCTATTATAGTTGACCCTTGAGCAACCTGGGAGTTAGTGGTACTGAACCTTTGAAAGTCAAAAATCTATGTGTAACTTTTGACTCCCCAAGAACTTCTGGCCTGTTGTTGACCAGAAGCCTTACTGATAACATAAATAGTTGATTAACACATGTTTTGTGTGTTATATGTACTATATACTATATTCTTACAATAAAGTAAGCTAAGAAAAAAATGCTATTAACTAATAAGAGAGAGAAAATATATTTACTGTAATAGATTTATTTTAAAAATCCATGTATAATATGACTCACATAGTCCAAACCCATGTTCACAGGTCAGCTATATTTAAAAGCCATGTTCATTCTATTGTAACCAATCCTTTGTTCCTTGTGCAAACCCTCCCAAACCACCCCCTGGTCTTCTCCTAAGATGGAATGAGCTAGATCTCATTTTTTTTTCAGTGTTTACTTACTATTTCATTCACTTGCATATAGCCTATCAATTTGTAATACCATTAACACACGGAGGGAAAGCCATAACTAAAATATAAGTGGTGGCATCTGTGCAATCCAATATCATAAAGAGCCTCTTCTTTATTTAATAAAACCCCAAATGTATTCATGGTTTAACTTATCCTTGTGGTTGCAGGAATACAGATATTCTGTATTTTTTTTCTCCCAATATCTCCTTTGAACTCATTAACAACATACTTTATTGTTACCAATTAAACCTAAAACTTTTCCCCTCTTCAGCATGGTAGATTGCCCACATGACAAATACTGAAGCAATCATAAGTAATATATAAAAATAAATCACATTTCATTGGCCTAATAGTAATAATAGTGAGCATTTTTTACTGTTTAATATGGGCCAAGTACTTTGCTCCAGGTGCCATATTTTTTGCACTATCGTTGATACATAATGTTACATTAATTCCAAGTACACAACATAGTGATTTGACAAGTCTATACATTACACTATGCTCACCACAGGTGTAAGTACCATCTGTCATTATATGCCATAATACATTGATATATTTCTTGTACTGTAACTCTTATTCCCATGACTTATTTATTTCATAAGTGGAAGCCCAAATCTCCCATTTCTATTCACTCATTTTGCTCATCCCCTACCTATCTCCCTTTTGGCAACCATCATTTTTCTCTCTGTATTTATGGTTTTGTTTCTGCTTTGTATTTGTTTATTCATTTGCTTTGTTTTTTAGATTCTACATGTAAGTGAAATCATATGTTATTTGTCTTCCTTTGTTTGACTTCTTTCACTTAACATGATACCCTTTGGGTCCATCCATGTTGTTGCAAATCTCATTGTTTTTTATGGCTAAGTAATATTCCATTGTATATGCTATATCTTCTTTCTTCATCTATTGATGGAAACTTGGGTTGCTTCCATATTTTGGCTATTGTAAATAATGCTGCAATAAACAAAGGGGTGCATATATCTTTTCAAACTAGTGCTTTTGTTTTCTTTGGGTAAATCCCCAGTTGTGGAATTACCAGATGATAAGGAATTTCTATTTTTAATTTTTAAGAATCTCCACACTGTTTTCCATTGCGGATGCACCAATTTACATTCCTACCAATAATGCATGAGAGTTATTTTATTTCTACATTCTTACTAACACTTGTGTATTTTTGTCTTTTTTATTCTACCCATTCTGACAAGTTTAAGGTAGTATCTTAATTGTGGTTTTGATTTGCATTTCCTTGATGATTAGTGATGTCAAATGTCTTTTCATGTGTGTTAGCTATCTATAAATCTTCTTTGGAAAAACGTCTGTTCAGGTCTTCTGCCCATTTTTTAACCAGATTGTTTCTTGTTTTGCTGTTGAGTTGCATAAGTTCTTTGTATACTTGGGATATTAACTCCTTATCAGATACTTCATTTGCAAATATTTTCTCCCAATCAGTAGGCTGCCTTTTTGTTTTGTTGATGGTTCCCTTTGCTGTACAAAAGCTTTTATTTTGATGTAATCCCAATAGTTTATATTTGCTTTTGTTTCCCCTGCCTTAGGAGACATCTAGAAAAAGATGTCACAGAGATTATCCCCTGTGTTCTCTCCTAGGATTGTTATGGTTTCAGGTCTCACATATAAGTCTTTAATCCATTTGGATTTTATTTTTGTGTATGCTGTTAGAAAGTGGTCCAGTTTTATTCTTTTGCATGTAGTGGTCTAGTTTTCCTAGCACCATTTATCGAAGAGATTCTTTTCCCCACTGTATATTCTTGCCTCCTTTGTCATAGGTTAATTGAGCATAGAAGTGTAGATTTATTTCTGGACTCTTGGTTCTGTAACATTGACTTCTGTGTCTATATTTGTGCTAGTCCATATGCATTTGATTACTAAAGTTTTGTACTATATCTTGAAATCCAAGTGTGACATGTCTTAACTCGTTATATTCTAATAAGAATCATCATGAGAAACATCAGTGATACCCTGGATATAGATGACAAAACTGGGGCTGGCAGAGTTGAAGGCAAGTTATAAACCCAAGCAGTCTAACTTACAGTTACTGTTTTTATCTGATATAATATCAGAATCATTTAAAACTCTGGTCCTGTCATCTAGTTTTCTAATTTTGTTTCCAGTGCAAATATGATGAACATAAAAATATGATAAATATGATTTCTATATACTCTTTTCTATTTATTGATAAAATATTCAAAAAGTGGCTCCACACTGAACTTTATTGATATGTAGTTTATTTTCAGAAGTGTAACAGTAAACCCTTTCCACAACACACAACATTGATTATTCATGATCAGTATTTTGTTAGTAAGAAGAAAATGTATTGCCATATATAACAAGAAGAACAGTGCTCTGCCCTTGATGAATCATGATTCCTGCCTCTGCTTCTAATATTTCTTGTGGTTCTATTATTCTTTGCTAGTATTTTTAATTTCAAACTGGAAAATAGATGGCTGTAGCCATTCTAAAAGTCACATGACAGTGTTCAGAAAGATGTCTCTGTGTGTCTTTCCTAGTAGGACAAAAAACTTTCCCTGAAGTTTCTAGGTTACATCTTTGTCAAGGGAATGGATATACAAACATTTGCTTAAACTAAATCATCTGAGAATTAGATGTTAAGGCATCAAGCAAAGTGAATATAATAATCATTAAAGAACACATTATATTTTGTCAAATCTAAGTCACTGTCAATTTTAAGACACATAATTTTGGGTACCAGTGAGAAAGTAGAGATATTGTCAATTAAACTATGCCACATCATTGATTGTAAGATATGTTCATCTTCATAGATGCTGAAATGTGGGAGGAAAAAGTACAATTCAGGATTGATGAAATACAGCATTACTTTACCTTCTTTCTGTTTTTGTTTTTCGCAAGTGAGAAAACTAAAGTGCAGAAATGCTAGCTTGGACAATGTCATAAAATTAGAATTTGAACCCAGATGTGTAACTTTAATTTTTTTAAGTTTTATTTATTTATTTTGAGAGAGACAGAGACAGCATGAATGGGGAATGGGCAGAGAGAGAGGGAGCAGAGAATCCCAAGCAGGCTCTACGCTGCCTGTGGAGAGCCAACACGGAGCTCAAAACTGCGAGCTCATGAGCTGAGCCATAACCAAGAGTCAATATGTACTGTCTGATACCCATCATGAAAATCTAGATGAAAACGTAATCAAACCTGCCCCCTAGAAAGAAAGCCCCAAGTGGAAGGTATTACAATAGAAGGGAGTAAATCTAAGTGCCTTACCAAAAATGGGAAACTTCTGCTATTAGTTCCAGGGTGGAGGTCTTTAAATACTCATGAAGGATACAAGAAATAGAACTTAAAACAAATATATGGTACCTCCATATGGATGTTGGAGGAATGGCATTTTAACATAGTAGTGTAGAAGATGGGTTCTGGAATCAGCCTGTCTGATCAAGGGGATAATAGTTACTAAACTGTTAAGTATCTTAGTTAAATAAGGATAATAGTTGAATCTAAGTTGTATAATTTTTATGAGATCAAATAAGACAATATGTGTAAAGAGCATTGTACAGCATCTCACATATAGTAAGTCCTTGGTAATGAGAGATGATGGCAAAGCTGATCATATAAACACGATGCTGGTGGATCTTCCTTTGATAGTTTAAGACATGGTGTTCCTTCTTTGTTGTCCTCTGATAGGTTTCTCATCCAGTGTCCTGGAAAAGAAAAGTTAGGTTTTGAAGTGAAATTAGTCATTATAAATATCCAGAACCCTAAGATGCTAAGAGTCTGAAAATCTCAAAATCCAGAAAATAAACAATGGACAAACATGATTTAAAATTCTATATGTACCTCTTAAGATCTATGGGGCTTAATGGATTACTTAAATATATGTGTTTTTTTCACTTTTATAGTAAGTTAAAATGTATAGTTTTGGAGTTAATATGAAGTCTAATTTAGTTAACCTATGTAAATCATCTAGCACAATATTTCAACATACACTAGGCACTTAGAAAAGGTCACTCATGGGGCACTTGGATGGCTCAGTTGGTTAAGCTCCTGACTTTGGCTCAGGTCATGATCTCACAGTTCGTTGAGTTTGAGCCCTGCATCAGGCTCTGTGCTGACAGCTCGGAGCCTGGAGCCTGCTTTGGATTCTGTGTCTCCCCCTCTCTCTTTCTGCCCCTCACCCACTCATGCTCTGCGTCTCTTTCTTTTAAAAATAAATAAACATTTTTTTTTAAAAAAGGAAAAGGTCACTCATTTTGTCTTTAGAATAGCCACAGGAATCCTCAGACACTTCTTATCTAATTGAACCTCAAGCACCCAAGATCAAAAGTATTAAAAAGATAATTCTATTTTAAAATGTCTGTGTTTAGAGTAACAACAGTATTATGTTGTACTTCCTTCACAAAATTATATGTCAATAATAATGTAGATTAAATTTAATTTGGGGGATGTTCCTGGCAATCTAGACACTGTTTATTACATACTTTAGTAGATAAAATTTTATCCTAATCCCTAATAATCTATCTTCAGGTAAAATTTTGGAGACTTAACTATTTGCAACTTGCAATATATACTCCAATGAAATATGTAATTTCAAATAAAATACAGGTTATTTTACTTTAATCATACTACTACAATTTTTGATTGCATATTCTGAGAACTCATCACCAGTATCACAAGTCTCTGTAGAATTAAATGACCCTCTTAAGAATCCCCTTTGATCCCAACAAAAGCACATTATAATAAAGATGTTTCCACTGAAGGAAATGAATCAGCTGAGGTAAAATGAAGTTCCCATTTTGTGGATTTAAGTGAGTTAAAATTTGTCTTTTATCACAGAGTGAGAAGTAAAATAGATTCATGTGGAAGTGTCAGGCATCAAACTAACCTCCTTCCTTAAATATCTGTAGTTGGAACCACTCAATAATTGGGTATTTCTAACCTCGGACATTTTCACTTTTCCTCTCAGAAGTTTCTTACTTACATCTTTATATAATGGGATTTATTCTCCATTTTCAAGTGGTGAACAAAACACAGACATTTAGGATCGGAACCTCTTAATTCTTACCCTGGTTCCTGGAAAACACACACACACACACACACACACACACACACACACAGTGTTCATATTAAGAGAGTCATGGACCATCTTTATAACTCACTACCAAATTAAAGCTTATAAGCTCTTCATAAGCAGTTGTGAAATTGTGATCACTGTTTTGTTGTTGATAGCATTAATGCTGGAAGGCTGGTATTGATAGATATGACATTGCAATGAATGTTCCAGCAAGAAGAGTTTATTAATAGTGTATCCAAGCATAATGAAAATTTGTAAACGATGCTTCCCTGTTTGTTTCCTCTGGACTACTGTGAAGCCTAAGTCAAATGTTATTCCTAAATAAGTAAAGTTTTTGTATCATTTTTTTTTCCTTTCTTCAAAGATCTATTCAGGTAAATCATAAACATTACATTTGATGCTCTTTTAAATACACTTTTTATAAAATGCTAGTGTATAATTATTTGACATAATCAAGGAAGCCCTCTGGTTAAACCTACCACCTGGATATGGAATAAAAGTTATTGTGTCTAAACGTTTGTATTAATGTTTTTGTGCATACATTTCTCCTGATTTAGAGTGTCCTTTTTCTACCTCCTTTGGATCATTTTGAATCTTTGCTGTTTCATTCTTCTTTCTATGATGCTTTTTTGTTTTAAACTTCCTTCTCTCTTCATTATTTATTTTCCTTCACCCATTGCTTACTCCACACCCACTATGGGATTTGCCCAGGATTCTTGGTTTTACAGAAAATGTACCTAAGGACTTGAAATCAAATCATGTATCTTTATCCAAGGACTTTCTGTGGCATAGGTTCTACAGCCACACTGAAAATCTCTATATGATGTGATGCCAAACTTATTTTCATCTTTTGTGCTCTCTGTTCAAATAGCCCTCCACCCATTCCCCCTCTAAATATGCATATGGTTCCAACTTAGTCAAACCTATTTTGCTATCCCCCACTCTCCTCTCTCATTTTTCACACTGGTAATTAGTACCATGGCACATATTTCAAAGAAGTCTAACATCTGTTCATCCTCAAATTCATAGTCTTCTCATTGACAGTAATGGGTTCTCTCTGCTTCTTGCATCAGCTGCGTCAATATCCCCTAGTGTCTCAGTATCCCTTCGTATGGCATAATCACAACTCAACATTTAAACACAGATAGTGTGGCCATCAGGAATAGTCCATTCATCTCCTGAAAGACTTTTTCCTTCCTTGGTTTCAAGTTTTGAGCCTTCAAAAAGTTAAAATTGATCCAGGAAATCATGTATTAGATTTAACAATAAATACTCCTTGTAAGAAAATTTGAGCTGTCCTCTACTGGATCTAATATTTTCATAGGAACTACAGAAGATATTCTGTATCAAAACTCCATAAACTTCAGCTGGTGTAACACCTATGTGTCCCTTACTAGTACTTGCTCACTGCATTACTCTTTTATTTTTTTTATTCATTTTTTTTAAATTTTTTATAATGTTTTTTATTTATTTTTGAAGGAGAGAGAGAGACAGAGCATGAGTGGGGGAGGGGCAGAGAGAGAGGGAGACAGAATACAAAGCAGGCTCCAGGCTCTGAGCTGTCAGCACAGCCCCACGCGGGGCTTGAACCCACGAACTGTGAGATCATGACCTGAGCTGAAGTCAGACTCTCAACCAACTGAGCCACCCAGGCGGCCCGAATTTCTAATGTATATTTAGTTTTGAGAGAGACAGAGTGTGAGTGGGGGAGTGGCAGAGAGAGAGTGGGAGACACAGAATTGGAAGCAAGCTCCAGGCTTCAAGATGTCAGCACAGAGCCCGATGTGGGGCTCGAAATCACAAACCGGTGAGATCATGACCTGAGCTGAAGTTGGGCACTTAACCGACTGAGCAATCCAGGCGCCCCATCACTGCGTTACTCTTAATTACTAAAGGACAACATATAAAAGCTAAAACTAGCATTTCTAACTTGATTTTGTTGAACAGTCTACCACCCACATTTTGCCAACATTGCCAAAGTTGATCCTGTAATTTTATAACAGTGGGTTGTGAACATTCCCAGTGTTCCCATTTTCATGAAGGACATTTTGTCATTACACATCTTCAATACTGTTTTAGGCTGAGCATGACTTTCTACCATTATAGCTTTTTAATCTATGATTCTGTTAGTAAAGCTTTGCCCCTCTGTTTATTTTGTTAGTTGATGGTCTCTTACCCTAGGATGCACAGTGAGGCATATTTGCATTACTTGTAGTAATAAATAACAATATAACAGCAACAAAAAAGAATAATCATAAACTTGCATTTTCTTGAGGACTGACATGTACTAGGTACACTGTTGAATACTTGATATGGAATCTGAAAGTAATTTTACAAAAACCAACTGAAATATACTTTTTTTTTTTTTTTTAGTAAGTTCCATGCCTAGCATGGGGCTTGAACTCATGACCCTGAGATCAAGAATCACATGCTCTACTGACTGAGTCAGGGAGGCACTTCATTAAATATGTACTATTAACCTCAGTTTAGGGATAGGGATACGCAAGGCCTAAAGATGAAATTATTATTAGTCTGAGCACACTCACTAATCCTAAAAGTTTAGGGAGTCTGATTCCAGAGGCCATGCTCTTAATCACTTTATTATAATACAATTTTGAGACATATGGCATTGCTGTTCAAAGATTCACTACAGTATTACTAATCTCTGTCAATAACACAGAGGTAACCACACATCCCAGCCAATCTACTTGTACAGTGACAGCTCATTGCAAAACACGACTCTTCTACTGTAAAAGGCATACTACCTAATACATGCTGTACTGTCCAAAGCTTCTGATTACTGAGTATTGAATGAATTGGAAAGCAGGAATGGATGGAACATAGAGTTGTTTGTCCGATGTCAATGATAGAGCATAGCATTTAAAAATGTCACCTGCATCTGTGGCTTTCCTAAGAACCTCTCTCCCCTAAACTTCAATATTAGAAATGTAACAGTGCATGAACCCAGTCCTGTTTTCTTTACCATCTGTATCCCTCCTCAGCCCTTTTGTCTTCAGAGCAACATGCACAACATGGGTAATTTCCCTGAGTTCAAGGATCAAGTTTAATTTTGTCGCTGTTGTTGATGTTTGGAACTTACCACAGAGCAGTGAATCTAAATATATATGTTGATTTATTGATTAACCAAAAGATGGGTTAACAGAAGCCGTACTACTACTAATCATACTAAGACTAACAATAAAACCATGGAGTGAGTAATTGCATATGCAGAAAAAAATAAATGCTAGTGAAACACACAGCCAGCCATCTCCAGATGAGCCTTATTTTCATCAGAATGAATAATTCTTCCTAATAATTTTACCTTTCAGATATTTTCAACCACACACTGGAAGAGAGGTGTCTGTCTTCCCCAGCTCAGTCGTGACTGTATATTAGAGTCATCTGGGGAAGCACTGACTAACACATGCCAATACCTTCTCCCATTTGTGGGACGATTAAAGCAGATTCCCTGGGGCTGGAACTCCAGCAATGGGAAGTTTTACAAGGTCCCCAAGGGATTCTAAAGTGCAGAGTGGCTTGAAAAACTGTGCTAACTATGTATGTGTGAACAGATAGCTTGAGTCATAGAGGGTAAGTTTTTGTTTGATAATTGCATAGACTTGAAAGTAGGGAGCTTTCCCCCTTTCTTTTAACCAGATCTATTGATATGCTTAACATCATGAGTTTGAAAGAATGGTAACAGATATTTTTAACATTATTCTCAAGGCTACTATGCTTCATTTGACATTTTGTTCTTTACTTATATGACCTCTGCCCACGGAAGCTAAATTAGAAAACAGTCATATGATAGAGGTTTAAAAAACTGTTTAGGAAACTGGAAAGCATTTTCGAAACCCTGCAGAACCTTTCATTACCACTTTACCAAGAGCCCTAGGTTTGGTGATGGGACAGAGAGTAGGTTAATCAGTCTATAGGATCATTTATTTTTTGTCCTTTCTCTGGAGGGTACCAGCAAGGGCACCTGCATAGGAGACTTATTTTTGTAATGTGAACAACTGTTCTTTAGGGATGAAATTCTCTTCTGCTGACAAAAGATGTGAGAAAGCTCAGGGTGCCCCCTTGAACTGTCTGACACTTTGCACAAAAGGTAAATCTGCTAAAAATATTTTTTTAAATACTTGAAATTCTCTCCCAACATTTTCCAAAGTGCCGAAGAATGAGAAATCAACTTCTAGGAAAAGGCAGAAAGAACAGAAACGCTAATAAGGCTCACAAGAAAGCATTTTCTGGAAGAAAAAAAAAAGTAGTTTTCTAAAATTGAAGAACATTATTCCTTCAAAGAAAATATCTCAAAGTGTCCTTTAAAAATATCAGACCCTGGTAAAGTCAAATTGTGTCATTTTTATTGAAGTAACCGTAGATCTGTCAATTTTGTGATTGGTTTGGATGGGTCATCCAATTTGACATCTGTGGGGATTTCACTACCAGGCATTCTTATCAATTTTTTAATAAATTCCACAGATTGAGAATGGTAAATAATAAATGATATAGAGCTCACAAAGTCAATATTTAATTTAACATAGACTTAGGGAAGCTAACCCCATACATACGCATAATTCTATGGTTTGAGTTTAAAGAAATCAGGGTTTTTATCAGAAAAACTGAAAAGAATAAAAATGAGATCAAAGTATTAAAAGTCATGAGACTATAACAAATCACAGACTTCATAAGACTAAAACATGCATCCAGTTAATCAGCTTATTCTTCTCAGTAGGGAGACACCTGAATGCCAGAAACAAGTCCCCTAATTTCTTGTTACAATTGAAACAAAGCAAAGGACAATATTAATGTTTAGCCAACATAGCTTTCCAAAGTGGGTATTCAATCAGTAAAGGATATTAAATAATTAAGGAAAAACTCATTCACAAAGAGAAAATAATAATAATTATTGAATTTAGGTACAGGGAGTTTGGCGGAAAGCATTCTGATAAGATCATGGTTACTGTATTTGAAAAATGCTAAATAGGGGCGCCTGGGTGGCTCAGTCGGTTAAGCGTCCAACTTCGGCTCAGGTCATGATCTCGTGGTCCGTGAGTTCAAGCCCCGCGTCGGGCTCTGTGCTGACAGCTCAGAGCCTGAAGCCTGTTTCAGATTCTGTGTCTCCTTCTTTCTCTGACCCTCCCCTGTTCATGCTCTGTCTCTCTCTGTCTCAAAAATAAATAAACGTTAAAAAAAAAAAAGAAAAATGCTAAATAACTTCAATGCTAAACGCTGAAATTTGGCTTTACTTATGTTTAAAAGTTTAAGATATTCACAGTTTAGTGCCCTATTGAATCTATAAGATAGGGCTTTTTCATGCAAAAATGTGTTTTTTTACTACCTGGTTTTACTGGAGAAACAGAATGGGCATAAATTAAAATTATGTATTTGAATATTATGATTAATAACCTCAACCAACCAGCAAACTATGCCCAAAACTTAAAGACATCTGAGCAAGCAACCACCAAATTTTTGCAGAACCATAGAGAAATTTTAAGTACCACAATAGTCTAGTAATAAAGAAGGCCTTTATCCTGTAAAAGGTGCTTAGCGCATCATATAACTACAGTTCGCTGCCTATAGCTGATCCAGGGTTTATGGCAAGAAATGAAAGAGGAATTATCAACCAAACTTTGGATGAGTGAAATAGAGTGAGAGAAAAAGTGTAACTGGATTTATATATAACTAGATGAATGTAGCTAACCAGCAATTAGGAAATAAAACCTGTTAGTGACAGATACACATATACCATCCAATAAGCATCATTTGCATTTATTGACTCAATAGCAAGCTACACTTCGGGATCAAAAGCACCATGACAATGCAAAAAGTAAGTCATACCAATGCACACTGGGTTTTAGTCACCATGCAGAAAGAAAGGAGTTTGTTACCAGTTAAACTAGATAGATCAACTTCGTCCTCAGTTTTAAATCGTGCATTGGTTTTCCATTGTGCTTAAAATCCAAAACTAAGTCCTGGCTAACGGGAAAGGGCTGCCTGCTTCTCTGGCGTTATATATTCCTTTTCACTTCCTTCTCTGAGCTCCTTGCCCCTTGTCTCGGGAACAGTCTGTAATTCTCACTGCTAAGTTCTTAGAGTCCCTGTTTCTTATGCCTATACTACCTTCTCATCTCAAACACCAGGTCCCAGAAGAGATTCTCAAAGAGATTCCCAATGAGAGATTCTCCTCCCTATCACTCAACACTCATTTCTTCATATCCATACCTCCATCCAAAAATCTTATTTATTTGTTGACACACTTATTTCTATTATTTTTCTCTAGGACATGAGCTGCATAATTCACAGATTTGACCTGTTCTACCTTGTGCATCATGTACCTCATGGCTTGGACTAGCTTAGGTGCCTAATTGATCCTTTACTGACTCAACGTATTTTTTAACTTCATATACTTATTTTACACTTATATAGCATTACTATGCCACAGTCTTTTTTCTAAGGCCTTTATAAATACTAACCAACATAACAACTTATGAGGTAGGTATTGGTGTTATTTTCACTTCCCAGATGAAAAAAATGAGGTATAGGGAGATTAAATTACTTTCCAAAGGTCAAGAAGTAAGAGGCAGAAAGGGCTTAGGACCTACAGTCATGTTCCAGGGTCTGTGCTATTAACACAACAGTTTACTGACTTTATTGTATGTTATTAAGACAAAGTTAGGAACAGAGAAAATCTGTAATGTTTGAGATAGAACCACAAATCAGTCCATACATATGAAGAGCGGCTGATTTTCAGAAAGTTCCACAATGTTGTAAGGGCCTTAATTTTGTGACTTCACTTCGAACAGTATTCCCTTTCCTTCATCTTCAACTTCTAGACTAATTTCTGCATCTCTTAAATGCCCTGCTTCCTTGACCAAGTTTCTGAGTTGCTGTTTTATTCAGGGAAGGGAAAAAACAATCTTGTTAGCATTTCTTAAATTATGTTTGCTGAACACTAGTGTCCCATGATATTTTGATAGGTGTTCCTTTTAAAAACTGCTTCTCTGGTGAGAAAATGTATGAATAAAGTGAAATAAATGGTTAAAAACAAGGAGGATATTTTGTAATATGTATAAGAAAAAAATGTAATATGTGTAAATTGGCCCCAAATTATGAAGCCATATGATGTTTATAAAATGTCATTTTCACATATTTCTGGGTCTTTTATATTAATTAAAATGCTTTAGGCTAAATTGATTTTGAGTACTAAATGAGGCAACAAGTAAATAATTCTCTAAATTCTTGAAAAATTGAGGATTGCCTTTAAATATTATTTTAAAAGAATTTTCAGTCACATGTTATTATGGCATTTTTTCTAACTTTACCCAAATAGCCAGTGATAATTTGCAGAGTTTTCCTAAACCAAGAGAAACTTGGTTTCCATTAAGAAAATATGAATGCCTCTAATGGCATTTTCTTTGTGGTCCTCTTTTGCCAGAGCTCTGAAAGAAATTCAGTTAAACCTAAGATCTAAACTCTATCACCCCTACAGGCTGCAGAACCGACATGTCATATAAGAAAGATTTATGTGGTCTATCACCAAAATTTAGCTTTTCAACACAGTTATTAATCAGCCTGTTGTGATCCTAATATTTCTGAATGAAACAATTTTCTGTAAGCCAAGAAACTTTCACAAAATTAGGAGTGGGGAAGAGGGGCAGAGAGAGTGGAAAAGATATTAAACATGGCCAGATAATGAATTATTCCTGGAAGAACTGGGCAAATCTAAACGCTTGAAGTTTTTAAAATAATCAGGGATGGGGTGCCTGGGTGGCGCAGTCAGTTAAGCGTCCGACTTCAGCCAGGTCACGATCTCGCGGTCCGTGAGTTCGAGCCCCACATCAGGCTCTGGGCTGATGGCTCGGAGCCTGGAGCCTGTTTCCGATTCTGTGTCTCCCTCTCTCTCTGCCCCTCCCCCGTTCATGCTCTGTCTCTCTCTGTCCCAAAAATAAATAAAAACGTTGGAAAAAAAAAATTAAAATAATCAGGGTCTAAGTGTGTGTGTGTGTGTGTGTGTGATGATGGTGTTCTCATTTTCCCCATATCTCCTTCATCTCCACTACTTCTGTTGCCAAACAACTTGTCTCATCTGTCTGATTTTCTGCACAGATAGGTGTGTTGATATTTGTTTTAATACTGTCTTCCACTTATTATTTAAATTCTCTCTTCCTGAGGGGCGTGAGACGTAATTATTTGCATTCAGAATGTGAACCAAAATAGAAACTGGAATGGCCTGTTTACAAAATTTCAACTTTGGGTGAGGAGAATGGACTGTGAGCAAATGTCAAGTGTGGCATCACTGTGGTTGTGTTTTAAGGAGAGAAATAGTTTTAAGCAAACATTTAGAGCACTTTTGCCCAATTAAAATTCCTCCATTGTTTTTATAGCTCTATGCCTCAGGGTAGAAGCTAAATTATTTTTATTTTTGTTTCCTTTTTGTGTCCTCCCGTAGTGAGCCCAACTGTAATTTTCTTTGACAGTCTTTATGTTTTCTTCTTATTCCCATTAGTGTTGTGTTTGCTATTTTTTTCCCCTTCATATCACTGTCTCCTTTCTCTTTTAAACTTCATGGCATCTTTATCTGTTGAGATGATTGGGCCCCAATCATAATCTGTGTCACAATCATTATTTGATGGGTATTTCTGCATATATATTTAGATGTTAGAAATGCTTAGGATCTAGAAAAAATGAATCATTCACATATACTATAGAATCAATCTGTACTCATCTTTTTTATTTAGCAGTAGGAGAAATATAGTTCAGTTTAATTAAATGAAAGAGAGGGTAAATGAGACAGTGTCATATAATCTCTACTATATAAACTCTTCCATTATTAAATATGAAAATAGTTAATAAAGGCACAAGGAGGAAATTTGTGGAATTCTATCACACTGGACAGATTTGTAATTGATTTCCAAAAGCACCAGGGAATGAAATTTCATGAAAATGTTATTCACATATATTATTTTCAAAATCCTCTGACCAAGAGTCTACCTGACCAGATACTTATATTTTTTTTCCATTTCTAAAACATTGTAAGTCAATTAATCAATTAGTAGTAAGTGGACAAGGGACTTCATTATGGCAAATTTATTTTTTTCATCTATAAAATAATAACTGGGACTTCTTCATAGAATTAGAATGAGGATTAAGTGAATTTATACATGTAAAGTCCCTTAGCACAGATAATACTGGGACTTCTTCATAGAATTAGAATGAGGATTAAGTGAATTTATACATGTAAAGGCCCTTAGCACAGTGCCTAGGGCATAGTAAGCATTAAGTATATATTTATTATTATTAATAATTCATATTTATATCAAATATAAGCTAGGTAATGTGGTAACGTGAGAAATACAGAAATATATGGCATGGGCACTGTTCTCAAAATATTTTCAATCTAGGTGGGAAACAACATATAATATAAAATATATCATACTGGTCAGCATGTAATTAAGTGCTAATTACATAGTAGGAAGTATAAGCACTATAGCACATTAGAAGTAGAAATACATGGGGCACCTGGTGGCTCACTTTGTTAAGCATCCGACTTCAGATCAGGTCATGATCTCATGGTTCATGAGTTCGAGCCCCCCCCCCCCCATTGGGCTCTGTGCTGACAGCTTAGAGCCTGGAGCCTGCTTTGGATTCTGTGGCACACTCTCTTTTCCTCTCCCTCTCTCTCTCTTTCTCTCTGTCCCTCCCTGGCTTGTGCTTTCTTTCTCTCTCAAAAAATAAATAAACATTAAATAAATTTTTTAAATAAAATTAAAAAAGTAGAGATATATTATGAATAATATAATATTGGTAGTTATTACTATAATAAATACTTCTTTCAGTAGTTCTAAATCATCTAGTGGATTAAAAAAAAATCCTACATCATGCTTCCATTTAAATTTCCCATTATGTCTGCTATGATATGCCCTTCTTGATTCCTCACATTTCTTCATCACATAAATCTCACTTATCATTCAAGACTAATTGCCCCCCCCATAACCCTTAAGTTGATCCTTATAAAATGTAAAGAGCTTACTCATAAATTTGAAATATATTCCAAACTCCTCTCTAGGATATAAAACCTATGTGATCTGGCCCCCGCCTGTTTCTCCAGGATTGTCTTATTCTATAGTCTCCTTTGTGTACCTGGCTGGAGTCACCACCAATCAATTCTGAGAACAAGTCAAAGTCTTCCCTCCCTAGGATATTTATAGGTTCTGTTCCTTTCCCTGGAATTCCCCATTCTTCTCATTTCCCATTATTTAATTTGTATCTAAAATATCACTGCCTTCCTCCAGTTCTCCCTTCATACCACCCCTCAATCCCTGCCGTTATTCTCTATCTTAGCTCCTTTTTTCCCACACAAAATGTGTTGCATTTTTTAAGTAATTTATTTGTTTTTTGGAGAATGTTTTTGTTAGCCATTTCTGGCTCTCCTCTGTAGTGGTATCAGTTTCCTGAAGGTAGGGAACATGTTTGTTGTATTTACCATTTCCTCACAGAACCACAATAAACATTTATTTTAAAAGTGGAAAAATCAATCCTCCCAATCTTTTCTCCCATTTCTGTGTTCCCCAGGACATATGTGTGAACTGGGAATATTGCTAACCCTTGATCCCATCTTGAACTTGTCCTTCCTTGATCCCTTTGCTGATGTTGCCCCCTCCTCCTTAGGCAAGTTCTAATCCTGTCATTTCTGAAAATCCCACTGATTCCTTCATTTCATCCATAAAAACTTATTTTTAAGAAAACACGAGCTCACCCTCCTTTATTTCCTCCTAATGTACTGTTTGTTTCTTCCTATAATACTTAAAATTTTGAATTATAATACATTTCTTTCAGCACTTGCTTATCCCCTATGAGCTTTGCTCTCAGTCTTTATGTCAGGTTTCTTTGGTTACAAGCAATAGAAACCATCAATGGCTACCTTGAGAATTTTTTTTAAAGTGGTTTTTGTTTTGTTAGTTTGTTTAATAAATGGGGCAGCTCATAGAATGAATGGAAAAGTAGACCACCAAGTCTTCTAGAAAGGAAGAAATAAGATAACTCCTAGGATCTGGGGATTTAAAACAATTTAAAAGAATCATCAGGTTCCCACTGTAACAGAATGAAGAAACTTTTTCATTAGTTCATTGTACTCAGTATTCAAATTCCTGAGAGAGATTTTGATTGACCTAATTTGGGTCATTTTCCACCTATATTATGCTAATATTAAAATCAGCACCTCATATAAGTATCCCGTCAAAATGATAGCTGAATGAAGGGATCATGTTCTCTAACAAGTAATTGAGGTCATCTATTTCCAGAAGAGAGAGGATCGCTCTGAGTAGGCAAACACAACACGTTGTGACTATAGCAAGCTTCAGTGAGAGAAGAAAGAACCACTTTCCTGACCAATTAAGAAACATAACATAATACGCCATATGTATAATGGCACAACTGTGCTTTCTTGATGACTGAAACCATAATTATTTTTTAATTTTAAAATAAGTTTTATTGTTTTACTACATCATTTCTTTTGGAGTTCTTACACTGAGAGGTAGATTTTTTTTTCACTTAGATCTTATAGCATATTATTGTAACAATGGATAATTAATAACAGCATTTAAAATTTAGCATAATATGATCATGACCTAAAGGTAGGAAAGGATACGATGTAATTTCTACATGTCAGCATAACTGGGGATTTATAAGAAATGATGTGTCACTACAAATTCATTAGCTTGAAACTGAACTCTCATTTAATTCACTCATATTACTGGGTCTAGACCACTGGTTTGGAATGCATATAACTGAGTGTAATCCAAGTTGATGGTGGAGGAACTTAAAGGTAGTGCACACTGCTCATTTATGGGAACCGTGCCTATAGGCTCAGTAGTTCTTACAGCGAGTAAAACACACGATCCATTTTGATCTACCACCTGCAGCATCTCCTCTCTGATAGCTCTTTTTGCCTGGCGTTTAAGGTAAAAGATAATTAGATTGGGGCTCTGAAGCTACCAAGGAGGAAAGTAGGCCCATGTGTTGACAACCACTGTTCTATGAGACGGCTAAAATCTGAAGAGTTACCACCATGTGTATACATTTCAACAGGGAACTCTCCTCTCTCTGTCTAGAGGAAACTGGAGGAAACCAGTTGAAAAATCCAGTTGATAAAGGGAATTATGTAAAACTGCTTTTCAAACCAATGAGTAGGTTAATACACTTGAATGACTTTGTTTCAGAACTTCAGATCAAATAGATTTTAATATTTGATATATGTGATATTTTTACTATATGGCTAAATTGCTTGTTGCATATGTTCATTAGATGAAAATAATTTATTCTGCAAAAGTATTACAAATTCCTAAACATATGCAGGTTTGCCAACATAGTTATCAAAGATAGAAGAGAGGAAGAAAGGGAGAAAGGGAGAAAGGAAGGAAGGGAGCAAGAGAAGGGAGGGAGAGAGAAATAGAGAGAAAGAAAGACAAGGGAAGAAACAAAAGAAAAGCATACATGTGTATACATATGTGAATGCATATTTATATGAGTGTCTATATATATATTACACTGTGGACACAAACTGGTCCATTTGCAAACAGCCATCTTATCAGCATATTAGCTTAGCCAAATCCAAAGAAAAACTTGTTTCTTTGTTCAGTCTTAAAAAAAATAAAAGCTGGTTTCTTAAAAAAAATACATATGTTACATATATTCATTTGATTTAGATCCAAAAACACATTAAATTGAGACATTTTAAGTTAACTTTAGGAAAGCTTTTATTAATGGGTTGAAAGTAAGGTTGGTAAAATTAATTTAGTAAGACTTTCTTAAGCCCTCCCATGAGACTAACACTCCACTAGACAATGCTTTTGTTGCTCAAAATCGAATTGTGCTTTATAGGTTCAGGTCCTGCCTCTTAAACAAGGCATGAGAAGTTAAGGTGAGATCCATCTCCTCACCTTCTTGTTTAGCCCTTGCTCATCCCTCTTCCTGTATGTAATTTAAAACAAAAAAAATTGTTTTAACATTTATTTATTATTGAGAAACAGAGAAACACAGAGTGTGAGCAGGGGAGTGGTAGAGAGAGGGGGAGACACAGAATCAGAAGTAGGCTCCAGGCTCTGAGCTGTCAGCACAAAGCCCAACACAGGGCTCGAACCCACGAACCATGAGATCATGACCTGAGCTGAAATCGGATGCTTAACCGACTGAGCCACCCAGGTGCCCCTTCCTTTTGTAATTTTTGTACCTGTGTCTCCAGTGTTCTAACCTGATTAACCACTGCACTGCCTTCAGCTCTCTGGGTTGAAGTCTTTTTTCCTGGAAAGATTTCCTTGACCCTTTTTTCTCCTCCCAAATTTAGAACTGTGTGGTCTCCACCATAATCATGCACTTCAACTACTACCATCACATTTATCCCATTGCATTATAATTGCGGTTTTTTTTAATCTTTACTCAGCTGCACTGGAAACTCTGGAAAGACATAATCTGCATCTCGTTCTTCATTATAACTGAGTGTAGTGGGCACTCCATAAATATGTATTGAATAAGGGCCTTGTTTAGATTTTTCTCTCCTGCTCCTCTCACCCCTGCCGCGTTCTTTCTCAAACAAAATGCAGTAGCATCCTTTGTGAAAGCAATTCCCCAAACCAAACTGACCTTGTGTATACATACAGTGAGTGTCTTTTCTTCTCCTTTTTTACACTGCTTGGATACGCCCCAGCCTGTACACCCAGACCATGTATTCAGCAGGTTGACTGCTATAACAAGATGTTTCTGTTTTATATTCCTGAGTGCACAACATCGGAAGCAAGTACAAGGTGACTTTGCTATAACTCAGCAGTCTTTTCAAAAATGTCTTTTCCCCCCCTTTTAGGTCCTTAGAACACTGTCATTAAGGGCTGAGAGGTGAAGATACATTAGATAAGAAAATAGCAGACAGAGACCCTGAAGCACTTTAAGAAACCTCAGTCTGCAGGAAATCCTCATCTTGGCTCCAATCATCAGAAAACCTGTTCTTTACCACAGGTAGGTCTGTCAACATACATTTCTTTTAAGCTTTTCTACAAATGCCCTTCATTGGAAAGACAGTTTTATTTTTCCCTTACCTCTAAAATGAAAAATAAAATTAACTCAAAATTGGAAAGATTTTGCTAAAATCCTTCTAAATTGAATGATTTTATTTGGTAGGAAGTGCAATAGTTCCTATATTGCATCTTTTGGGGGAGTTTTATGGATGACTTCTCATCAGTTATTCTAAAAAAGTTGCTTTAAATGATGTGGTCTGTCAGCAGCCATTTTGATACCTCCGCATCCAACTACCGAATGTCTATGAAGACAGATTCTGTTTTTCCAGAAAAGGGTCCATTCAGTTTCAAAGGGAAGTGGATGTGTTTTAAGTCAGAATGAAATTAATATAAATGATTTTCAGTTACTATTGTTAATGAGGGAGACAGCATGAGTATGATAGAAGGTGTGAAAGAAAAACACATTGAATAACGCTTGTTAAAAATGGTAAGGTAGACATTATCATGGACTATGACCATGAATACAGGATCCACTGCATTGGGAGAAAGATTGGTTCAACCTGTGAATATAGCATGGGCCAGTGGGAACTTAAAGCTGTGAGGCAGGATGGGGGGGAGGGTGGTGGTCAGTGGATAGAAAATTGCTAAGAGAAAACATCAGGATTCTTGTCGAAGATAGTCCAGAGTGATCAGACATCATTTGGGAGATGGTGGAGGATGAGGAACCTGATCAGATCAAGGTTGATCAGAAATTGAGGGTGGGTGTATTGGTTAAAGTGACCTAGCAGGGTTTTTGCTAAAACTAGATTTTACAAGAAAGTACACAGGTATACCTAGAATAAAGTTTTGGAGACTGACTAAAGTTTGGTTGAGCAAAGAATCTTTGTCAAAGATTAACCTTTTTGTTTGTGTTCTTGCAATTTGCAGACTTGTAGGAAAGCCACATAATGTAAATTGTACTTTTGTTGTGATTCTATTTCTCAGATAACCCCCGTATATAATATGGCTATGGCTTTCTCTCTCTCTCTCTCTCTCTCTCTCTCTCTCTCTCTCTCTCTCTCTCTCCCTCTGTCTCTCTCTGTCTCTCTATTCTGGGATATTTCTCAATTAATTTGCCAAACTCCAGAAGGAGTTACAAATTTGCTGCTCAAAAAAAAAAATAGTGGGAAGTGGATTCAACTGAAGGTTATATAGAATCCTCAAGATGTAGGGCCATATAAGGTTAACCTGCTATAAAGATTATGGGAGAAGAATCACCCACAAATTCATTAGCTCAAGCCTTTGTGAAAGCAGTTGCAAGATAGGAGTAGGTCTAAAGTGAACCTTTTGAGGGAAACACACAGTTTAAAGATTTTATAGGATAGGTTAGGGCAAATCAAAGTTCAGTTTTATTCTGAGAACATTTCACTGTTTAATTTCTTGGAAGGTATGGGAAAATGTCGCTTGTGTTTATTACCGTGTCTCTTATGTGATCAAGCCATGGTGCTTGAGATTGCACAACTATTTATCACTATTATTATGTTGTTTGGATATTCAATCTATTGACATGGTTTATTGGGTTTTATGGTAGATGATTTTTTAAATTGATATATGCATACTATGTTTTTGCCATAATATTTACATCATATCTTCTGAGACGCCAAAATGCTCTTTAGTCTCTGGTACTGAGGAATGTTTCTGAAACTGAATCTCTCTTCTACTGCTAAGTATTTCTCACTCCAAAATGCCTAGCAGTGTAGATCTCTAAATCTTAAATGTGTATGCCATCACAATGTCATATGTTAACATGAACTAATCATCTTTCACTTCAACATCCCTTTTCCAATTTTATAGTTCTCTCAGTCTTTCAGGTTTTATACTCTTTTACAATTTACAATTAATTTTACAGTTTTTTTACCTTATTGTTTCTACTTTTATATCAAGTCTTTTACCCATTATTTGCAGAATCCCACTGCAACCCCATCCTTGCTCAAGCTTTCATGCCCTCACTTCTGAACTAACACATCATCTTCCTAATAGGTCTCCATGTCTATACCCCAAAACTGAAATTCAGCCCATACCAAGGTAAAATAATGAGATTTCTCAAATGACATTTCTATTTTTCTATGAGTTTATAAAATTTTAGATGCATCTCATTACCTTCATTTTAAACGAGAGGAACAGCATGTTTTCTTGTGAAATCTCATACTATCAGTGTATAGTTTTGTACTTAGAAAGTATACACTTGAATGTATCAGAAATGAAATAATTGCATTTTTAAAGGATATAGATTCCCAGGAGTTTATATATACTCACCCTATTAATTAACCAGGATTTGTAACAAAATAACAATGCTTTAGAGTTTTCATGGCTTTGGAAATGAAGTGGGAAGGCAGAGGTGAAGGTTTGGAGGCAATTTGGAGTAAATTCCTAGTTACAAAACAACTCCCCAATGAAACTTTTCTGTCTGAATATAAAATACAAATCTGCAATGTCAGAGTTTTGTGGAGGGGGCACATGGAGAAGAGATTCCAGATTACTTTGCATTGATACAAATGAGTAACAACACTCCTTTTTAATTTTTTGTCATCAAAGTATATGCTTTCTTAATGGGTCTCTTTCCTGAAGGGAAAAGCTGCCAACCTATACAGTTATCACTGGCCTGGGGCATTATAGTTTATTTCAACCAATTAAAATAATAATTACTGTAGGAAATGCTAATAGGGGCACCCTTATGCTGGTGAGTTCCCACCGCTCCTAAGATTAAAACCTGTCAACTTCAAATTTTTATATTGCAATGGCTACCTCTACCTCGAAAGAACTTGTACAGTAATTTGGAAGAGTACATCCTATTTATTCCCTTCATTTTCAAATTTTTATTCTTCTTAATGTCTTATAAAGTCTTTTCTACAGTATTCTAGCTATCCCAGGTTTTACCTTTCCCTACTCTTGCTGGGAACAGTTTATACCTACCAAATTATTATTTTATAAAAGCCAGGACCATGCTGCCTTAGTCTGACAAGGGGACTGTGGGCTCTATTGCACTGAAAATGTTGAGATATTTCCATAAAGGATTTCCAACGTAAGCTGCTTTATTGCTGGCAACAAAATGATCATTCCAAGCATCCCAACTTGACATATGAAAAAGCTCAATGATAATACTGATTAACATATCTTTTGCATTTAAATTACTATGTTTTTTAAGAAGAGAAAATTGTACATTTGGTGGGTTGTTTGCCTAGCCGAATAAACATATATCAGGATGTACAATCTAGTAATTAGTTGTATTTATCCACTTGTGACACCACAGGAAAATACTCTGAATGAAGACTCTAGGGGCAAAATACTTTGACTTGGATTGTCATCTGAAAACACATGACTTCACTTAGCAAAATGAGTGCTTATACTCAAACATAGGAAGCATTTGCCTAAGTGCTTGGTTACTTAAGCTAGAGTAATGTATTTGAAATAAAATTTTAAGAGTATATCCTTTATATTTTATGGTTGTGTTTGCTGTATGCATCATCATCTTAGTAGAATCTGTATTTGAGAAAAGAAAAAAAAAACAGCTATAGGACTAGAACATTGCTATTGTCTTAGGAATGTAGGTATTTAGAGATGATTTAGCATTTAAAAGTAGCTGTGTTGATCAATGTCCAAAGGAAAGAATGCTGAATAATGTAAGAAGTTCCATTGTGACATATGTTCCACATTCAGGTATTGAAGTTTCAGTACATACTTCACTCAGAATTAAGAATTTTGGAAGGGGATGGACCGCCTGGGTGGCTCACTCCATTGAGCGTCCGACTACAGCTCAGGTCATGATCTCATGGTTCTTGGGTTCAAGCCCCACATCGGGCTCTGTGCTCACAGCTCAGAGCCTGGGGCCTACTTAGGATTCTGTGTCTGCCTCTCACTCTGCCCCTCTCCCACTCGTGTTCTTTCTCTGCCTTTCAAAAATAAAGAAACATAATAAAAAATTTTTAAGAATTTTGGAAGGGAATTTGTTTGTTTTTGTGGAAATTCATAAATGATCCTAATACTTACTATAGCTTAAAAATATCCAGTTAGTACTATAAATATTTACAAGGTCAGTGAATACAGGTCCATTTTATAATGTTTGGCATCTTGGTAGAGGTATTTGAAATTGAGTCCCGAACTAACAGCAGGGCTCCCATGGGCTATTACCACCCTCTTTATTCTGGCCCCAACAGATTCAAGTGTTCTAGATAATCTGTGGGAACTCTTTGTTCCCTCTGACCTCAATCTCAATTTCCTGATCCTCTTTTATTTAACAACTTCCTTTTCTTAATACCACCCAACTTTAAATATAGTAACATAATTGACTCCACTACATTCAAGTCACATGTATGTTTTTGTTGACTCCATTTTACTAAAGTGACAGTAAAAGAAAAAAAATAATTTGTTCTTTACTTCTAAAGAGGAGGGTGGATCTGAACAAGAGCAGCTTCTGTTCTTGTGAGGATGGGTGTGGATAAGATGTCAATCTGAGAGCTCAGTGTAGGGTGAGGCGATTAGATGCTTTAGGAAGGAGAGATTTCAGTAAGAGAGAGAGAGAAACTTTGAGGAAGGAATGAATAATAACATAAGTTTTGTCAGTTAAGTATAATACTCTCTTCCATTCATTTCTTCATAAAATCATTAGGAAAATCTTATAAAAATACTCAGCAATGCTATTGGGTAATGCAATATTGTGACATTACATAATAATATATATATATACATATATATATATATATATATATATATATATATATATATATATTTGGTTTTCATCCCCATTTCCTGGCATAGAACTCCTAAAATCATATACTTCATTGAGTAATAGGAGTGAGAGGAACATTTTTTTTGTTACTCATAATAAGCCCCATTCAACTACACGTGAGTTTATGCTAGAGTTTACCCTTTGAACATGGAGGTTAGTTTACAGAGGAAACAACCATGTGATTAGATTTAGGACTTTCAGCACGATCCCCCAACCTTTGGGAGGAGAAAGGGGCTGGGGACTAAGTTAAACACCAGTGACCAATGATTAAATTTTCCATAACTAAGTAATGGAACCTCCATGAAAACCATAAAAGAAAGGGTTTGAAGAGCTTCCAGGTTGGTGAACACGGTAAGTCATAGGAGAGTGACGTATATAAAGAGGGTGTGGGAGCTCTATGCACAGCCCTCATGTATTGCCCTATGTAAGTCTTCATCTGTCCATTTATCTGTATTTTTTATTATATTGTCAACAACTGACTTCTGTGCTCTGGAGCCAAAATATAACATAAAACCAGAGTTTGGTGATAAAGAGGAACAATAGTTTTATTACTTTGCCAGGCAAAGGTGGCATCAGCAGGCTAATGCCTTCAAAACTGCAGACCCACCCAGGGTAAAAAGCTGAGGGGTTTTATAGGAAAATACAGGATCTGGGTAGTTTTGATAGCAATTTGGTAGGTGCTGCCAGCCATGTTCCTCATCATGTTTTCAAGGTGGTCTCAACTAGCTGGCCATCTGATTCTTGTTACTAAGTATACATCAGAGTTACCAAGATGTCAATATTGATACTGAGTTCCTGGAACGAAAGTCTATAGAGAAACATGTGAAGAGGACAGGGAGGAATGAAGAAGAGAAAAAATTGTTCAAAGTCAAGCTTACTGAAGCATTTGTGTGTTCATCTTAACTTCCATCCATCTTTACATTTCTGTAGTGGTTTCAATATCATTTATAGTAAACACATAACTGTAAGTAAATGTTTCTTGGGGGCGCCTGGGTGGCTCACTCAGTTAAGTGTCCAACTTTTGATTTCAGCTCAGGTTATGACCTCAAGGTTGTGGGATCCAGCCTGACATGGGGCTCTACAATGAGCCTGGAGCCTAATTGAGATTCTCTCTCTCTCCCTCTGCCCCCCCCCCAAAAAAAAATTAAAAAGAGTAAATCCTGAGTTGTTATCACAAAGAAAATAAAGTGTTTCCCTGAGTTCTGTGAGGTTTTATAGCAAATTGCTGAACTAGGGAAGGGGGTTGTGGGAACTCTTAATTTATAGCTGGTCTAAGTATGGGAAGCCTGGATTTGCACTTGGCATCTGCTGTTGGGGGCAGTCTTGTGCTTCTGAGTTCCTTAACCTATGGGCTCTGAGCTAACTCCAGATAGTGTCAAAATTGCTCAATGAGCAGGAAAACACCACACATTTTGTATTAGAAATGTTTTAAGTCGAGGAAACTGGAGTTTTTCTTTTAGAGGAGAATTTGGAATTTGTATTGTTAGTGTAGTTTATAGATGGCATGTAGATCTGGTGGCAGGAACTGGTTGAAAGCAGGGTAGTATTTTTATTTTATTAGTCTACATTTTGGTGATGACCTCATCTCATTACCTATAGATGTGATTCTCAGTTTACTTGAGAGTCAAAGTCTGAAATATCTAGGAAACTTTACCCCAGGTAGCATTAGAGGACACCTTCAATAAGATTCCATTCTGGTAGAGTGCCTGTGGATTCTAAAACAATTTTCCTAATCATAATGATATACATTTGTTATTGGCAGAGAAAGAGGGAGAAAGAGAATTATCATGCTAAACTGAAGGAAGTATATACTGGTGATAATTGTTATAGCTAAGCAATTCAATTTTCTTTGGGACATCGGAGAAACAACAGATATTATAAATATGTTAAAAATGTTCAACAAAATATAATATTTTATAATATATTTGACAGTTTTAAGGAATATATGTAATATTTTCCATGATCAATTCTGTCAGGGTCATTAATGCCAAGTACATAACATTAATTGCAGTTCACTGGACATGGTAGTAGGGATGGGGATAGAGGTAGAGTATAAAACAAGTATTACCTAAAGATTCTTATATATTTAAGTGGATAGGTACAGTGTTTTTTTATACTAAGAGTGGTCAGATAAAAAAAAAATTAAGGGTGACTTGTTTAGAATATAGATTCTTAGTACTTGCAGAATTAATCCTATGGAGCTAGAATCTGCAAATATAGAGTGTGGGAATTCAATTTTTTATGCGATCTAAATTAAAATTATGCCATATAAACTGTGATACTTAACTAGCACCTTTAGAACGTGTAGACAGCTTCAGACAGGTATTCAGAAGCAGACAGTTCAAAATAGTACCTTTTATTATGAGCAGGAAATGGTGGCATTCAGTACTGTTGACTGAACACAGTAAACCTCTTACTTTGACTTGTCTTCGTTTGGAACTATTCTATCTTGGCACAATACTCTTCATTAGAATAGAATAGTAACAACAGCTACAACAACAAAACAAAACAATAAAAGCAAAACAAAAAGATTACCATTGTCATGCATGCATGCATACATTCATACATTCAACAGTTATCTTTTGAGTGACTAAAAAGCACATAATGGATTCTTAACATTACAGTTGCATTACTGAAAGTTAAATGACTGGTATTTTCCAGTACTCTCTTAATAGTAAAGGTTGAAGGTAATTCATTCAATAAACACATGCAGTCCTTAATTTTCTTGATAGTGTAGGCTAAAATATTGTTTTCATTGATTCTTTTGCAAAATCGCTTCAGTAATCTCCTTTCCTGAGATAAGAGACTCAAGAGACTATTTAGATATCTTGGGATAATGAAATAAAAATATAATTTTAAAATTATTTGGTAATTTAAGTCTTATTTGCCTGTAAAAATATGTAAAGCAGTTTCTTAGGTATTTACCTTCTATTAAATAAAAATTAAATCACGACTTACTATAAGCTGCTTTCAAACTCTGAATTTCCTAAGTAATTGCAATTTTGTAAACCTAGTCTCTTACTCTACAACCCTATGCTTTTATATTATATTTGTAGTACATTATTAGAATGATAATACTTGGTACTTGTAAAATATCAAAAGACATAAATGATGCTATGACAACTATCTATGAAAATTATCACTTGGAATGCAGTATTAATTTATGATGATACCATATTTTTAATAAAACTCTAACTTCATATCATATACAACTTTAAACTTCATTAAAATTAGATTTATTCTATATTTTCATATAATAAATAAAACTTTTTGCAGTCAAATGCTCTAGCCCTGAGCTATACCCCCTAATAAAACTTTTTGGATACATATTGCAAATGCTATTCTTATCCAAGTAGAAACTATATAAATTGGACATATTTTCCCACTAATATTTATAATAAATTTCTCTCAAAGTATTTGAATATTTTATTTAAAGTCAAATATTTCAGTATATATACCTAAATGGCAGAATATCATCAAATAGAATGAACTCTTCAAAAGTAAAATAACTGTGAAAGTAAGTGAATTGTCTGAGAACCTGATTGGAAGGAAATTACCAAGAAGTAATAAACTAGATGAACCTGGATTTCTAAGAGAAGGTGTGGATATCACACAGAATGCCTCTACATGATGTTTTATCCACTTAGACCTTTATCCTTATACTTTTATCCTTTATATCTTAATAATGTTAATAAAAAACAAAAGATTATATACATTTCATTGAGCCATAGAAAATATATTGAGCTAAATTTTAAATGAAACAGTCAGAAATAAAATTAGTGAAAAAATTTAAAAGGCCATTGGAAATAGTGCAACGGAGTTTTATATAAGTGACCATAACAGTTGTATTAGTAAAACATAAAATATCCTAAGTAATCAGTCCACCTAAATCTGCCTCTTCCAGAAATTATAGCCATCTCTGAACTATTTGGTTATGTGAGCCAGTAATTTCATACATACCGGTGCACATGCCACTAATTGGAACATTTTCTGAATTTAAAAATTTTGGTGGTTTACTTATAAATTTTTCATTCGACATCAATAATGTGCAATATGCTAGTTTGAATACTTTTTACTGTTTTTTGCAGCCAAAAAATTGTTGCATAGCTTACTAAGCATCTTACTTGTGTTAACTACTTTTGCACATCTGACCTGTATCAAATTGAAATGTACTTCCAGAAAATGACTTTGGCTTTCATATGTCTGGTATGCCTGCATTTCTGTGGTTCCCTCTACTTGGAATGTGCTCGAGAACTGTACTGTCAGTAGGACTTTTTGCAATGATGGAAATGCTCTTTTATACTAAGTACATGTGATTACTGAGCACTGTAAATGTGGCTAGTCTGAATTGGTAGGTGCCAGAAATATACATGACATTTCAAAGACTTAGTATGAAAAAGAGAAGTAAAATGTCTCAAATATTATATATTGATTAGTGTTGAAATGACATTTTGGATTTACTGGGATAAGTAATATTTATTACTAAAATTAAGTTGACTTTGTTTTTGTTTTTGTTTTTACTATGACTACTAGAAATTTGTAAGTTACATTTGTGGCTTGCATTATATTTCCACTGGACGGAGCAGACCTAGAATCACCCTTTGTTGAGTAGTTTATGGATTTTTCCCCTTTCCCTTTCCCCTCCCCTGTGTCCAAAGTCTTTGTAAGTTACACTAACAGGTGTATAGAACTATCTATATTATCTTTGGAATACATTTGATCACCATTTCTAGATTTTAACATCCTTGAGAACAGAGATGATCGTATTTGTCAGTGTAACCCCACAGCAATAACAGAGTGACCTACCTGCACAATCATTTATGTTGGGTTGGTTTTTAGTTGACTTAATGGTGAAGGGTTTTGGCTTTTGATAATTGGAGGTAGAGGTCATAAAATCAAAGGCTTACGGGGCATTTTAAGTATAGTAAATGGGTGAAAGGTGAGATGGATAAGATAAGAGAGTATTATGGAATCTCTGGTAAATTGAAAAGCAAATGCCCCATCTAAAGGAAACACTAGATACCTAGCCAACTTTTGTCCTGCAGGTGTTCTAATGTAATGCTGCCAGATTTTCAAGTTGTTCAAGTTCTCTTGAACTCTCAAAATCCAAATCATGACTTCTTAATACTCCTTAAATATTAAATAAGGATCCAAACCTTGTAAAAACATTGGCCAGCAAAATTACCTCTGGGGGCTGGATCTGGCACACAGGCCACCCAAATAGGGCCTGAGGTTTTGTTTTCCACAAGTTTCCATCTTTGTTTTCAAATTGTGTTTCCTGTTACAGATAAGGAAAAGGTACGGTAAAGTTACACGTTAGTGCCACAAATTAGTAACGGATTGAAAAGAAAACCACAGGAATTCAAAGTTTCTGACTATCCTTCACATTATTGAATCTGCCACTCTCTGTAATTAGGAGATGGCATTAATCATTAATTAGAAAAGAAACCCTCAGTGAACAGTGTGAGATATCTCCATGGGAACACCACTGGCTTAATATCAACAAGAGTGAAAGATACGGGAGCACAAAAACAGATTTAGTGCACATCTCTGTAGGTCTGATTTAGGTAGCTAATATTCTATCCATGTAAAAACCAAATAAAACACTTTTTTTCCCCTTTCTGTGTATAGCCATATTATCTCTTTCATCCTTTTCTTTTAAATCTTTGGTGATATGTTTCTGTTTGAATGAGGTAGTCCGACCTATAGTACTCATAGGAGTGAAATATCTTCTCTACCTGCAACATCAAACACTGAAACAAAAGAGCAGTTGTACTGAGTTCATTGAGATTCACTGAAAAGTGTTGCTCGCCTGCAGAGCAGGTGAAAGTTTCCTGCCGGTTTCTCATTTAGGGAAAACCTCTTGGCTTATGCCTCAAGAACTGTACAAGCTTCTAAAGAGTGGTAGTGAGGACTAGATACAGCTTTTGCTTGTAGAGATAGTTAAGTTATATCATGGAATAAGGATCAGGGAATTAATAAGGAAAGAAAAAGATGTGATGGACTCAACAGTCTGAGTCTTTTTCTAACAAGCTGTCCTCATGTCCGCCAGCCCCCCATCTGCTGAGAAATTTGAAATACCACTTTGTTGGAAAAGTGCTTAAAGAGGAGTGTGTTATTACTTGTCTTGTCCTTCTAAGCCAGCTACGTTTTACCTTAGCTTTGAGAAGAAATATTTGCATCCATTTCTGTAAAATAATTTATTTGTTTCAGGTCTTTTCATCAAATCTTGAAAAAAGCCACATATAAGATATAAGCAGCCAGGGACTGCCTGGATGTTCTCCAGGAAAAGATGGCTGATTTTGGTGGAATTCATTAACTTAAAAGGTTGGAAAACAAAAGCAGATTCCATTTACTTGGATAGATTAATTTTCTTATTGTAATGTGGCAGGCAATGTAACCGTGCAGATTCCTTTATGATTATTAAAAGTAACTTACTCTGCCAGACCCAAGTATAAGGGCTTACCTGCACGATCTCATCTACTCTTCCCAGCTTGAGGAAGAAATTGTCATTGTCTATTTTACACAGGCTTCAAATGGTTAAATCATGTGCCAGTTGATCTCACTATCACCCAACAAGTAATTGGCAGTCTAGGATTGGAATTAAATCTGCTCTGACTCCATAATTAACTCTTATAAATAACAACAAAACGATAGTAGCAATCACCTGTATTGCATTCACTGTGATCTAGGAACTATTCTAAGCATTTTACATTTAGCAACTGTTTAATCACAGCAACCCTTTGAGGTAGGTATTATTATCTTCTTTTTACAGATGGGGAACTGAGTTGCAGAAACCTATCGACTCCAATAATTTACTAATATGAGATATAACATCAAAAGTAAAGCAGGTCCTTCTGAAATGATAATCATTAAATGTATAAGATGCATAATAGTCCCTAGATGGTATTTTCAACAAATATTTGCTAGGGAAATGATTTTTTTTCACTTCAGCAGTACAATTAATTTATTCATTATCCACATCTCTTGCTTTGCAAACTTGGAGCCTGGTAATAATTACTTTAGTCACTGTTCCTTTGCTGTAATGCAAGAGACACCCCTTGTCAAGGTCCAATATAATTGAAAGGCAAGTTACCATTTTTATTTTTAGGTTCTGAAGATTCTCTTTTGCCAAATTGTTATGTTGTCCTTCTGTTGCTATTGGTTTCTGTTCTGGCCCTAAATCCCATCTTGTACTGTATCTGCAGGTATTCAATTCTTCTTATATCCAATAATAATAAATTAACATACGTGTTTGAATAATATCAGAAACTTTTTGGCTGTTCAAATTAAACATGATTAAAAAGCAAGCTCAGACTCCTAAAAGACTGCAGGATACGTGCATGATAAGGAATAAATGATCCAAAGAACACTAACAAAAAATGTAAACCACAGAACTCAAGATATCTGATCTAATAGCTTGAAGTATACAGATTCCTTTTCATGAAAATAAATAAGTCAGCTGAAGGATTGAACTGGAGTGACTAATGCAGTACGGCGATGGAATTGTGTCCTTCTTTCCCCCCACTTAAAAATAATGATAGGTTCTTCTGGAACCTGCTTAAGTAAGTGACACTCGTAGAGATGGATTGCTATGCTGTGACATATGGTGCACTGATATTCCGGTTGTATTGTAGAGATTATTACTAGCAGCAAGATTTTATAGTTATTGCCCTGTCAAAGCTGGTGTTTTAATCACTATCATCAACACCGCCTTCATGTTTTACCTCATCTTCTATCCAGCAAGCCATACCAGTGTGTCATCCAAAGAGAAACTCATTTGTTTGGGCCCATTATTTCATTAAGATATATATTTCACAGGGACAAGTGAAAGATGACTTTACAAGAAGGGGAAAAATACTCATCATAGGGAATAGAATTTAAGGACTGCAATTATTGATCTGAGGAGTCATAATACCAGAGAGTTTGTGAAGAATCCCATAAGCCTGCCTTAGAGAGGAGGGATGACTGAAGGTGCAGGTGTTTCCTCTTGTTCCTGAGAGCAATTAGAGATTCAAATTATTTCCACTGTTACCTAATAAGGCAACAAGTGTCACCTGATGAAGTTAATCCCAGGCACTAGCAATGTAAACATAGCTCAGCTTCTTCAGTTCACTGGCATCGCATTTTGTATATCCCACAGCCTCAGAAAGCAGAGGCAAAGAATGCAAACCATCCACACCTTTAAAAATCACAAGCAAAGGAGAAATGGGAAGTGAGTTAAGAACTGTTTGTGGTTTGACCTTTAGTTATTTTACCTTGGTTTAAAAATACAGTGAAATCAAATAAACGTTTTTAAATGAACTGGAGCCCACCTCTACCTCATTCCCAAGGTTTTCAAAGCTAACTTGCCCCAGTGTCAGTTGTCAGTTTCACAAGGTGGAATACACCATAACATTTTTGTTTTGTTTTGTTTGGAGGGAAACCGGACTATTTCCTCAAACCCCTTTTCTGCCTCCCACTTGAAATATAAACGTGGTTGAGAAGCTTTGATGGTGCAAGTTACAGCTGTGGAGCTCTTTTCCCCTTTGTTTGTTACAATTGACCTCTTTCCCAGCACGTTAGATTCAGCCTCAAACTTAAATTGCAAGGTGTTGTGAATAACGTGTTTGTCACTTCAGGCTTTGCTGGGAGAGCTGTTCTTTCCCAGGGTCTCAGCACAAGCACCTCCAAAAAAGCCAAGAGAGACAAATTCCTCATGTGTGGAGCACAGCGGGTCAGCCCCTTCCATATGCTCAAGATTTGTGGCTTGTGTCACTCGCAGCCCATTCTCATCTTTCAAGTCCTAACAGCTCACTAGCCTCAAATCCCTTTGAACTCAGATTAAATGGGTTCTGGAAAACATGCTACTGTGTGTGCGGGCTTAGGGTTCTCCTGAAGTACAATGCAGCCAGAGCCTTCCTTAGACTACCCTTTGGCTATCTATCTAAATAGCTCAATACCAGTCTTTGGTCTATTTATCATCCAAACATGGTGTGTGTGGGTGGCTATGTATATATGCATATTTATGTATAATTCAGCATGCATATTTGTATCATTTTACTCTCTTGGCAAGCACATTTCAAGACCCGGCTTTCTCAGCCAAAATGAATTTCACAATTTAAGTATAATGCCACGTCTCTTTCTTGCCAAGTACGGGGGACACATTGTGATGATTTCTCCTCACTGAGCTTAATCTGCAAGTCTTATAGGATATTCCCACTCCAATGGGATCCTAAAGGAAGAAGTACCTAATCTATAGGGCATCAGGAGACCTGAGGGCCATTTATTTATTTTATTTCCATTGTTACCAGTATTTTACAAAGGTATCCCAAACTTTCTAGCTAACCTTAATGATGTTGTATGTTCTTTTATTGATAACCATCTTAAACTCCGCCCAGTTTGATGATAACTTAAATTGACTCTTGTTTAAAGTCACATTTTTTTTTAATGTTTATTCATTTTTGAAAGAGAAAGAAAGAGAGAGAGAGAGAGGAATGGAGCAGGGGAAGGGGCAGAGAGAGAGGGGGAGACACAGAACCCAAAGCAGACCCCAGGTTCTGAGCTGTTAGCACGGAGCCCAACACAGGGCTTGACTCATGAACCATGAGATCATGACCTGAGCCAAAGTCGGATACTTAATTGACTGAGCCACCCAGGCACTCCTAAAGTCACATTTTTAAAAATCATTTTTAATGTGCTTATCAACAGCATTTTCAGTAGCCCAGGGACAAAGTGAACAAGTCTGTTCTGGGTTTTGGTATTTCTACTGTAGAACTAGCATTCTGTGTTCATTTTAAGAGTCCATACCTCTTCCATTTCCCCACTTTTTTGGAAAGCTTTTCCTTTACCAATACCTGTGTTTCTGGTACCATTATAGGAAGGGAGACAATTCATCATTATTGCTTTATAAAGTGTTTCTGGAGTTTTGTTTTGTTTTGTTTTGTTTTTACATGTACTCTTCCAGGTAAAATTTAGAATTTTTATGTAAACTGAATTCCTGCACACCCCACAAAACAAGGGTTTTAATTGTTTAATTGTTTAAATAATTGGGGGAGAATTGAAATATATTCATGTGATTGTTTCCATTATTTACCTTGGCAAAGCTCTGCATTAATCCAAGTGCTTCTATACTAATTTTTCAAGTTTTGTAGTTTCCTATTTTACAGATCACATTTTCAGTTTGTTTGTCTGACTTTTAAAATTTTGTTGATGTGAACTAGATCTTTTATTACACATTTTCTAGTTGAATATTGATGATGTCTAAAAAAGCTATTGACATGTGACTCTTTTAGCCTTCTAACTAATTAAATGATTTTGTTAATTCCAAAAGATTTGGATTTATTCTTTTTATTGTTTACGTACAATCATACCATCTGTGTATGAATGATAAAACTAAAAAGTGATAACTTTGACTCTGTTTTTTTAAATATTTCCATTTCTCTTATTTTCTCAAACATTCCCATTTGCCAACCTGCTTTTTAGAACTTCTTAGTATTGAACATTCCCATACATTCTGTAGGACCCAGGTCAAATATTTTTTCTAAAATGAAGAATAAATACCCCTACTTACCTCATCAATAAGTAATATTCTCCTTCTAGAAATCTCCATACTATATTACTGTAATATTTTTTACTATATTACTATTCTCTATATTACTATATTCTTTTCTTCTCTTATCGTGCTTTTATGTTTAGCTCTTTTTATGTATTGGAAGATAGGGATCATGTCCTTGCTTTCAATGTATTCACTAAAAATATGCATAATAAATACACATTTCTCTTGGAATGTGGAATTTTCTCCAACAACTGAAAATAATAATGGTACTTATCTGTAAAGTTTTTGTGTAGATAAAATTGCTATCATGATGATATAAATGAATTAATAAAATACAAGTATTACCAAATATGCATAATATGATTTTCCTTTATAAAAATGTGTCACTTTTTCTTCCATATTTTTAAATAATAGATCCCACGAGCTTGTCTTGTGTGGAAGCTGTCTCTGACATTGAGGAGTCATTCTAGGACCATTTTTGTGGATTAGGGTTACATTGGCACTGTACATTTCTCCAGCTTGGTAGTCTTTTTATAAGGACAGGCTACTCATTTTACTTAACTGTTAATTTTTTACCCTTGAATTCCCTCAAAATGCTTGAGTGGGTCCATCTCCCAGTAGTGATTTATCTACCTCTAGTTTATCTACTGGCTTTTCTGTGCACTTAGTATGATTAGATCTAGTACCTCTAACCTGCCCAGTTCAAATGCATTTTTGACTTTCACTTAAATCTTTTCAGTATAGCCTGAAGGAAAAAAAAAATTGGTTTTCCACTATAGTCTTTTTAGCCCTTAATGAGTTCTTTATTTCAGGATCACCAAATGGCCCCACTGCTTCTTTAGATGAGTTATATAAAGAACATCCAACTTGTTATAAAGTTACTACTAGTTAACTTTACTGGTCATTTTTCATTTCTAAATTGCAACCACATTTTACATAATATGTGTTTCTCTATTCACTTCACTTTGACCTTTCTCTTAAAATAGTGTATTTTCACTTGTAAGCTTTTTGCATCTTTTAAAACTTTTGTGACCTCTATCATATGGTCCCCTGACCAGGGTTTCAAAAAGTTTTTCAAATATTCCTTAGGTGTATTATTTTTTTTTTCCACTTCTCACTTTTTAGAAAATTTTATTCCTTCTCTAACTAATGCCCTTATTTAGTCACAGTCTACTTTCCATTCTCATGCTCCTAGAATCACCACTAGTCACATGTTGGGGGAAAGGAGTGTCATTTGATATTTTGTTTTCCATTCCCTTCATCAGGGTCAATGAGTATAGTTGATAGGTTATGTCCTATACTGGGACACCCAGATGAAGGGGCAAATGCAGATGAAATCTAGTCTGTTTTGTGTTGCCAAGAGGACCTGTTCGATTTCCCCACAGAGGATAGGGTGCCTTTTGCTAATTTACAGAATGTCATTGTATACACTAATGTGATCTTGCCCCTCATTGGAAACTATTATTTTTATGTTTATTTATTTATGTTGAGAGAGTGGGAGAGTGTGTGTGCCATCATGAACAGAGGAGGGACAGAGAGAGAGGGAGAGAGAATCTCAAGCAGGTTCCTCACTGTCAGTGCAGAGCTCAACACAGGGCTCGATCCCACTAACCATGAGATCATGACCTGAGCCAAAATCAAGAGTCAGATGCTTAACTGACTGAGCCACCCAGGTGCCCTAGGAAACTATTTTTTAATCCAAAGATCAAAGATCAAAAGATCTTTTAATTAAAAGATCTTTTAATGAAATGATCAAAGGAAGGAAGAAAAGGAAGGAAGGAAGGAAGGAAGGAAGGAAGGAAGGAAGGAAGGAAGGAAGAAAGGAAGGAAAAAATTAAAACAAATAAACTACTCTTTTGAGTATTAATATATTCAAAAGAATTATTTGGAGGTGGTGGTAGACACATATAATTGTTTTATTTCCCTTATGAGGTCTATTATAATAAAATGATAATTAAAGAGGTGGGATTATTCCCACGAGTAGATATCTGGGTTATAAGGGGTATCTTAGCAACTTTGCAGTATGTTTTTAGTAAAATTCATATTCAGTTATTTAATTTAATTTAATGTATTTTTTTTTTGTTTATCACTTCTCTTTAGGGATCTATTTGTGAAGCAATGTGATTCATGTATTTGAAAATTCTCTTTAAAGTACATTTTAGTAAATATTTCAATTTTAATGAAAGTTCATTTTCTAATTAAGCACCTTATGATGTTTAAAATATCTGATGAGGCATATATATAGTATATTTGATATTTCCACAGACACTATCACTTAAATAGTTTAATGTAGATATATTAATGGTAATAAAACCAAAAGAGTTGATTTCATCATTTGTTCATTAGTAACCATTTTCAAGGCATGAAAACACTTTTAAATCATTGATGAACTTTTTTGTTAAAGAGACTGATAATAAAGTGAAAAATGATAATTTCTAAAGCTTTAGTGTAAAATAAATCAGTAGATACACCCTGTAAAAGTTATTGTTAACAATATATTTAATTGGCCTACAACACATATAGAAGGGTTCACTCATCATAAGTTCAATGTGAAAACACCATGCCAGAGTTAGACTCATCAGCACTGACATTTTTTTCTAGAAATACTAGCCCCTACATTTTAATCAACTTTGTTTCCTTGTGTTACTATTAACTAAATTCCAGATTTTATTTGGATTTCACCAGTGTTTTCATTAATGCCCTCTTTCTAACCCAGCATCCAATCCAGACCACCACATTGTACTTAATTATTATTATTTTTTTTATAATTTGAATGAGTCTCACCTCCATTCCTCCTTCTTCCCCTTTCTCAAAGTTGAACACTTTTCATCTGCTTTCCAATATCACAAAGACTACAAATATCAGCCTATGACACCTGTAATGGGAATGTTCCCCCCAAATAAAGATCCCTACAAAAATCAAAACAAAAGAAAACAGAAAGAGAAGATATTTAATTCAGTCAGTTTTGCCATTTGACTTTGAACTCTTGTTCTGATGTGGGTTCATTGTGATAGAGTGGAAAGAGCATAGCTGTAGAGACAGACAGTGCTGGGTTTGAATCTTGATTGCATACAGACTAGCTGTGTGATTATGGGCAAGTACCTTAATTTTTTAGGATCAATGACTGAAATTTAGTTCACACGCAAATTTTCATAGACATCATATTTTATATAGCATAGAGTACATTTCTGTTGATCTCTGGTTTGAAGCGTTGTATATCGATTCTTAGAACTTTGAGGCTTTACAAGACTGAAGAAAAAGTTAATGTCTCTGTATTTTATGTAAACTTATAATAACCCTTATTTGATCAACTAATTTTATATACTTTGAGAAAAATCAAAGCTCCTCAAATAAGTTAAAATGATAATTCATTCAGCTCCAGGTTCCTCATCAATGAAATAAGGATACTAATGCCTGCTTTGTGCTTTAAGAACTAAATTTCAGTTTTCACAGGTAGAATTGTGTTATTTTTCCTCTACATTTAAGAGAGCTTTTAAATAGAGAAACAGACTCATGGAGATGAATAAAGCACTGTGGGGAAGAGGATCCTTGCCAGAAAGGGGAGAGTTGTAGCAGTTTCTCACTATTGGGATTTGACACACAGTGATGGAAGAGGTGGGGTGTGAACTTCTTCTGACAGTCTGTGGGTGTCTTTAATGACCAAAGAGAGTATGTCTATTTTCAAAATGGCATCTTCCAGAGAGAAGAGGGCCCAGGGAAGAGATTGTCCAGGGGATCCATTACCAAAGTCCTTCCTCATAGAATTGGTTGCTTTGAGCTAAGTGTAATACCATATGTAAATCACTACTGACTAGTGCTTGGACACACAGACCCCATGTGTGCAATCTGTTACCTGTCTGTTTCACGCTACCCCACCCCTACTGTTCACATAAATTTGTAATTTTTTCTCCCGTTTTTCTGAATATCATCTTCCATGTTGTCAGATGAAAGCTATTAAAGTATTTTCTGTAGCTAAGTATAGGTCACTACGTATGAGATTATGAAAAACACTAATAAACAGTAGTTGAAACCCTAAAAAACAAAACAAAACAACAATAAAAAAACCCAAAAAACAAAACACAACAAAACAGAAAACACCAGGCAGATTGAGAACTAGACCATTGTCTTCACATTAGAGGGCTTGTGTCAGTCTCTGTCCTATCGAACCAAAAGAGAATGGATATACTGACACTTGATGTCGCTGTCTGTAGATTAATCTATTTATAAACTTTTCCTTTTTTTGGATTTTTCCCTCAATATTATGTTTGTAAGAGTTTTCTGTGTTACTTGAAGAAGGTAGTTAGTTCTTTTATTCTAATACTATACCATATTTTGTATGAATATAAAATTTATTTCTCCATTCTACTGTTGATAGACTATGGTGTGTTATCCAGGTTTTACTATTACAAATAGTACAACTATGAACTCTTAAATATGCTTTTGGGCACATATGTACATATTTCTGTGGCTTATTCTGCTAGAGTAGAATTGCTGAGTCACAGAGTATTTCTAGATTCAGTTTTTCTTTCTTTATTTTTCTCTTTTACTTTATTTTATTTATTTATTTATTTATTTATTTATTTATTTATTTATTTTCTGGTTACCCTAGCTCTTAAGTTCTTTAAAAACTTTGAGGGGTACCTGGGTGGCTCAATCAGTTAAGTGTCTGACTTCAGCTCAAGTCACGATTTCACAGTTCATGAGTTCACTGGGCTCTGTGCTGACAGCTCAGAGCTTGGAACCCGTTTTGGATTCTGTGTCTCCCTCTCTGCCCCTCTGCTGCTCACACTCTGTCTCCTCCTCCTTCAAAAATAAACAAACATTAAAAAAATAAAAAAATAAATAAAAAACTTTGAAATATACCGGTACTCTTAGTATTTCCATATAAAGCTAAGTTATTAAAACATGTTAACTCATGTTGTATTATCTAATCCATTCATGTTTATTATTGTTGTTGTTGGATTTACATCTGCTTTTTGTTTTGTTGTCTCTATTTCTCATGTCATCTAGAGATAGAATTTCTAAATCCTATGTGTGGGGGCCAGCTGGATGAAAAAAGCCCTCAACCTTTGGCCATATCCATGAGAAATTTCACTTCTTCAACTTAGAGGTGGAAAAGATAAGAAATGCTGGTGGCTTACCACTCCTAGTGAGATACACTAAACTCTGATTGGAAGCTGAGTGGGGAGAGATCCCTGATTTGTGGGTCATACTTGCCTAGAATGGAGCTTCCATCAAGCTGGGTTAGAGTGAGGGGTGGGGTGGAAAGAATAAGGTGTGGCTCAAATGCCATAGATGCTGATTCTTACCAAGTTTTATGAGTGAATGTCTTTTTCATATGCTCCATGTCATTAGGACAATTTCCAAGGGTATTAAATGACTGGTTTCTTTTATATTTTTTATCAGATATTTTTTTGATTTAATGGGAAGTGAGTCTGCATAGCTCTTCATACTAATGTCTCAATTGTAGAATTACCGCCTTTACCTGTGAGGGCCTTTTTTACTGGATATAGAATTCTGTGTTAGCAGTTATTTTCTTTCAGTACTTTAAATAGGTGCATATTGAAGATTTCTTACTTTTGGCTTCAATTATTTTCCTTCTCTCTAGTGCCTTGTACCCCCAATTCTTGCCTGCCTCAGCTGGACTTGAAGCATTGAAAGTCCTTTTTTCTTTCTTTCTTTCTTTCTTTCTTTCTTTCTTTCTTTCTTTCTTTCTTTCTTTCTTTTTTCTTTCTGTTTGTTTTTGTTTTTTTCCTTGTAATGTATCCATCGTTTCAGGCTGTTCTCATTAGAAGTTTTGGTCTCTTACAAACTGTCTCATCATAAGAAGTAGTAATAAAATTTGTTTTTTTTTAATGCACGTAAAGGCACAGTCTGATAAAATGACCACAAAATAGAAAGATCTGAATGTCAAAATTAACAGCAGTAAAGCTAAAGGTATTTTTTAAATTACTCAATAATGGCCAGTTTAGGTTTTTTTTTTTAAATAGTAAGTAAAGCTTGAGAAATTTGAGAGCTATAACTTTCTGTTTTTGCAAATATTTCTTTCCTGTTCCCATCATCCCCAATCCCAAATGAATAAATTTTGGTGGTTTCTATTGCACAAACAATTGATGAAGTGAACACTTGAATGAATGAAGAAGGAAATACCTCTGCCTACTGATTTGTGATAAATACCTGTCTAAATTATACTGAAAGACTTCAGGTCCTCTTATCTTTAAATTCAAGTGTTAAAATAAAGATGAAGTTAATTACCATATATAAATAACAAATCTTCCTGACAAAGAAAAAATGAAGGGACTGAATAAGAGCTTCAAAATTTAAAATACTATGGAACTCAGCCTATTACACCAATTGCTTTGAAACTTAAAGTTGTATAAAAGAAATTATTTATATACTTGGCTTATTTATGCAGTCATTGAATGTGTTCAAAGACTTTAGCCATTATTAGGGGTTTAGTGTTCAATACTATTTAGAAGGAAAGGAAACAACATAAAGAACATACAATCAAAGGGCTAAATCAACATAAATTTATTTTAAAGCATATTTGGTCTTTTTGGAATATGAGGTCAGCCAGCATGTAAGTTTCTGCATTATAATTAAGGATAAAAAAGATTTCCTGATCCTAAATTCTGCCTTTCTCTGATCATCTCTAACTTAACTTGGCAATTAAAAAGATCACACACTAAAGGAGTTGGTGTCTCTTATTGACTTGCTAATCAATTGTTTATTTGTTTTACAAATCCATTCCTTTTCCAAAAACTGACCTAATTTTCACAGCCTTGATTAAACTGAGAACCAAATTAGAGGATCTGTTTTCTTCTTCAGTTGTCTATATTACACTGGTTTAGAAGTGAATAAAAATATACAGAAACCCAATCTGCCTTTCTAGTGAGATTTCCTTGCCAGGTTCAAGTGTTTGTCAAAACAGAATCTGCTTAAAATGTGTCAAACTTGTCCATTATTCTTATTGCAAACTGTAGAATGAAAAGGGCTTAATATATGCAAGTAAAATACTCATAGCTAATATTTAGTCAGTACCTATTATTTCCACTGTGTTAATGTGCTTTGTGTACAATCACTTCCTTAGCTCTTCCACCAATCCTATGAGGTAAGTGTTATTGTTATCTCTCTTTTACAGACTGGGTGAAAAATTGGCCTAGAAAGGTGAGAGAAGTTGCCTAAAGTCATGCAGCTTTTAATGGGTAAATTAAACTTCTTCTTCATGTAATTTGACTTCCTAGCGTGTATAAGCAGCCCATAATTCTACTTCCATTCTTTCTCTAATGTTTGTTAAAAAATACTTTTTTCTAATTCATTATTGAAGAAGTAATGAGATACATGAGCCCTCTGAAATATCTGATATATGCATATTATCATCATTAAACACAGTTTACACTTTCTCATTCACATTTTAAGTGCTTAGTATAAGAAATCATAATTGAATACATATAAAATAATTTTAAGCTATAAATCTAGTTGATTTTTTAAGCTATTATATATAACAAATAGAAACTGAAGTATTAGTTTAGTTGAGACAATAAGATGATCAAGATAACAACCCATCTACACAATTGGCCTGTATATATTTTTGTGCTATAGAAAAATGAATCAAATTGATCATTGAATGGGTGAATCACATCTATCATGGCATCTAATCTACTTTGCAGCCTCAGAAGCTGACCCTTGTGTGTAAAATATAAACAGTTTAAAATATAGACAGTTTCTAGGGACTCCTGGGTGGCTCAGTCAGTTAGGCCTCAGACTTTGGCTCGCGTCATGATCTCCCAGTTCCTGAGTTCAAGCCCTGCATCAGGCTCTGTGCTGACAGCTCGAAGCCTGCTTGGGATTCTGTGTCTCCCTGTCTTTCTCTCTCTGCCCCTCCCCAACTTGCACTCTGTCTGTCTCTCACTCTCTCTCTCAAAAATTAATAAACATTAAAAAATAATAAAAATAAAATATAGACAGTTCCTATTTTTGGAAGTATCTATATATAACTGCTTCTTGACCGACTTCTCTCCTTCTACTCTTTAAACTTAGTATCCAAAGTTGCATAAACTGTGAATTCTTTCATATTACAATAAGAATGCTTGATCACAAATACTTGCTTATCTTCATAAAATCTGAGGATGAAGCAGCAATTATATCAACCATCTGTATTTGCATCTAGAATGAGACAGTATATGAGGCCACTTCTGCAGAGCAAGTTTTTTTTTTTTTAATTGCCTTTTCCAAATTATTAAGCTTTTACTCTGGAATTATTAGTGTAGCGCCTCATACAATATTTCTAGTTTTGGAATCCAATGAAATGTAGCTATCTGGTACCCTCATGTTCTCAAATATTTTCTCTTTACTAAATAATAGCTAAATAAATGTTTAGGATTGTTAATGTCTTTAGATAAATGTTCACCACTTGCCATAGTTAATGCATTTAAATATGTGGGGTAATTATCACTTCTAAAGCAGGTACTATGTGTCAAATATTATTGTAACTATTTTACATATGGTATTTCTACTCCTTAGTATAAACTTTTGGTAAAGCTATTATCATTCTTATTACGCATAAGGAAATTGGCCTTCAGAGTGAATCCACCTATGGCTACATTGTTACGCCAAATTGTATAAAGAGGACTTGTATCATAATGTTTAAGTTTTAAATGAGTGTTATTCCATGAATCATAATTCTCTGGAACTGACATAAATGACTCTACTGACATAGTCATTTAGTCACTCACAGGCAGTACCTATAATAAGGAGATAGAAATCCCAGAGCACCTATCAATGAATGTGAGAAAACATCCTGGTTAAGTTGGCTGACTGGTTTGAAACTCTGTTCCCTCTTTATATCAAGCAGTGAACAAGAGAGATATACGTCCCAAGTTTGAAAGAACTAGGAAAAATGCTCCGCTTCCCGAAGGTTAACAGGTATTATCAGTGGTTAGGGATTCAGAGGTCTTTATGATAGAAGTCAAGCTACCAGCACATTCCATTTGCCAGCAATCCCATGGCTTACCTGTAGTCACTGAAAACAGTTTATGATAAATAGAAATGTCATCTTAAAATGAATGAATATGATATCCCAAATACAAATATAACATATAACTAAAAATTGACAATTATTTGAGGAAAATCAATGACATTAAAAGTAAGCAACCAAACTGAAAAATGGAAAAAAATAATATCTAGTGTCACAATGTCAATGGAATAAATAGAAGTATTTTTTTTCTAATATATTTTATATTCTCAGAGAGTGGGAATGGATTTTATATGCTTGGGTGCTGGGGGAATCAAATAAATACCTTGAAAATGGAAAAATTTTATCATTTATTATATATAATAATATATATTAGACAAGCACATGGATAGAATAGATTTTTTTATGGTAAATGGGAGGAAACAATGAGACTAAGGTAAAGGAAAGCAAAGATAAAAAATGTGAAAGAAAATTTAAAACGTTTAGTTGAAAAAAGAAAAATAAAAACCATTATTCATCTAGCACAACTTTTACAAAGAGAAATTGATGAAAAATGAAAATAAATAATTAGAGGCAATAGAAGAAAATTATCACAAGCTAATGCATTCATAATTATTTATAGTGAAAGTTACAGACAAAATTCAGGTGGAACACATGAAAAAAGAACTACATCATACTTGTGCAGAAAAGTGATTAATCCAAGGCTGATGAGAAATCTTAAGATTTTTAAAGAGAATTTAAAATAATTAACTACAAAATAAGAGTCAGTATCTCAACAGAATGAGGAGAGCTGCTGATTATTAGATGACAAGGAAATGATAATACAAAATTTATACTCTGCTATAGATACACCCAAGGGATAAAGGAAAACAAGTATGGTTTTAGTAATGTCAGAACTGAGAATTCTAACCACCCACAGATATATTCTTAATTTTGAGAGAACATAGCTTAGCAAGATAGGTTTAAAAATTCAAGAAGCAGATACAGAATAAGAGAAAGAGCAGGGCAGAGAAACCAGTAAGTGATATGATTGCATACAAAAACCTTTTGAATTTAAACATAATAATCACCTAGAAAAAGAAATCAAAGAAATAAAATGGTGGGGAGGGAAATTGTGGACTCATGCCAGAATATTGTGTCACTTAATGTAAAGCTTAAAGCATGGAAAATTTGCTGTCTCTTGTTTATGGCTATGTACGAGTGCAGAAGATGTACAATCACATGAATGGAAATGATGTACCATAAATGCAGGGAAGTAATTATGTCTAAAGAGAGAGGAATAATATTAGAAGGGAGTATGATCTGGACTAATATTTTTCCTCTTTAATCAATCTCAAGCAAAAGAAAAAACAAGATTAGATATAGTTAGTAGCCACCCAAAGTTGCTATGTTATTCGTTGTGATTTTTTGGATGTCTGAAATATTTCATGGTAACATAAAATATCATGAAAGTATGAACAAGTGAATAAGGGGGGAAATGGTACTTCATGAAACACGATAAAATAATATCCTTACCTTCTATTTGCAAAACTAATAACATCAAACCATAGATCACAATATTCACACAGATTCTTTCTAGATGGACTAAAGAGTAAAATTGAGGGCCAAATATGAAAGCATTTAAAAGAAGTATTGAATAATTGTTATAATTTTCTGGTAAGAGTAATTCAGCCTTAGCATGAGAATGCAGCTGAATCTTGAAAGGAAGGAAGGAAGGAAGGAAGGAAGGAAGGAAGGAAGGAAGGAAGGAAGGAAGGAAGAAAGAAAGACACTGCTAAATTTAACTATATAAAAATTAAATGATTTATGGAAAATAAATACATAAACAAAGATAAAATTTTAATTGACGTCTTTGGGTAAAATATTTGTTTCCTTTCTATAATGGCCAAAAATTAATACAGAAATATAAAAAGAAATGCTAAAATTCCTAAAATTCAACAACAAAAGGAGGTTACAAAGAAAGAAGACAAAATAAATGAATAGGCTATGCACAAAACAATGTAATATGCATTTCAATAAAGTTATGACAAGTTAACTGAATAATTAGGGAATGCAAATTTATTTATATTTTTTCCCTTACTACATTGACAAGAATAACAAAATGATTAATGGTATCAGTTTAGGGTAAGGTTGTGTAAAACAATATCTTATTTACCAGTAATAGTACACATTTATAAAACATTCTTATCAAGTTAACCTGACAGTAACTATCAAAATTTATAACTTGCTTATGTATTCCTCTGTCACTATTGTAGAACTAGGTATTTAGCTCAAAGAAATACGCATATGCACAAAAAATTCATGTTACCTGAATGTTTATTATAAAAACACTTGGATTAGCAAAAAATTGAATATAACCTAAATTCCCTTCAATAAAGGAACATTAAAAATACAATGGTGCCTTTATAGTATATTTTACAATACAGTAGATAAAAAAGAATGAAGTGAAACCTATATGGAGATAACCTGGAAAGATTTTCATGTCACATTAGCAAGGAAAGAATATTTCAGAAACATATAGTACCATTTCTGACTAAATCATTTAAACTAAAACCATATACTTTTAGGCTCTATATATTAGTATGTAAATATTTAAACAGAGGTCTTGAAGAACAACGAGCAAGCTTTTTACAGTGATTCCTTGTGAAAAGGGAAATGCATCTTTGTATCCTCCTCTCAATTGTGTCATAAAACTAAAACTGCCTTAAAAAAATAAAGTCTGAAAAATAAAGAGAAAATTGCAACTAGAGATGAGGAAAGGCATATCTGTGTAATTTTTCTTACTACACTTTTTGATCATTTGAATGTTTACCATGAGAATATATTCACATATTTAGTTTAATTAATAAATGTATTTATTATTTATTAGATCAAATGTTTTAGTAACAGCTGGAGACCTCTACTTTTCCTTTGAGGCACTTATCTAAACTATAGTAGTTGAAATTACTTGAGAAAATCTCTTGTTTAATATCTACGATCCTCATGGCCCTTTCCTTGTGGTGACTTGAAAAGCTCCAGGCATCATATCTGTGTTTAAGAGAAGAAAAGTATAAGAAGGAATGGTGCTGATTTTATCTGTCGTTTATTAAGGGCATAGAAATTCCCAGAAACCCACAAAGAAACTACTCCTTACAACTCATTGTATATCCCTATGCTACATTAGCAAGCCTAGCTGTAAAGGAGGCTGTGAAAATTGCTATTTAATTTTCTTGTCTTTATACTTCTTCTATGGAAAGGGGGAAAAAAATGTTGGCTCAGCATCTGTCATATCAGGAGTTAAATTTTTTACCTGATAGTTTAAATTTGTTGATTTCATTTAACTGATAACATAGAAAATCTGTGCTCTAGATATTTGCCAGAAAATGTAATTTCTAACTCACTGCTTGTAATTAGGTGTGCATAATTATACATAACTGTGGCCAAAAGAACCAATGTTTAAGAAAGCTTTCCTAGAAGATATAGCCTGTCCATTCCAAATACTTTAAGCTCTGCTCTGTAAGTAAGCCATCTTGCTCAACATCATGTACTCTCCTACCTTGATCCTTTTGCTTTCAAATGTTTTTAAATTACGTTTCTCAAATTGGTCTTGGCATTGATACCACTGTCCATTCATGAAGAATATTGTAAGAAACTACTCTGGGAAACTAATTAGTATGTTTTCTTACAAATTATATATCTGCAGTGTTACGGAATATAAATCTCCATCAATTAAACAATTGCTGTATTTTGAACTTTTTTTTTTAATTTAGGGGTAAACATTAAATATTATTTTTTTTTCCGTGAGGTCATATAGTTTTCAACAACATAATTTTTAATGTCTTTTTTTGTTGTTGTTGTATTGTGGTGCTATATAATTCATTTAACTAATTCTCTCCTGCTCAGCATACCACACTTTCTAGTGTTTCTATTATAAGTATCAATGAACATCCTTGTCACTAAATCTTTTTGACCCTCATTGACTATTCCCAGAAATGGATCAATGAATAAGGATGGGTTTAAGTCTTTTAATTTGCAATGAAGTGGTATTTTAAGGGAAGTGAGTGACATGAACTGGTAAAAAAGTGGCTGGGGAATATTTTATTTGAAGGAACTACAATGATTAAAGAAACACCAGTAAGTCTAATTTGGCACAGCAAACGTATTGATTTGGTAGGAATGATTATAATGGTGGAGAGTTGAGGACTGAAATGCATGCGTAAAACATGCTGCCAAGCAAGAAGGCAGGGTTATAAACAAATTCTTCCATCATAGGTTGAATGAGGTTGACTGGGTTTGCAGATAGTATTGTACTTTTGATGCCATTTGAGTAGAAGGTTGATGATGCAAACATAGGTTTGGAGGAAGCTTAAATTGGCCACAGGGCATGCAGTGAAATAAAGTTATATGAATGGCAAGTGGAAAAGCAGAAGTATTACATGATCATTACTGGGATTTGTATTAAACTGCATGTTGAAACTGTCTTTGTTTTCCTTTTATTTATTTTTTTTTTTTTTTATTTTTTTTTTTCAACGTTTATTTATTTTTGGGGGGACAGAGAGAGACAGAGCATGGACGGGGGAGGGGCAGAGAGAGAGGGAGACACAGAATCGGAAACAGGCTCCAGGCTCTGAGCCATCAGCCCAGAGCCCGACGCGGGGCTCGAACTCACGGACCGCGAGATCGTGACCTGGCTGAAGTCGGACGCTTAACCGACTGCGCCACCCAGGCGCCCCTGTTTTCCTTTTAAATTTTTAGCCTTTTACTAAGTTACCTAAGGAAGATGTGTACGAACAAAGTGTATATGAATGCACAACGTGATTATATATTTGTATCTTTAGAGTAGTATTTTCTTTGACTCCCCCTCCATGATTCATACTGTAATATATTTTTTCTTCATTTATTTTTTTAATGTTTTATTTATTTTTAAGACAGAGAGAGACAGAGCATGAGTGGGGATGGGGCAGAGAGAGAGGGAGACACAGAATCTGAAGCAGGTTCCAGGCTCTGAGCTGTCAGCACAGAGCCCGACATGGGGCTAGCACTCACAAAATGTGAGACCATGACCTGAGCAGAAGTCGGACGCTCAACTGACTGAGCCACCTGGCGCCCCTATTTTTTCTTCATTTATGAAGAATCATATTTATCTCTATATGTACACACAGCCATATATGTATACTCAAGTATACACCTCAGTATCATATACACATACAATGTAAAACAAATGTTTATAAATTGTTTTTTTTTAAAGGAGATCAATTATACATAAATATTTGAAACTTGGTTTTCTCATTCAGTAGTATCTCATGTAAACCATTTAAGTACGGAATATTTCTACTTCTTTTTTGTGTTTTTTCATTTGTACAATTTTTCACATGATCTGGATATCCCAGAATTTGTACAGCTATCCTTCCTGAGCATTGGCTTTGTTTCTTAATTAATTAATTAGTTAATTAATTGTTTTTTGCCATTATGAACAGTAGTGCCTCAACCATTCTTGCTTATGCCTGCCCCAGACCTAATATAGAGGACTCAACAGACTGGCTTAGCCCCACCTGCATTCCCCATTCCCACAAATGACTTTTTGCTCTGGGGAAAGTCAAATGGCCACTATTACTTCATATCTTCATCGTTGGTTCTTTAGGCCTCTCTTGAGGGTTAGAATGGGTTTTCATCACAGCTGCCATGGAAGAAGAACTAATGTCCGAAGTGCTAACTTTCACCAGGAGCTACCAGAGAAAGAGTTCAGAATACATTGCTCATGTGGGTGGAGTGGCGTGCATGCAGACAAGGAGAACTGGACAGGAAAATTCATTGCTTTTCCTTATTCTCATCCATGACTGTTCAGAGGGCAGTAGTTTTATGGAGCTTCGCAAGAGATGTCACTGGTGATTAAGTAAAGGGCTATGTTTCCTGGGAAGCCATAACTAGCTTAATAACACAACACATATGCCCTTTCCCTTCTTTCCCGATGGCTCTGGGTTGCATCTTCACTAACCTCTTAAGAGTAAAACTTTGCTCTGTCCTCTGTTTTGAAGGAAAATTGAGCTAAGGCAATGTCCTGGCATTTTATTTAATATATTATTTTACTTCTGTGAGAAAGATTTGTGTGTAGTTTGCGTATGTTTTCAAATTACTTTCTTTTTTTTTAATTTTTATTAATGTTTATTTATTTTTGAGACAGAGAGAGACAGAGCATGAACAGGGGAAGGGCAGAGAGAGAGGGAGACACAGAATCTGAAACAGGCTCCAGGCTCTGAGCTGTCAGCACAGAGCCCGACGTGGGGCTCGAACTCACGGACCGTGAGATCATGACCTGAGCCGAATTTGGACGCTTAACCGATCAAGCCACCCAGGCGTCCCTCAAATTACTTTCTAAAAAGATAGTTCATGTTTTCTCTATCAGTGTATGGTTAGCTTTTACTCCACATTTGTATGATGTGCGTGTTATATAACTCTTTCAAAATTTTTGCTGGGCAGGAGTTTATTGTTTTTTTTTAAATAACATTTAAGAAAATAATTGTGGTATGGTTAACATACAGTGTAATATTTGTTTCAGGTGTACCGTACAGTGATTCGCCAATTCCACACACTACCCACAAGCGTACTGCTTAATCCCCATCACCTATTTCACTGATGCTCCGCCTCCAACCTCCTCTCTGGGAACCATCAGTGTATTCTCTGTAGTTAAGGGGCTATTTCTTAGTTTATCTCTCCCTCTTTCTCTCTCTCTCTCTCTGTCTCCCTTCTTCCCCTTTGGCTTGTTTTTGTTTGTTTCTTAAACTTCACATATGAATGAACTCATATGGTATTTGTCTTTCTCTGACTGACTTGTTTTGCTTAGCATTATACTCTCCAGCTCCATCCATGTCACTGCAGATGGCAAGATTTCATTCTTTTTGTGTGGGTGAGGAATATTCCATTGCGTATATATACCACATCTTTTTTATCCATTCATCTGCTTCCATGGTTTGGCTATTGTAAATAATGTGGCTCTAAACATAGGGATGCATGTATCCCTTTGAATTAAAATTCACTCATTTTAAGTGTACAGTTCAGTGATTTTAGTAAATTTACAGAGCCGTACACCATCAACACAATCCAATTTTAAAACATTTTCATCCCACCAAAAAGATCCCTTGTACTCATAAGCAGTTACTCTCAAACTCTTCATTTACTTCCAGCCCCAGGCAACCACTTCCCTAATTTCTTTCTCTAGAGATTTATTTATTCTGAGCATGCCATATAAATGAAGCCATACAATATGTAATGTTTGTGAATGGCTCGATTTACTTAGCAAGGTGCTGTTGAGTGTCATCATGTTGTTGTTATAATTTATAATTTGTTTATTTTTTTAGCACATAGTATTATACTGTATGGATATACCATAATTTGTTTATATATTTATCAGTTTGCGGTTGTGAGTTTTATCCCTAATTTTTGGCTATTATGAATAATACTATCAAGAACATTTACACCAAGTCTTTGTGTAGACATATATGTTCATTTCCCTTGGTCAGATACCTACAACTGGAATTTGGGGGCATATGGTAAATTTATATTTAACTTTTTATGAAACTGCTAAGCTTCTCTTTTTTTTAAAAGTAGTGGTTCCCCTCAAGACTGAATGAGATTTCAGTTTCTGTGCATCCTATTAAACACTTGTTACCATTTATCTTACTTTATTAAAGCTGTTCCACTGGATATGAAGTGATATCTCATCATGGTGTTTGCATTTTTCTAACAACTGCTAATGTTGAGCATCTTTTCATTTGTTCATGGTCATTCATACATGTCCTCTAATGAAATGTCTATTCAAATATTTGCACATTTTATTGAGTTTTTGAGATTATTATCAATTTGTAGCAGTTTTAGATTTTTCTCCTTTTTTTCTAATAATCTGGATACAACTCCTTTATTAAAAATGTGTTTTATAAATATTTTCTTCCAGTAAGTTGTTGGTCATTTATCTTTCTTAGTGGTAATTTTGGATGGACAAATTTGAAATCAAATTTTAATATTGATGAATCTATTATATTTTTTTTCTTTCATCACTTTTGTTTTTAATTTTATATATTTAAAATCTAAAACAGGTAAATAGAAAGTAAATAAGGATATAGAAAACTTAAAAACTATTAACGAGAGGCATCTGGGTGGCTCAGTCGGTTGAGCATCATCTGACTCTTGATTTCAGGTCAGGTCCTGATCTTAGGGTTGTGTAATGGAGCCTCATGTCAGGCTCTGCACTGAGCGTGGAGCCTGCTTAGGATTCTCTCTCTCTCTCTGTCTCTCTCTCTCTCTCTCTGTCTCTCTTTCTCTTTCTTTTTCACTCCCCCCCTCTCTCCCTCCCTCCTTGTCTCCTCTCTCCCTCCCTCCTCCTCTGCCCTTCGCCCCCGACTCATGCATGCTCTCTAAAAAAAAAAAAAAAAAAATGACTTAGCTGAAATGGTGAAATTTCTTAAGAGACACAAACTACCAAAACTCACATGAGTAAAAATGGATAAATGAAACTATAACTATTAAAGAAACAAGAATTCTCCCCACAAAGACAACTCTGAGCCAAGATGGTTTACTGGGGAATTCTATTAAACAATTAAGGAAGAAAAATAAATAATTCTAAGTAAATGATGCCAAAAGTAAAGACATTATAAGAAACAAAAACAATAGACCAATTACTTCATGAATATTGATACAAAAATCTTAAAATTGTCACAAATCTAATCTAACATTATATGAACAGGACAATACATGATGATCAAACAGTGTTTACCTGGGAATAGGAATGTTATTTAACACTTTAGAATCAATCAGTTAGCCTTTACTTTAGTATGGGCTTTGCATAATGACTTCCTTCCAAAGAATAACATATGAAAAGAGCGGGGTGGGGGGGTGGGGGGTGGGGAATAACTTCACAGTAGAGAAATCTGTTAAACACTGCCTCAATCGGGTGATGAAGTCAGAACAACAGTTGTTAGTCATATTGATGGTATGTACCCTGATGTAATATGGTGGCACTTTAGCTCCCTGATTGTTTGCCCAAAACCCATAATCCCAATCTAATCATGAGAAAAATTGCACACAAATTTCTGTAGGAGGCATATTTCTGGAATACCTGACCAGTACTCCTCAAAACTGTTAAGTGTATAAAAAACAAGTCAAGTATGAGAAACTGTCACAGTCAAGAGAGCTGTAAGATAACATGAGTGTTACAGAATTCATGTTTATGTCCTCTCAAAATCCATATATTGAAACCATATCCCCAAAGTATTGAGATTTAGAAGTAGGGCTTTTGGGAGTTGACTAGGTCATGAGAACAGAGCCCTCATAAATGGGATTACTGCCATATAAGAGACTCTAGAGAGCTCTCTCACTCCTACTATGAAACATTATAGCAAGAAGACTGCGATTTATGAACCAGAAGGCAGGCTTTCACCAGAAAGTGTATCTTCTTGTGCCTTGGTTTTGGACTTTACAGCCTCCACACTGTGAATAATAAGTTTCTGTTGCTTATAAGCCACCAAATCTCTGGTATTTTTCTTAGAATAGCCCAAATGAATTATGACAATGACCAAAAATAATGTGATATCCTGGATGGGATCTTGGAGCAGGAAAAAGACATTAGATAAAAACCCAGGAAATCTGAATAAACTATGGATTTTAGTTAATGATATGCCAATATTTCCATTAACCGTAACAAACGTACCATACTGTTGTAAGACATTAAAATAGAAGGAACTGGGTGTGGAATATGTGCAAACTCTAGTATTTTTCACATTTTCTGTAAATCTAAAACTACTCTAAAAATAAGGTCAATCAATGTAATTCACTATATAACTATACTTAAAAAGGCAAACCAGATGGTCATCTCATTGCATGCAGAAAAAACATTTGACAAAATCCATCATCTATTCCCAGTAAAACTCATAGCTAATTAGGAATATAAGGAGACTTCCTCATGCTTATAAAGGGCATCTATGAAAAACAGTTAACATCATATTTAAAAATGAATTAATGCTTTTACATACAAGGTAAATATGTATTCTCTTACCACTTATTTCACACTATACTGGAAGTCTAGTCAGTGTCATATGGTAAGAAAAAAAGAAAGGGATCTCAACTGGAAAAGAGGAAATAACACTGAGTTATTTATAGAAGATACCTACCTACAACAAACAAAATAACAAAAACAAAAACAAAACTAAAAAGAAAGCCTAAAAACAAAGAAACACAGTAGAATCAGCTGACTATACCAAAATATGGTTGGATAGAAGACTGATATAAAAAATTATTTTGTATTTCTGTATATCAGCAACAATTAGAAATTGGAATTAAATTATCATTTCTCATGACATAAAAATATGAAATATTTAGGGATAAATATTACCAAAGGTATATAAGCTTTGGTTATATACAAAACATTGCTGAGAGAAATTCAAGAATTAAATAAATGGAGTGATGTATTGTGTTAATGGATGAGAAATCTCTGTATTATTTAAGAAGGCAGTTATTCCCAAAATGACATACTGATTCATCCCAACCATAATCCACAGTCAGGTAGAGTTTATATAAAACTGACAAGCTAAATTTCTAAATTAATTTCTAAATTGCATGTGGAAATAAAAAGGACATAGACTAAAACAACATTAAAAAAGAACAATATTGGAGGATTCACGCATTAAATATTATTTCAAAGGTTCATTGATAAAGGCTGCATTAGCAAGATAGACAAATAGTTTAATGGAATAGGAAACAAAGTCCATAAATAGACCCTCCCTTATATGGTCAATAGATTTTTGAGAAAAGTGCAAAGGAAATTCAAGGGAGAAAGGGTAGTGTTTTCAACAAATAGTGCTTCAACAACAGAGTATCTGTCCTACGGGGGATGGGGGGGGGGGATCAAAAACAAAAAAACACTTCAAACCTTGCATTATATGCATACATTAACTCAAAATTATTCATAAACATAACCATAAGGGCTAAAACTATAAAGATTCTGGAATAAAATATAAAATAAAATTTTTATGACCTTGGTTTAGACAGAGTTTATTTGGTACAACAAGAAAAGTTCAGTCTTTGATTAATTGATTGGTATTTGGACTTAAAATTAATATCTAGTTAAAAAAAGAATTAAAACATAAAAAGATAAGCCACAAACTTGGACTTGTATCCAGAATATATAAAACACTCTGAAAACTCAACAATAACAAACCAAAGAAATAAATTCTAAAAATATGTGTGGAAATTTAACAGCCACTTCATCATCAAAGATATTTGACTGGGAAATAAATATCTCCAGTGATGCTCAGAATCATTAGTCCATGGGGAAATGAAAATTGAAACCACAATGAAATAACTCTAAGCCCCCATTAGAATGTCTAAATTTGCTAAAAATGACAGTACTCAATATTATCAGGGAAGTAAAGCACCTGGTAAGCCCATATACTGCTGGTGGGAATGTAAAATGGTACAACCACATGGGAAAATATTTATCATATGACTCAGAAATACTACACTTGTGCATTAAACAAGTGAAAATGTATATGTGTCTATAAACACTTATACAAGGATATTAAGAGAAAGGTTGTAATATATTGGAAAAGTTAAGAATTTCTCAAATATCCCTCAATAGGTGACAGATACAATAGAACATTACTTAGCATTAAAAAGAAAACAAGCAAACAAAAGTAATGAACATTGACTATTGATATATACCACAACATGAATGGATATGGAAATAATTATGCTGAATGCAAAAAGCAAAAAAAAAAAAAAAAAGAATACCTAATATATGATTACATATACAGTTGACTGTCGAACAACAGGGAAATTAGGAGCACCTCCCTGACCTAGTCAAAAATATAATTTTTGACTTCCCTAAAACTTAACTACCAATAGCCTCAGGATGACTGAAAGTATTACAAATAACATAGACAATTAGCATATGTTTTATATATTGTATGTATTATATACTGTATTCTTAAACTAATACCTAGCTTTTTATTAATTTTTTTGGTTCAATTGTGAGGTTTTTTTCAAAATGTCAAAAATGTCCAAAAATTTTTCCAATATATTTATTGAAAAAAAATATGCTTGTAAGAAGATGTGCATAGTTCATGTTCAAGAGTCAAAATTCTAGCAAACTCAAACTAATCTACAGTGATTCTTAAGATTCTATAATCTATAGAAAACGTGTCAGTGGTTGTGTGGAATGGACTGGGGGGTGGGGCATAGTGTTTGATAATGGAAGGGTTAATTACCAAGGGGCATGAAGAAACTTTGGGGGGATAATGGATACATTTATTCACTTGCTTAATGGTGATGGATTCCCTGGTGTGTACTTAACAAACATAAGCTTTAAATATATGCAATTAATTGTTATGTTAATGCTATGTTAAAAAATTAAAGAAAGAAGGAGATGAGACAGAGAAGGTTGAAGAAGATTTGTGCTCTTCAAATACATTTCTGTTTTTGTTACTTTTGTTTTCTTTAGGTATTGGTCTTGCTCCTCTAGCAGTTCTGTTTCACTAAATATTGCAATTATTCTACCTGATTTTGATCTTGCTATTAGGATCCCTGCGATAGGCTGGTATTTTCACTTGTTAACTGGGCTCAGTTCTTATTATGGAGTGTTCTATATAGGTATCTTGTGGATGGTGGATGCTAAAAGGTCCCTTAGGACTGAGTTTTGTAGAGAAGCTATAATACCTTAGAATGGCACTCTCCCGAGCCCAAGAGAGGGAAACCCAGCAGTCTTTAACTTTGGGGGTTCAAGGAGATTCTTGATCATTTTAGGTTAAAGTTCAAGCATCAAAGGTGACCATTCTGCAAGTGGTCCACACTTTTCTAATTTGAAAACTTTTACCTGAATGCACTGCTTTCTTGTTCCTATCTCTAACTTAGTGTTTCCCCCATCTTGCTCAAGCACTTCTGAGAAGAAACCCCTTTATCGTGTCTCTGACAGATCCCAGCAGAGCCAGAGGCATCACCACACCCAGTTAACTGCATGTCCAAATAGCTGGTTGGCGCTGGAGGATGTCAGAGTTGGAAGTGCAGATAGGGGCAATGTTGTCATAATTTCTCAGGTTTTTCAAGAGAGATGTTTTCAAATAAAAACAATGGCCATGTCTATGATGGTCTAAATTGTTTACAAACTTCTGAGAGTACACCTTAGATTACAGACAGAGCCATACTGCCTGTGTACTCCTAAGACTTTCCATTAGAGCATTACTTTAAAAAAATAATTGGTCCTTTTAATCTATAATGGAACATGGACTCACAGGTTGTCAGTGATTAAAATTGTCTTTTAATATAGTACTATATTCTTGTGCAAATGAGTGTGAATTGATGCCAGTTGTGTGATGGACAGTAAGCTTATCCAACATGACGGAGACAGATTTCTAGGAAGACGACTCTGGTGTTTTTGTGTACAAAGGGGATGAGTAGACCATATCAGCAACATTTAATTATTCTGTACGTAATTATTCATTTGAGGAACACAACTTTTCAGAGAAACAGAAAAGAAGACAGACCAATACAATTACTATTTGCCTAAGTACACTGTTTGGTAGGAAACTGTAATTAGTTTTTCATTAAATTTGCATGAAGTGATTTAAAAAAAAATAACAAGGAGGAGTTAAATGCATTCATCTAAGAAAAGAAAGTTTGGATGTCAGTTAAAGTTATAACACAGGCTGATTTTTTTTAGGCAAAAGTACAACAAATGATAATTTCTCAGATTTAAATTAAAAGCTAATGAGTTTTAAAAAGAAAGTCACTTAAAATGCAAAGTTTCATGCAATATATTATAAAAATCCAGTAGGAAATTTCATTCTGGATACTTTCTAGTCTTACTTGTGGGCTAAATTTTGTTTGTACATGTGACTTTGCAAGAGCTCAGTTTCTGTATTTAATATTGTACCTATAGAACGATACATAATTATCCCTATTTTGCTTGCTAAGCCAAGCTTATTCATGTGCTCCTACCAGTATTAATGGAGAAGAAAAGTCAGCATTATTTGTGAAATGTATGTGGTACACCCAAACCTGTGTCCTTAAGTAGAAACATTGCCACTATTTAATTTTACAAGGCAGAGAATCTTTTCCAAAATGTAGATTGAATAACTGAAATGGAAAGATGGATCACTACATGCATGCATCTCAATTTTGTCTTGAATTTAGCTTCTTTCTAGGTAAAAATGATTGTATTTCTCATCATTAATAATTATTAAGACTTAACATCACAGAACAAAGGCTATTCTCTTTGTATCACACGGACATTTGTAGTCTATATAGTCACTTGGCAAAACTATAACTTTTTAAATGCAACTGCCTATACCACACCTACACCTGCGCAATTGAACACAGGTGAAAACTGACATGGCTGCTGGCTGGTCTCCCACCATCCCAACTGTCATAAATCTCTCTCTCTCTCTCTCTCTCTCTCTCTCTCTCTCTCTCTCTTTGCAAATCTCAATCTTTGCTTCCAAAACAAGCATTCAGAAGAGAATTTGTACAACTCCCACCAAAACATATCCTGAACTACCTTCATTAGTGCCAATATTCTGCCTTCAATGAATACTGTGTATTAACAGTGATAGCAGTTAAGGCCAAAGTGTTTATTTGTGCATAGGATCTCTTCCCTTCTTGTATATGTGAGTATTGATCTCTCCTCTAGCAATTTTTCTCATTTTTCTCTGTTAAAAAAATTATAAGAACTTGGAAATTAAGTAAAATTATTTTGTGCTTTCCTAAACTTACACTGAGCATTTTCTAATAATCTTGCTTAAGAACCATCTAACTCTTGGGGATGTATTTTTCCTAAGAAAGTTTTAAAAATTATCAAACATATTGCAAATTAAAATAATTTTACAGTGAGTAACATGTACCTTACTGTACTTATTTTTTTTCACGTATCAGTCCAATCTACCCCACTTTTGTTGATGCAAATGAACAAAACTTTTAGGTTTTTTCTAAAAGAAATGCCTTTATTTGAATCCAGGTCGGGAAAGGTGCCTGGGATACGCAATCTGCAGGAAAGAGTGTTCCAGAGAAGGAATTTTTAATACAGGGTTGTGTATTTCTTACATCAAGAGCTACAAATTATCATGACATAAGACCCAGAAAAACACAAATTTTATCTTATGCTTTTAGTATGTGCAAGGTTGCAAGCTTGAGAGGTATGGGAACTTAGGGAGATTCTTACTCTTACCTTTATGTTTGAAATGTTTCTTTTAAGTTATTTGCTAACAAAGCTGATGTACAATGTGTGCTTGGGGCAAAAATAGAGCCTATACTTGGAAATTTGGTAAAGTCATTCTGACCTTGGTAAAGGTTAAAAATATAGCTTCCCTGACATCCCAGGAGCAGAGCCCACAACATTAAAAGTTGAAATTTTCTTTATCACTGTCTATCCATTTATTAATCTTATCTTTAGTGCATTTTAAAATAAATTATTAAAAGGGTAAAATTTTGTTTGATGTACTATTTACTATTGATTATGGCCCCCAACCTGTAAAGTTTGATGTTAATTTGTAGAAGATTGATAAATTATGAACTATTTTCATCTGGAAACATACAAATGTTTGCTATCCTACAGGTAAACAAAAACAAAATAACAACAACAAATCACACCCCCACACATAAAACCCCAAAGTTTATAGTTTAATTACTATAAGATTTGATCTTCTTTTTGTATAACTTTGCAATCTTATCTCACATTCCTTCTTTTCCAAGCTCTCCTTTTTCTGAATCTTCTTTACCATGATGCTTGTTCTCTCATTAGTAAGTTAAATAGAATTGACTATCACTATATATATGTATGAGACTAACATTTTTTTTAACTTTTTGATATTTATGATTTTATACTCTCAAATTTTTCCCATTACACACACACACACACACACACACACACACACACAATTTGCTCTCAAAACACCCTTCTCTTGACCACACTTCGCTTTTTAACTATCACTTCACTTCTTTCCATTTTAGAGCAAAATTCATCCAAAGAATTAATGTTCTCCATATACTCTAGAACTCACACCAGTCAGGCTGTCTCCTTTAAATCTCCATCAAACTATCTTATCAAGACCACCAGTTCTCTACACAGTAGTTAATCCAGTTATCCCATTCCACATAGTAGTTATCAGTAGCATTTCCCATCATTTGTCCTTGGCTTCCAGCACACCATTTTCTTTGGTTTTGTTCCTCTCTTCTTTCCACTAGTGTCTTTTCTTAATCTCCTTTGCTGATGTCAATGGACCTTAATGGATTTTGCATTCTTTAAGAGGTACAGTAATTTTAGTAAAGTATCTCAACCTTTAATAGGACTTTTACATAGTCTTGGAAACTCCCTGGTAAACTGAAAAAGCAATTTATATCTTAAGTCTGCATGTAATCAAATACAATGATTCTTTTTTTAAAAACTATTAACTGGCTACTAGCAATTTTAGAAATATGCTCTTTGTTTCATGTATTCTCCATGTGTGAGTATTGATCTCTAAACAAAACTTACCCATGAAGCAGTAAATTTAACTTAATTACATGAATCCATAAGATATATTTACTAGGCTACAACTTCTAATAGAACTGAATACTAGTATACCATATTTAGAAATAATTTTGAACTTTTATTCCAACCAAATCTTCCTCAATTGTGCTCACAAATAATAGAATTATTATGATCCACTCTGTTGTTCTGTAATTTGAGACTATATAACTACCATAATGTTTTCTTCAAACCAGTTTTTTTTATTGCGCTTAAAAAAAGTGTAGTAATTTCAACATAAAATTATCCATTAATATACATTCTTTAAAAAGGTACAGTAATTTTAGTAATGTACCTCAACATTCAATAGGACTTTTACAAAGTCTTGGAAATACCCTGGTAAACTAAAAAAAAAGCTATTTAATTGTGATTAAAAAAATTTTTTTAACATTTATTTTTTTTGAGAGAGAGAGAGAGACAGAGACAGAGACAGAGAGAGAGAGAGAGAGAGTGTGAGTGTGTGCATGGGTGCGTGCGCGCGCGCCTGCACGGAAGAGGGGCAGAGGAGAGGGAGGGAGAGGAAGATTCCGAAGCAGGCTCCAGGCTCTGGGCTGCCATCACAGAGCCGGATGTGGGGGCTCGAACCGACAAACCGTGAGATCACGACCTGAGCTGAAGTCCGATGTTTAGCAGACTGAGCCTTCCAGTTGCCCCGTTTATTGTTTATTGTTTTTGTTTTTGTTTTAATTTTTTAATGTTTATTTTGAGAGGGAGAGTGTGTGAGTCAGCTAGGGGCAGAGGAAGAGAGGAGGTAATTGTGATTTTTAATTGTGTGACTTTCTTGCTGAATAGAACCTCTGCATCACTAATATAAACTGGACTTGTCATTTTGCATTTGAATCCCTTTTAATTGAACTCTAATCCTTTTAACTGAACTCTAGCTAGTATGGTTTTGATTATACATGAAGGACTTCAAGTTAATAGCATAGTCCTACTCTGGTCATTTTAACCAGGTCCTAATTCCCTCAGGAAATATCTGGTTGGTTTGGGACCACACACCTTCTTGGAAATCAGAATTCTCCTAAAAACTTCAAGTAATGGAAGGTTCTGTTTCGTCATATACATGATAACACCTGAGACTTCATGCACATTTATCCATGTGACTCTAAACTAATGAGGGATTAATACTCCTTATTTTTAAATATAAATGTGCGAATAAAAAGTATGCTTCCAAAAAATAATGATAATAAGGTTTAGGTGTTTTCTAGTTTTGTTGCCATTATCTCATACATTTATGAAATCCTTGTCCAATTGTCTCTGACCTATTTATGATCCTAAATAAAAATCTCATTGCAGATAATATAACCTTATTATTATTATTTTTTTAAGCCTCAGCCATATTTTATGTCTCCTGAATTACTCACCTTTTAGTTCTGGATGACCTTAGACTGTTTCCATAAAGTGAAATACTCAAGGAAAAATATTTAGACAAAATTAAAACATTTAAATATATACTGTGAAGGCTATTTGCTAAGAAATGACAAATACATTTTGAGTAAAGGCAACATCATTGGAAAACATTTAATCTCTCAATATGTCTCTTTATACATTAATATACTTAGATTTCTAATTTCTGATGTATTTGTTCTAAGAATAATCATCTCTCATATGTATTCAAAAGCTGTGCTGCGCTTCTGATTTTAAGAATGAGGTCATCAAAAATGTTAACACTCTCTTTGAAATTGGGGACTGGATGATGGGCTCATTTTCCATTAAGATATTTCTAAGGCAAGGAAGAACTTAGTGTACAGGTTGAGTAACCCAACAACCTAATTCAATCACTGGGGCTGAGGGCTTATAGATCAAAAATGTTCTCATTTTTATTCCTACAAGAAAACCATGGCAAACCCAGTTTAGGTGCTGTAGTTAATAGGTACTCAATAAATGTGAAAGGGAGAAGGAATAAAGGGAGAAGGAAGAAAATCACCTTCAGCCTTGCCTGAAGAACTGTACAATTAAGAAAAAATTCATAGTAAGGTTTCTGAATTTGGGTTTCCTCAATATCAGGTTTTTTTTCTTTGAAAGTCTCACCTGGGTGGCTCAGTTGGCTAAGCATCTAACTCTTGATTTCAGCTCAGGTCATGATCCCAGGGCCCTGAGATGGAGCCCTGAGTCCTGCCTGCTTAAAATTCTCTCACTTTCCCTCTGCCCCTCCCGCACACATGGGAGTGGTTGGATGCTCTCGCTCCTGGTCTCGCTCTCACTATTGCTCTCACACACAAAAAAAGTATTTCTGGAATTTTAAGGAAAATTGAAAATGTCTACATGTTATAGATAACTTTGCTACTGATTTATTTTCTGCAAACATGATATTTTATTTAAAAATAATTTTGTAATAATAATAATATGCCACTTAGGCAATATATTGTCTTAAATGGTAATATAGTTTGTCCCTCAGGTGCTTGCTTTCTAACACAACCGAGGCATAAAATAATTACTTAAAATATACTACTTGTCCTAAGCTCAATAGTCCCTGATTCTGCTCAATGATTTAACTCAATCAGGTAATTTTTATCATTGTCAAAGGGATGCCACTGGTATTTTATTATTATTATTATTATTTAATTTTATTTATTTTGAGAGAAAAACACAAGTGGGGGAGGAGCAAAGACAGGAGAGACAAAGAGAATCCCAATCAGTCTCTGTACCATCAGTGCAGATCTTATCACAGGGCTTGAACCCATGAACCACCAGATCATGACCTGAGTCTAAGTCTTCCACTGACTGAGCCACCCAGGTGCCCCCATTGTTTTGTTTTGTTTCATTTCATTTTGCTTTGTTTTGTTTTATTTGGGAATGCCAATGATATTTTAAAGGCATGTCACCTGGTCAAGTCTAACAGTTCCCTTTGATTGATGTTCTAGATTAGATGTTTTTCCTGCATCTGCTTCCTTGCACTGCACTGAAATGAATGAACCAGCACAATGACAGTAGAAAGTGAGCATTATGAAATCTATGGTGCAATTTTAATGAATCTTCCTTGGAATCTATTGAGCAGGTTACTAGTTCTCTCACTGATAAAAATACTACCAGTTGGCAGACTACATCTTGAAACTTGTCTATTGTGTATTTTATTTTAACATGAGAGGAATTCCTTTCCTCTGCCAACCGTAAGAAATATTTCACTACAATAATCCCTGAGAATCTTTTAATCACACTTTATATTTTAAACATATATCTTATCTTTCTTTTTCAGTAACCACATCATATGTGATCAAAACTAAATTTTTTTTGGAAGATTTCAATCCAGAATTCATGTTTTTTTAATAGAAATAATAATAATAAACAGTCCATTGATTTAGCATGAACATTCAGATTATGAATGGCCATAGGGTCATGGCACAAACCTTAGTAATTTATTTTTGTATTTTTGGAGTTGATTTTAAGGAGATTTAGAATAGTATTGGTTTGGTTTGAAAACTTGAAACTGAACTATTTTTTCAAAAGTAAATTTTCCTCTGAGTGCCAGTCACTTAATAATGCAGAGGAAGGAGGCACTGGGTGGAAGCTAAAAGAAATTCTGTAGTGTAGTAACACCTCCACCCTTTATCTGTGGGGCTACATTCTAAGACCTCTTGTGGATGCCTGAAAGTACAGATAGTATCAAACTCTAAATAGTTTTCTGCGTAGTTTTTTTTTTCCTGTACATACATACATATGATAAAGTTTAATTCATAAATTAGGCACAGTAAGAAATTAACAACAGTAACTAATAATACAATAGAACAGTTATAACAATATACCATAATTAACCATAATTAACCTTATGTGAATTAGTCTCTCTCTCAAAATATCTTACTGTACTGTACTCATTCTTCTTCCTGTGATGATGTGAGATGATAAAATACCCATGTGAGACGAGGGGAAGTGAGGTGCATGACGTAGGCATTATGATGTACTGTTAGACTACTGTTGGCCTTCTGACCATATGTCAGAAGGAGGATCATCTGCTTCTGGGCCATGGTTAACCATGGGTAACTGAAATCACAGAAGGCCAAACTGCAGATAAGGAGGGACTGCTGTACAATGAGACATTATAGTTAGCATATGGGAGAGTGTTCTCCTAAAGTCAGTAGTCAATGGAATGAAGAATGGAAAAAAATCCTGGCGATTTGATGAATTACCAAAACTCTGGATTCCGATTCAGAAAATTCTTTTAACATCTCCAGGATCATTTGCCCATCAACAAAATGGATAAAAGCCAGGCAATCACTTTTTTAAGTTGTCACATATTTTTGTGAGTAATAACATGTTGTGCTACTTTTTCTAATGTAGTCATTGCATACATTAATATCAATTTGTTTATTTTTTAGTGGTAGGAAGTTTTTGTTTTGTTTTGTTTTTGTTTTTTTCCCCTTCTGGAGAGGGTTTTTTAAAACTAATCATGGAGCATGCACCCTACTTTACCAGAAGTCATTTCGTAAATATTCATATTCTCCATTCAAATGTGATCCACTAGCTGTGAAATCTAAAAACTATTCGTTGCTGATCTGTAATGAAATGAATAAAGAAATTAAGACTATCCATTTAGAACCTTTTATAGCATTTTGACATTTCTGTGGTATTCACATGCATGATCATTTTTGTAGCAATTTACTTATTTACAAAAATATCAGTATGCAACTGACAGGAAATTAAAAAAAAATAGCTGGTGCTTTTTCACAGAAGTCTGAGAAACACTGCGCAATAGGTTCTGAATGCTGCTGTATGGTACTGATTCTGATCCTCATGTATAGACCTGTTCGGCCACTGCATGTTTTTGCTGGTCTTCACTCTAATACCAGTCATATTAGGACAAGGACAAAGCAGCATAAAGTGAAAGGGAAGAATTTTGTTCTTTCAATTTATTTAATAATTACATTATCAATTACATCCTCTACTTAAAAATCACAACTTTTAATCCTCCTACTTATAGTTCTTTCAGGATCTCCACAGGAAAAGAGGTTCAATTTGTTAGATTACATTTTTTCCACAGTGGTCACTCAGTGAATCAATATCACGTAACATTTGAAATTAAAATCCCTTAAGTACTTAATATAAATTTATTGAAATTGTTATATGTTTGAGGATATTTATTAGCATATAAAGTGTTTTTGGTTCTAATAAAAAGCTATGCTTGATGTTTTCTAACTCCACTGGAAGGAGGACTCCGAATTCCATCAGATGATCTCCTTGGCATGAAAGGAGGCCTTAGTGAGTGCCAGTGTAAAACCTATACCACCTACTAGGAAGAAAGAAAGAGTTCAATAACTATGTTAAAGTTAGATTCAGTGAAAGAAAATGAGGAATAAGGATCCTGGATATCATCTCTGGAGAGGTGCGGGACATTGCATATAGCAAATTTTATACCAATCATCACCCTCCCTGATTCCCCAAACTCTAAACGGGTAAAATTGCTAAAATGAATATGGTGCCATGTTGCATAGGTATCCAAGGGAAATAGAACAGAAGCGAAATTACATGTTGGAGATTTTAGAGAAGTGAATTAAGGTGACGGATTATAATATGGTACAGCCACTCATTCCACCTATAATAATGTTAAACTAATCCAGAGGATAAATGATTGCTACAACAATTTCCAAAAAAAGTTGCACGAGGTTTTCTGCATGTCCATGTTGTATTATAACTATAATGGTGTAAATTACAAGTCCATGTTGTATCATAACTATAATAGTGTAAATTAAGCCACTTCAAATGCACTTTTGGAAAATTTATAGAGAATAAACAACAAAGTAAAATGTCCATTGTTAACTTGAAAATGTGCCCAGTATTCTCTCTCCAAATGTATGTTTAACATTATGCCACTTTTTAATATCTATGATTTTTTTATGACTTCATAAGTGAATATTACCTCTGAACTTCAATTAAAAAATATTCTTAGCTCACAGTCATACAGAGTTACCTGGGGCATGTCACTACCATCTCCATATAAATGAAAACATGGACTCTGGATCTGCCTAATGAGGTAATAATATTGAAGAGCTCTTTAAGGAATACCTTTAAGGTATACCTAAAAGAGCATAGTCAGTTAATTCCACTATTCACTCTTTAGTATACTCAGTGTGGTAACTTTAACAAACAGGTTTCCTAAGACCCAGTCTCCCTTGCAGATTATCTAACAACTAGTGGAAGTTTCACTTGTCTCCCTATAGATCAGAAAAACAGTATTATAATAATAGTGACTTCAGTTAATAGTTATAATATCAATAGCTAATGTATTTTGAGCATTTATTATAAGTCATGTACTTTGTTGGGAATAAGAGTAGTTCCTTGATCATAGAATTGTTAAGAGGATTAAATGAGATTCTATGATAAAAGAACAACTTTTATTTCTATTTTACATATGAGGATACTATGGCATAAAAGGGTCAAATATTTTGTTGAAAATCAAAAAGATAGGAAAAAAGGCAAAACAAAGAGGGTGCTTCATTCTGGCCCCAGATGGGTCATGTTTTTCTCTACCTAGCTGGGGAAGGAGGATAGATTTTCAAAGGGATTCTATGAAGAAAATAAAAAGAACTAAGACCTGGAAGAAGAAGGAAGGGAGGGACGAAAAGAGGGAGAGAGTCAGTCACTAGCAATACATTTTTCTTATTTATAATATCTTAAAATTTGTCAGAATTAAATATGACATTTAAGGAATAGTTTGCCAGTAGATAATTTAGTTTGTTACATCCCATCATCTTGACACCAAACCTTTGTTTGAATAGTCATTATTCTGTTTGCTTTAACAGATTTCTGTTTGAAATGTTTTAATCATTCCATCACATGCTCAGTGCATATCGACTTTTTAAGTACAGTCACAAATGGGGATTAAGTATTATACATTAAAGCTATTTTGTTAAACTTGCTGCATTTTGCTAATACTTGTTTAAAAGAGAAAATATACTATTAGCTATGATCCTAATTAAAACAAAAACAAAACAAACCCACAGTATCTTTATACAGGTTGAGTTAATTAAAGCTAGATAAGAGACTTCCTAGTGAATTAATTATCCAAAGTGTGGATAAAATCATCCTACTATGGTAAACATAGCTTAAAATTTTTAAATGAGTACAGATATTTTTCTATAACAAATATTTCACCAGATGTAGTTTCTTAAAACAAACATTCAGAATCACCTACGAAGAAGAAAATAAAAGCAAAAAACACACACTTTCAATATTTAAGCAAAATGTTGTCCTGTTAAGCAAGCAAACTTTTACAGAATTTAATTTCATAATAAAATAATACATTGTAAGATCAGACATAACCAATAGTGTGTAGAAACTGGTATGTGAATATTTGCTAATCCCTCTCCTTTTAAACGTCTCTAACATGCTATAATGTGTACCTCAGGATTTTCCAACTCAAAGCACATTGTCAACAAATACCAAATTTTTTAAGGTTTGCTATTATTCCTAAGGTCAGTTTTTTTCCTGTTTCAGTTACTTTTTACACATACTCCTCCGAGTCAACTTCCAACGTGGCTTTGTTCATATGAAGTGCTGCAATCCTATTTTCCAGATATTTCCATTTTTAAAAATGTACCCTGTTTTATTGATCAATGATAGGTACTTAGTTTTAGCCTATCTAAGGATTTAAGTTTAAAAAACAAAGGCTGGGGTAACATCAAGTTAATCTCTTTTGGAGTGTCCTTGAAAATTACTACTGAATATATGTATTTGGTTTATATATTTGGTTTATGTATTTGGCTTATATATATATTATATTATGCATGTTGGTTCTATATAACGTTTAAAAACTTTTATTATTGGCAACATTTAAACTTTAGATGATTTAATATAAAGTGAGAATATCTGTCTTCTCTTCAAGAACCTGAAGACATGATCAAAGTGAGCCTGCATTCAGTTTCCATGTGGCAAAATATTGACCAGAATTATATTGTAGCTGTTTCCTTTTAATGGATACAGACACCTTCTGTTTCCTTCCTTTTCCCATCTCTCCTCTGTAGCAATCATTCTTCACCCATTTAAGATACTGCTTTGTCTTTGCAAGAATTTGAACTTGTAATCCTTTTTTCTTTTTCTTCTTTGAAATTATTTAATATAGTTGCTCAAAAAACAATGAAGTATGTGAATAACACACCAGAGATGTCACACCTTATTCACATAGAAATCATGAGAAATTTAGGAAATAATCTGTCAAATAAAGCTATCTTATGATAGGTATAGCTTCTATGATCAAAGCAGAAAGGAAAAATAAGCCCAATTGTGAATTCCTCATTTTAAAATCATTTTGTCAAGTACAACTTGCTAAATTGAGACTTCTCTTTATCATCGGTTTCAGTATATCAACATTTCTGCATGCCAAGCTCTGCAAAATTTATGAAAGGCAGCCATACGATAATGTAAATTAATGGTCATTCATTGTTGAGCAGTAATAAAGATAGAGGGTGTTGATAAACAGTAATAAAAATATAAAAATGGAGAAATGAAACATAAGATTAAATTTGCTAAATTGTTTATTTATTCATTTATTTTCACATTTTTTATTGTAAATTTTGACCAACTTCATACTTGCATAGTCCCAAGTCTATAAACGTGAATGACCCACAATATAGCATCTTACTACTCTTTAAGATTGACTATATTTGTACAATGAATTGATTCTATTCTAGATTTAATGCCAAAATTAAAAGCTGTGACATCAGCATCCAGTGTAGTAAAAGTGCTTAAAACTAAAATTCTTGGTTATGAGTTACGTCATGTCCCAAGTGAGTGAAAAACTTGAAACGATAAAACAATATAAGGTATAAAAATGAGTTTGCGATATTGATGAAAAGTGCAGTAAGAATAATTCTGGTATGGGGGCGCCTGGGTGGCGCAGTCGGTTAAGAGTCTGACTTCAGCCAGGTCACGATCTCACGGTCTGTGAGTTCGAGCCCCGCGTCGGGCTCTGGGCTGATGGCTCGGAGCCTGGAGCCTGTTTCCGATTCTGTGTCTCCCTCTCTCTCTGCCCCTCCCCCGTTCATGCTCTGTCTCTCTCTGTCCCAAAAATAAATAAACGCTGAAAAAAAAAAAAAAAAAAAGAATAATTCTGGTATGATTTATATATAAAATCTACGGATGTAAAACAATAAGCACAACTATTATTCTAGGTAGTAATTTCTTTACATTATTACTCATCAGGAGAAATATTTAGTTCTGTTCTTTATACTTCATGTTTATTTTTTCTATTTAAAAATAACAATTATTGTAGCTTTTCCTTTATTACAGTTTTTCCTTATTTCACAAATAGGGAGTTGAATATATCACTCAAGAGAACAGATACACATGGGTTGCAACCCAACTTAATAGCCGTGTAACCTTGAACAAATTAATTCACTTCCCTGAGTGTCAATTCTCTACCTTCCAGGATAATGTATTTAAAGCATTTGGCTTGGCATGTAATATATTTACATATGTATAACTATGTCTCTGTCTGCATATCTAAGACTATACTACAAAATTAAGATCAGGGAATTGCAAAATGTTTTTATCCAACACGCTTTTGATGGCTGCCTATTCCATCATTGTATGAACTTATCACAATTTTTTGTGCCTTTCCTATTGGTAAATGGTAGGACATTTCTAATATTTTGCTTTTATAAACAAAACTGGGATGAACTTTCTTTTAAGTATATTTCTGTGTAAATTTTATTTAAAAATGACACTTAATACTGCATCATATTTATAGGTTTCACAGGATATAATGTATATTAAATTTATATATATGTACATTTGCATATACTAATATAATTATATATAGTACATATATACCCATATAAAATATATAAATATATATAATATATATGTGTATTTTATGTGTATTTTCCCTTTTCCATGAAGTAGAGGTTAAATAGTTAGAAAAATAGAGTTCTCAAAGAGAAAGAAGGTACTTTCAGAAATATTTGTTGTGAAGAAAATATATGATTCTCCTACCTTTTAATCATTTTAATTTTTTCTAGGCAATACTTAGCCTATAGGCTGCTAAAATGTTTAATTATATTATACCAGTTGGAGTTAAAGTAATTTTTTGTTATGTGTAGGACCACAACAACTCATTTATCCTTAAGAATTCAGTCATTGTTGTTCTTTTTGTGAAAATCTATTTTATAAGCTATCTCCACAATGTTAATGTACTGTTAGAATTTCTGGAGTAACTATATTTCAAAATATTGAAGGAAATATTATTTAATACAGAGAGAACACTTTTTGTGGAGAGTAACTGACATGGCATTTTTATATTTTAGCATTATATCATGCATTAGAAAAATATGGAAATCCCTGCATAGTTTTAAATAGGGCATGTCAAACTTATCAGTTTATTTGAGAAAAGAAACTAACCAAGCATGGGGGAAAATATCAGAAATTGTATCTCAAGTTGTAAAAAAATTATAAAGTCTCCACACAAATGTTGACAGCTCAAAGAGAAAATAAAGTGTTTAATTATATTATCCAAGGAATTTTTTTAGTACGCACGTTCATTAGTGAAAATGCAAATTCATTGGCATATATTATTGATAATAATTATAACAATGGTTTAATAACATTGAGAATGACAAAATAGACATATATTCTATCATTGTATGTTTATAGGATTTTGAAATAAATGAGTCTGTAGTTATGGAAGTGTAGTCCATTAATACAAAGATGTCTGCATATAAACATCAGAGTAAGTCTCTTGTTATTTTATTTTATTTTTGCCTCCCTCTCTCCCTTCCCCCAGAGTAATTCTCATTTTAAATTAGTGCCAACATTGACAATGGATTTTGGTAGTAATTATGAAGAGAAAAATACCTCTAAACTGAAAAGATTTTATTTAAAGAAGCCAAAAGTAAATAATATCTGACAATAGAAAATACTCATATAGCATTTATGTATTCTAGGTAGCGTTCTGAGCACAGTAACTCAGGAACTGAATTAATGAATTTTGTTTAATCTCTAAAACAACTCTATGAGATAGGTACTATAATGGTATCAAATACTCTCTCCATTTAACAGATAAGAAAACTGAGGAACACAGAACGTGGAATACGTGGCTCAAGGGGCACCTGGGTGGCTCAGTTGGTTAAGCAACCAACCCTTGGTTTCATCCCAGGTCATGATCTCCTGGTTCATGGGTTCAAGCCCTACATCAGGCTCTGTGCTGATGGCATGGAACCTGCTTGGGATTCTGTCTCCCTCTCTCTCTCTCTGCCCCTCCCCTGCTCACTCGCTCTCTCTGTCTCTCTCAAAAATAAATAAATAAACATTAAAGAAAAAAATTACCTGGATCAAGGTGTCAGATTAGGGGATACAAGAGCTGGAATCTGAACCCAAGTAGCAATGGTTCCAGACTGTACACTCTTCCAAGTATGTCATCATAATGGACCATACGAAACTGCAAATACTAAATACTAAGTCATTTTAGGCTCTCTTCTAATAAAGGGAACTAAGGTCAAATAGGCTTATAAAATGCAACATTTCCCACTCCTGTAGGGAAATTCCCATGTTGAATATTTATCTATTAAAAAACAGTGAAAACAAAAACTCTTGATGCAAGTACTGCAAGTACTTGATTTCATCCAAAACTAATCAATCTTTTGGAATGCATTCACTTAAAAAATCTAAACTAGCTATTAATTTAAGAGACAGAACATGCCATTAATTCAGTTGGTGGGGGGATTTTTTTGTTCCTCCTTGGGTGATGGCTGATGTGTCCTGGCCCAGTCAACAGATGAACAGTTTCCCTTAACCTGAGGACATATATAACAAGAAGCCATCTGGTTTAGGTTTCCGATTCTCTCCTTCAAGTGTCTGTGGGAAAAAAATAGTAATAATAAAAAAAATATGGATATGATCAAAGGAGATTATTCAAAGTACAGAGATAATAATTACATACTCTTAGTCATTGGAGGTGTTGCAAGAGAAAAAAAGAAAACGATAAAGTTTCAGAGTTTGGGTAGATGACTCTTGAGCCAAAGCACTTATTCTAAATTATGCTATTAGTGGCACATTTACAGTTTCACTTCTGATTTTCTCATTCTTCCTTTAAGTTTTCACGTTTGTAGTGGCAAAATTATGGCCAGATATTTATTTGAAAGTGAAATAAGAAAAAAATGAATATAAGATGCTTAATAATAGAAAAATAGAATATTGTTCCATTAATATTCTAGGTCAGATACTTCAACCTGTGATCTACAGCTATTTTGAAAAACAATGTGGTGTATATATATATATTTATATATATATATATATGTATTTATATATATATATAAACAATGCAGCATATATATACATATGCTGCATTGTTTTCCAAGAAAAAAAGTCTGTAGTTTTTATCAGAGCTTTCTATTTCCTATCATCTTCAAAATGTTTACTATTCCATATTCTGAAGAGAAAATATAGTCTAAATTAGGTGGGTAACTTTGTTTTCATTTTAGTATTTTAAAGAAAATCTAAATCTAAACTTGGGGCGAACAGAACAGAGTCACATTGAACACAGAATAAATTTAAAAAACAGCAAATGTTTTTGCTGAAAAATGAATTTGTTTTATTTAGAATAGTGCTTTCTTATATCTTACTAAACTGTTCATATTATGAAAAAATATAAAACCAATAATAATTTTAGATAGAAGTGTTTCTGTATTAAGTATTTTTAATTAATATTTAATATATGAAAGGTGCCGCATATGTATTTTATTCACAGTAATTATAGACATAGTAGTTCATTATAAAGCTACTTTGAAAATATCTGGTTACTTTATTTTTAGTGTTTTCCATGTATTTGAATGTATAGGATGACTTTGATGTTATCCCTGATTGAGGTATGAGAGTAGCACAAATAAAATTTTGCTAATCTAGAATTTACTCTAAGCTGCATACATGCTTTATAAAATCCATATGCAAACCCATCTGGACAATTGGACATAGCAGTTTGATGGTGTTAAATAAACTCAGCATTTATATTAAGGTAGCATGATCTCATCCTAAGGATTTCTGTAGATGTCAAGAGGATAAAAAGGCTCAGGAGGGTGAGGAAGAAAGTATGTTTTCATCAGTAGGGAGAACTTACAGTTCTTGCCTATTCACATTAGACATTTTAAAAGCTCATTTGTCTCTCCAGAGCATGTGAACATAGTACCTAAGTCATTTTAAATCACCACACTTGTGAAAGAACCGTTGTCCTAAGAAGCATCTTAGATAAACGCCTACCAGGTTAAGGCCTCCTTCCTTGGAACTATTTTGGATTTTTTTTTTTTAAGTAATAGAACTTCCTGAAATTCGGGTTAAATATTGTGTTTATGAAGGTTAATTTTTTTCAACATTAATAGGTCATATAGTTTTGGAATGATTAGTTAACTTTCTAAGCTTTTAATTTTTAATTAAATCTTACTTTTCATATTCTCTTTCCTTTTCTTCTCTAACAGAAAATGATTGAAATATTAATAAGGCTTAGCAGCATTCCATGAAAGGCTAGCATAATCATCAGGTGAGGAGTTATATTAATGAAAATACTATTGTTGCCTCAGTAACTTTTGATTCTGTTTATATTTTCCCTTTCAAGTAAATATTAAATGCTCACATTTAATTAGAGTAGGGAATCTTGTAAAGGACAATTAAAAATAAAACACAAATAGCAAATTGATGCGATAAGCAAAATACACTTCGATTCCAGAAAACTCTGAACAAAATAAGAAAACAGGAAACAAATACTACTCAGGAAGAGAGGTGCTGAATACTGTCAAATATTTTGGAATGATTTAGTCAATGTTATGACCAGTAGTGACACTTACAGAACAGATTTCAGCTTTAAAATGTGTCTTTACTTTCACTGTTACCATGACACTTTTTTCTATGGAGTCTTGGTGCTGAAAGAATGGAAATCAGTAACTGAATAATAGCTATGTTCCAAAATCAAATATTTTTTTTTAATTTTTTTAAATTTTATTTTAGTACAGTTGGCACACAATGTTACATTAGTTTTGGGATGTACAACATAGTGGTTCAACCTCTTCATTCCTTATGCTATACTCACTACAAGTGTAGCTAAAATCACAGTGCTATTACAGTATCATTGACTATATTCACTATGTTATACCTTTCAAAATCAAATTTTAAGATATAAAAATAATAAAACAATAGAAAAGTGAAAAGTAAAAAAAACCAAAAACACAAAACAAAACAAAACAAAACAAAACAAAACACTTCTGAATAGCTATCAGGTCAATTACCTTGTTTAAATTCATAGTACCCAAATTGGTTTTTTGAGACATCATTTCTTTCATCATACACTCTTTGAATTTATACTGAGACATGAAAAATCACTATTTAAAACAAGATAGTTGGAAATATTTTAAGACTTTCAGTGATGTGTAATTTTTTGAAGGTTTAATACAGCATTATTTGATGGCAAATCTATTATATTGTAATGATTGTCCGGTGCTGCAAAGCTGATTAGGAAATTGCATAATTGTTATTTCATGCACCATTCTTTTATGGAAATTGAAGAAGAATATTTATGAGGTATATCCAATAAGTAGATGATTCCTTAAAAGAAAGGTTATAAACATTCGTGGTTACGTTCTACTAATTTATCAAAGAAATGAAGTTGCTACTAAAATGGAAACAAAAACCCTTTAATTTATTTTGAAGGACCATTACTTGTTTAATGGGGGACCAGGAATTGGCATTAAGGTGTTACTACTGAACAGTGTGACATATATTTGTGTGAACTAAGAAATATGGCTGGCGGGGGGTGGAGGGGAGAGTGGTGAGGAGGGTGCAGCAGTCAGTAACAAAGAAAATGAGTCCAAAGAGGAACATTTGTGTGTAGTTTCCTGAGAAGCAAAACAGGGAATATTAATTAAGAGGCTTATTTTATTAACCCAACATGGTTCCACCAATCACATAGAGGGCTAATAGTACATATCACAGCTATTTTTCTCAGTGAGTCAGTGAAAACAGAAGCCTAAGCTGAGATATTTGGGAACCCAGGAGTTAATAATAGAGTTAGAGGAATGGACAAGTTCCCCACAACTCCCCATCCTACTCCCCTGTCGTATGGAATATACTGTGATTCCTTCTCCGGAGAAGTGAGAGAAAAATAATACCCTTTGTCGGTTTAAGAAAAACATGGATATGCAATAGAAATAATGGTATTAAACAGACCAAAATCATATCTCTAACAGAGGCCACTATAGTCATTGATTATAAAATTGATTGACTTTTTTCAATATTAACACATGCCTGTGGTAGTGCATATGTTGAAATGTTTATATTCAAAGGAGTGGAGGCTGAATTTCCTACTGTCCTTACATAGAAGAAATCGGTTTTTGCTTGAATAAAGATCAAACCTTCTGTTGGCACAACAGCACAAGTTCTGTAGTGGTTAAAGAGAATCAGTGAAACACCTCCCTTTAAAATGTGATAAGGTTTTCAATAAATCAGCTACTTTATTAGACTGACTATGTCATTCACAATGAAATTGCAGAACTGTATGTCCCCACCAATATTTCATGGTTTTATTTTGAAAAAGCATCATCTCTAGTGTTCTGCCAGTATTGTATGATTTACTGTTCTATACTCAATTCTGAAATATCCTTCTGCATCTCAGCTATTCTATTCTTGGCGCCAGGAAAGATTTTGCTTCAGGTTTTATTTATTCAGAGCCTGTTAATGTTGTAATTTTTATATCACTGTCATGTCATTTTGCAACTAATGTCATATATCTGATAAAAGAGCATAGGGAGAGGAGCTGTGTACTTATTAATTAGAGAGGTCTGATAAACGGATTATCTTATTTAGTAAGCAAGTCCTTGACAAGCAGGTGAATACAGATGGGCATATTAATGCTGGTTGCCTAATTTACTGCTGTGTTAACCTTAGACTTATTTATTTATTTATTTGGTAAATTTCTGAACATTTCCCTGAAACGTGCCTTAATAATAACAACAAAACTTGATGAATAACAACCATGAATTATTGTATATGCTAAATTTGCATGAATTATTTCATTTTACTACTTAAATCGACTCTATAAGGGATGACCTGTTATTACAATTTCCATTTTACAGATGGGGAAACTGAGGTAAAGCAAGGTTATAGGAAGATAAGATTTCATGGCTAATAAAAGTAGAGTCGCAATGAGCCCTTCTTTGAAGATGCTTTCTTGCATTACTGCCTTTGATAATGTTTACATCCTGTAACTCTCATGCTGACCTTTTTGGCAAATACATAAATATTTACATAAAATATAAATTTGTATAAAGTATATATAGTAAGCTTTTCATGTGGATTTTGGGCTTATATTGTTGTTTGCTCACTGATGAACTATACAGTTTTTTACTTCCGTTCTGTAACGAAATGCTAACTTGGTTATTTTGCACTTGATAGGGATTCTGACTAACGCACTTTAAAATGTAAGAGAACATTATCAAGATTTATCTTGTTTTTGTATGGAAAAAAAGTAATTTCTATTCAGTGCTATCATTCAAATAATTTCCACTTGAAGATGAGTAAATTTTCTCCTTGCAATCCTCTTTATTTTCTTTTGGCCCATTCACTGAGTGACTGCTTGTATAGGAAGTGCATAAGAATGATTAGTTTCTTACCCGTGTATTATAGCTTTTTTAATTTTGATAGTTAACTATTGGAATCTCCCTTAAAACACACACACACACACACACACACACACACACACACACACACCCCATTGGGTTTTAAGCATTCATTTTAGGAAAATACATGTGTAATAGAGAAGTATAAAAATCCTTTAATAAATCTTTAACTATATTTGTGTGTAAAACCTATTAAGAGGGAGTGCCTGGGTAGCTCAGTCAGTTAAGCGTCGACTCTTGATTTCAGCTCAGGTCATGATCTCAATGTTCATGAGATGGAGCCCTACATCAGACTCTGTGCTGATAGCACAAAATGTGGTTGGGATTCTCTCTCTCCCTCTCTCTCTGCCCCTCTGCTACCCATACATATTCTCTCTCTCTCTCTCTCTCTCTCTCTCTCTCTCTCTCTCTCTCAAAAATAAATAAACAAAAAATAATTTAAGAAAATGACTTATTCAAGAGGAATTTCAAGAAGAAAAGTATGTTTATTTTAAAAGAAGGATGAGACAGACTTGGATTCACTTCCAGATGAAGCTCAAGTGTGTTTTGTCTGTGAAGGGATTCTCATTCATCTAGCCACATCCTATTTGCTGCCAAATCTCCCAGGGTCAGGGATGTCAAAATGTGTAGGATGTTAGTGTCAACCCCTGTCCAACTCTGACCAACTTGGATTCCATGATACCTTACTCCTAAAGGTTCGGCCACACTTAGTTCCTGAGTCTCTCAGGGAAGTTTCCACAGCCCATAAAAACAGATCAGAGTGGAACTGCATTAGGCTTTTGTAGGCCTTGCCCTTCAAGTTCCTCCAACTGGTTACTTCTGTCAGTTTGTATGACTTTGGTTTCCTAACTTCCACAGGGACTTCAGTCTCTCTTAAAGTCATAACTTTGGTACAGCCCTGACACTGGCTTATATTCTTAGGTACTTCTGCTTATTTTCCCATTACTTTCTGTGCCTCTGCCTGTCCCAAAAGGTTGGTTTACTGAGACTGAGGGCTATATTGCTTTGACTTTGAGTACTATCACTTATGGAAACCCCTGTGTCCTCTGGACCAGATTATATCCTTTTGGACATGGTCACTGGCCTATATCATATCCAAATAGGCTGACTTCCTATAGGTAAACATTACCTGATAGAGTGTTACTGATGGAGCTTACCTCTCAGGATAATTTATTTGCTGCTACCTTGGCTTCTTCCCCTTCCCTATCGGCTCAGTCCACCAGGTTCCCAGCCTGTCTATGGACTAAGCCCATCTGAGGAGCAACAGCAAATATGTAGTTTTTCTTCTCAAGCAACTCTGGCTGTATGTCCAGTGGAATACTGACAAACACATCCTAGGTATTGAACACCGCTTTCATTTCTGTTTGTGTGATGTAAAGGGCAAAACAGTCTGGAAAAGGGCAATGTGATCACGAGTTTTCTACTGATATGGAAGCTGGAAGCTAACTTAATAAGGTCCTCCTGGCTGAGAACTAGCATTGTGAATCACCACACCATGTACTTCTTGTGGAGATAGATGACAGAGATGGAACTTCAGCTCTGATGTGCATGATTACAAGATCCTACACTTTGTACCTCCTTTTGCTGCCCCACTTTCCACTGTGGTGCTCAAATTAGCTGTCTTAACGTGGATCAGTCCCTTAACCTCTCTGGACTTGATAGATTGTTTTGTTAAATTAAGGAGGTGGACAAGACGCTGTCTACTTTCAATTTCTGATATAAGTCATACTAAGTGTCAGAGCACATTTCCAATGAGCAATACACTTTTAGAACTTCTAAAAGGCTGGGAATGAAAGGAGGAGGAATTGCCTCTACCAGAGCCTGCCTTTTCTGGGTACTAACTCAGGTTTGAATCTATTTCATTGTAGTTTGACATTTTGTACATTGTTATCCTGCCTCTTATATTGAATAAATTTGAGTTTGTATCTTAAATATTTTCACACTTCCATCCAAACCTTATGAGAAATAGATTTCTCCACCATCCAAGTTTTACTGAAGAAAGCTTTCTAGAATGCATTATAGAGGATAAAAAGCCCTACTTTCATTGCCATTAGCATTAGTTTCTTGTCTCATTGCTTGCTTTGCTTATTACAAATACACATATTGGGAATCTCTCTACCCAACAAAGCCAACAACAACAACAAAAACACCTTTTAAAAAAATATATTTACAGAGATTCTCTTTTATTCCTTCAAGTTGTGCAGGCATGGACATATGGTAGATGGAAGTATTCTGAGGTAAATACTTAGAATTCTGAAATATTTTGTGTAATAACAAAGTATCCCAACAGTTTCTTACAGATTTAGCTGACTAATTACTACAGATTTGGTTGCAACCCAAGTCACTTTAGTACCTCACAAAAAGTGAGATGCTTCAGGCAAGATTATCAGCATGAGAATAAATGAGTTAGCAAGCATTAATAAACCTGGAGAACAACAGTGTTAAATGTTTTATGCATCGTTTGAGTATGTGCAGTGCAGAAAATTGAATGAACAGCTTTTTGGTTACGAATACTGGAAGTAAATTTTTTTTAACATTGTTTTGAATTTCTTTTGGTGACAGACTTATCAAAATGAACATTTTCTGATAGAGAATGCCTTGCAGGCATTCTGTCTCTTAGAGTTTAGCAGTGTGTGAAAAAACTCCAGTCAGTCACCCTTTATATTTACCTTTCTTCTCTCATGATGAACCATTCACCCGCTGAGCATTTATTGAATGTGGATTCTGTGTCAGAGATAGGATTCCATTATGATCACACTTAGGGCTACAACAATGAAGAGAATTATGTCATATACTCTAAAAGGTCATCAAGTGCACCATTGGTTCTGAGACCATTTTTAGCATTCAAATTCTATTGGATTACTGAACTGTGAATGATGGTATAATATCAATAATATTCTTAGTAGCAAAATTTTGCTGAATAGCTACCATGTGCTTAATGCTCTGCACGTCAGATATTAATGATACAACTCCTACCCTTAGGAGTGATGTAAGTTAGTTTACATATGGATTTTCTGTTCCCACACAGTTCCAGGCCCATAAGAGTAGAAGGAGGAAAAGCAAGAGGAGAGTGGAAGGAGGAACAGGGATAGGGGTAGTAATAATTTGTGTATGTGTGTGTGCATGTGTGTGTGTTTGAGTCTAATGTGCAATAAGAATTCTTTAAACTTCAAATGAAGTATAACATGAACTCTTACAAATTACTTTCATCTAGGTAGAATAGAAAATAATATTTACCGTGTTTTTCCTATGTATCGGAGATTCTAATAATAATAATAATAATAATAATAATAATAATAAACAATAGCATTTACTGAGAAGTATCTAAATGCTTTATGTTGATTATCTTTACATGGGTTTTTGTATCCAAAGCCATATGAGATGGATGCCATGTTTGTCCCTACTTTAGAAATGAGGAAACCTAGGCACAGAGACATTGGTTGCCTGAATTCAGATAGCTGACAAGATAGGGAGCCAGGATTTGATTTTAGGCAGAGAAAGAAATTTTCCACAAAACTGATGAAATTTAAGATTCAGGAACACTCACTTTTACAGGCTCTTTCTGAGGACTTATATTTAAATTGTGTTTGTAATTTTTTGCGTGTTTTATCTTCAAAGGGACCCTAAAAAGTCAATAAGCTTCAGACCTCAGGGATTTGGACCTTGTGCACACTTTCACTTCCAGTTAATAGGAGTATAACCCCACCTACTTCTTGAGCTGTGTTCTCCTTCCCTCCTCTGACCATGGAGGAAGTGTATTCCCTGATACCAAAGGCCCATCTGTCTGTCTCTCTGGAACTTGTTTTCTCTCCTTTCACAGACACTGTGATCTGTGCAGCGTTATTTGTTTTAATTCTCTCCTTCCTCTCTATTATAATTCTATTTTTCTCTACTATATTAGTCCCATCAGCATTCAAACGCGCTCTAGTTTCACCATTAAAAAGAGAAATTAAAAAAAGAAAGAAGAAAAAACAAATCCCAAGTCTTCCGATTTCCATTCTAGCTATTTCCATACCGCTCCCTTTTCCAGCTCACAAAAGACCTATCGACTCAGTCTGTCTTCACTACACTCATTCTTTCATTTATTCAACAAATGTTTATTGATACCTACTAGGTGTCAGTCATTATACCAAACCAAAGGATTAAAACAAAGAACACCAACTCCACAGGTGTAATAATTCATGATAGGAGCTTGTATTTGGTATGTCCTATTGTCTGAGATGCACTCAAGATATCATAATAGGGATCTTAGTTTTCTGGTGTTTTCTTATCAAACATGTCCATGTTTTAAAGTCTTGGTGGGCCTGTACTCAAATAATCCACCAATGCTTTTTTTTTTCTTTTTTTTTAATATTATAAAACATTAGTGGAACTTTTAGGTTCCAAACCTGCCATTTGTATCTGATTTATCTATCTCTATTGTCATCTAAGGACATCAGTTTCATTTTAGTTTAAGATGTTAGATTTACCTAATTATTTAGAAATTTGAGTGACTCAAGTAAATAACTGCTATCATTTCCAGGTACGCAAACAAGGACACATTGTCCCACAAAATGGCATTTTTGTGGGCATTTCTATTAATATGGGTATGTTTTATGGACCCTCATTTTATAGATAATATAAATAAGCAATGGGGATAAATGAATAACTTGTGCAATCTCACTCAATTATATACAAAACCAAGATTTGAATATAGTTTTATTTGATCTCAGGGCCGGAGATCTTTCAAATATATTTTATAAATGCCGCAAAATCAAGACATACAGGATAAGTGAGATTGAATGGGGGAGAAAGTATTATAAAGGTGAGCATTATGGTACATGACCTCAAAAGGAGGAGACAAGGAAAAACGCCGTAGGAAACTTTAGGTAGAAAATATGTAATCAGTTGTACTTGAGTAGCACAGAAAACCCAGAACAGGAGTGTCAATAGACCAACTTTCTATTTGTTGAAATCTTTCTTAGTCTTCTCCTGTTCCCTAGCCAGGGAAGACAGATATTTTAAAGGTTCCATCAAAGAGATCACAGTTGACTAAGTGGCTTTTTGAACTATTGAAAGATTGTTTCATTTTCATTTTCTATGTAACCAGACTCATAGTGTTTTGTTTCTAGAACACTTACAAACTCTTCAGATTTTTGCTATTAAACTATTGGATTCTTTTGCTGTTATAGGAGAAATATTTTAAAAGGAGGATTTGTTCCTAGTTTCCTTTAGCTGAATTTAAGTTTATTTGAGATTTTGTGTGATTTAGTGTTCTGCAGAGAGTTTTGTTGTGTTTTTTTTCTCCCTTTAATTTTAACTTGAACAGCTTGATGAGAGTTTAATAGAATTTGTTTTAAAGTTATTGCTGACCTTGAATTAAGTGGGAGCCAATATATCCCCATACAGGTGTGGGTTTCAATTTATGGCAAATATGTTTGTCTTTACAGTTATGCATAATTTCCAAATTCCAGAAATTACTTCTGTTTTATAGCTGTACCTTCTAAACCCATCGTAAGGAGGGCTCTGTCAGCATTTCTATTACATTCTTTACTTTACAGAGGTTTATAACGTGGTCATAAAACTCACTCCAGGATTAGTTTTGGCAGATAAACTCTCATCTAGGGAAGAAAGGTGTTATTTTTTACCAACTGTTTAAAAAGAATATACCGGCTGTCTCTTCTCATACAATTGGACTTCACAGACTCCTTTTTTTGCTACAAAATCTCTTTCTCTAAAAAAGAGGATGTCCTAATTAGCCTTTATATATTTGTGCAGTAGAACCTCTCCTTTTCTTCAGAAGAACTATCTAGTAAAAAAAAAAAAAAAAAAAAAAAAAAGCTTGCTTTGACACTAGAGTTCAACAGACATGAGTTCAAATCCCAATTCCATGACTTACTGGGTAGGAGATTGTGAGTGAGCTACTTACCAAATATAATAAACACTTAATAACGGGTAGCTATAGAGGCATATACTATTCATAATTTTTAGTCCTTTTATCACTTAGGAACTTAATGAGCTCCTTAATCAGACTCGTATCTCTAAATAATGGATTAAATTTGTTCCTTCATTTACTCATTCAATATTTATTGAGCATCAGACAGGTTGCTAGAGATACAAAGGAAATATAACACAGCCCCTGTCCTCAAGGGATATGTAGCTCAGTAGGCAGGAGTCAGGCTTCTAAGGAGAAAAGTACAGAATATTTAATGCTTCCCTAGAGGCTTGGACAACTCAGAGCAAAGTCACTTTACTCAGAGTAGAGCATCACTGAAGGTTTTTTTAGGGAGTAAGTAGAAGCGTAGATATTTCTGAACCGAATACTAAAGATAGTTTCAAGATAGATAAATATCCTTGTGTTGTGGGAGCAGCGTGTGCAAAGTGTGAAGAGGAAAAGGCTGGTATAAACTGGGAAATGGAATGTGACCGCAGTTAAGAGTATAGAGTGATACAAGGGGAACAAAAAGGTGAAACGGAAAGATATGACTAGTTCTCCCTCGTGGTAAACCTGCTAGGCTCTTCCTTGGCTCATATATCCTGCATGTCAGTCATATAATCCTCTATATTGGTTTATACCTTTATTTTGGTGAAGCATATTCTTTAGTAAAGTTCCGAATAAAAAAAAATAATAATAAACTGTGTGAGAGGTATGATTTTGAAAACATCATATTTGCCTTAAAATAACTTTATTCTACCTTTTCCTTTCAGATATATTTTAGCTCAGTATATAATTTTATGTAGGAAATTATTTTCCTTCAAAATTTGAAGTTTTGCTCTCTTGTCTTCAAGCATCTGATAGTGCTTTTGGGAAATTGCAAAACCTTCTGATAACCAGTATTTGTCCACAACTTCCAGTATTCTCCTCAGAAAATTTTAAAATATTCTTTTTTGGCCCCATATTTCAGGACATTTTTACTATTTCTTCTAGTTGTTCTAGACAATCTGTAGCACACTTAATACCAAAACTCATATCCTTTAGAACTGGAAATTTTCTCAAACACTTTATTTTATTATTTTTTTCCATTTCTCAGTGTTTTAGAACTCCTCTTAATCCCATGTGAGACAATATTGTTATGTGCTCTGGTTTTCATATCTTTTTCCTCATCTTTCATTATTGTGTCCTTTGACATATTTTCTAGTAATTTTCTTAATTTTATCTTTGAGTCTCTCTATTGATGGCTTTTTTTTTTTTTTTTTTTTTTTTTTTTTTTTAGTTTTCCACTATGGTTTTTATTATCAAGGACCAATTTCTTTTGAAGCATTTATTTTTGTCAATGTTTATTTACTTTTGAGAGTGAGTGAGTGGGGAAGGGGCAGAGAGAGGGGGACAGAGGATCTGCAGTAAGCTCTTCACTAATTGCAGAGAGCCCAATGTGGGGATTGAACTCTCGAACCCTGAGATCATGACCTGAGCAGAAGTTGAACACTTAATCTACTGAGCCACCCATGTTCCCCTCAAGGACCATTTTTATTCTCTAAATAATTCTTCAAAAATAACAATATAATTTTGCTATATGAGAGCATAGACTCTTATCAACCTGAAGGTAATGATTAGAGTTTTCTTTTCTGAATAATTTGTTCATCCGTGTTTCATTATATTGACTGGTTTTGTTCTCTGTTCTCCGTATTAGGGAATTTCTTTAGATGTGATGTAATCCGGATTGTCTATTTCATGATTATATTTGGAAACTTAAGAGGTAACTTGAAGTTATGAATACTTAGGTGGTGTTTGTTGACTTTGGTCTTCACCGTGGATGTCCCTGGGAAAGTCATTTGTTGGAACTTCCTTAGATAAGCATTCTTTGATATTTCTTCTTAGAATGGTCAGATTTCCCAGAGAAAGCTTCTTCAAACTTTTACTAGAGAGTAGAGGTCTACATACTGATATTCTGGGAGTTAGCATTCTGTAAAATGTGTTGAGATTCTTTGAGTTAAGCATTCCGCATACATACTTCAATTAATTTGAGGTATAAATCAGGTTAGTTTCTGGAATTTTCCCTGCCAGCTTGCAATTCTTCTGTCAGGTAAATTTCTTTCTCCTCATCTATCCGATTTTCAGATTACATAATGTTGTTGATTTTTTTCTCCTTTTCTTTCCATTCTATGTGTTTATGTCTAAATAGCGAATGAACGAACACTCTATTTTTTTTTATTTAACCAATAGATCTTTATTTATTTTTTAATATATGAAATTTATTGTCAAATTGGTTTCCATACAACACCCAGTGCTCATCCCAAAAGGTGCCCTCCTCAATACCCATCACCCACCCTCCCCTCCCTCCCACCCCCTATCAACCCTTAGTTTGTTCTCAGTTTTTAAGAGTCTCTTATGCTTTGGCTCTCTCCCACTCTAACCTCTTTTTTTTTTTTTCCCTTCCCCTCCCCCATGGGATCCTGTTAAGTTTCTCAGGATCCACATAAGAGTGAACACAAATGATATCTGTCTTTCTCTGTATGGCTTATTTCACTTAGCATCACACTCTCCAGTTCCATCCATGTTGCTACAAAGGGCCATATTTCATTCTTTCTCATTGCCACATAGTACTCCATTGTGTATATAAACCACAATTTCTTTATCCATTCATCAGTTGATGGACATTAGGCTCTTACCATAATTTGGCTATTGTTGAGAGTGCTGCTAAAACATTGGGGTACAAGTGCCCCTATGCATCAGTACTCCTGTATCCCTTGGGTAAATTCCTAGCAGTGCTACTGCTGGGTCGTAGGGAAGATGTATTTTTAATTTTTTAAGGAACCTCCACACTGTTTTACAGAGCGGCTGCACCAGTTTGCATTCCCACCAACAGTGCAAGAGGGTTCCTGTTTCTCCACACCCTCTCCAGCATCTATAGTCTCCTGATTTGTTCATTTTGGCCACTCTGCCTGGCGTGAGGTGATATCTGAGTGTGGTTTTGATTTGTATTTCCCTGATGAGGAGCGACGTTGAGCATCTTTTTGTGTGCCTGTTGGCCATCCAGATGTCTTCTTTAGAGAAGTGTCTATTCACGTTTTCTGCCCATTTCTTCACCGGATTATTTGTTTTTCGGGTGTAGAGTTTGGTGAACTCTTTACAGATTTTTGGATACTAGCCCTTTGTCCGATATGTCATGTGCAAATATCTTTTCCCATTCCATTGGTTGCCTTTTAGTTTTGTTGTTTGTTTCCTTTGTAGTGCAGAATCATTTTATCTTCATGAGGTCCCAATAGTTCATTTTTGGTTTGAATTCCCTTGCCTTTGGGGATGTCTCAAGTAAGAAATTGCTACAGCTGAGGTCTGAGAGGTCTTCTCCTGTTTTCTCCTCTAGGGTTTTGATAGTTTCCTGTCTCATATTCAGGTGCTTTATCCATTTTGAGTTTGTTTTTGTGAATGGTGTGAGAAAGTGGTCTAGTTTCAACCTTCTGCATGTTGCTGTCCAGTCTTCCCAACACCATTTGTTAAAGAGACTGTCTTTTTTTCCATTGGATATTCTTTCCTGCCTTTTCAAAGGCTAGTTGGCCATATATTTGTGGGTCCATTTCTGGGTTCTCTATTCTATTCCACTGGTCTATGTTTCTGTTTTTGTGCCAGTACCATGCTGTCTTGATGATTACAACTTTGTAGTAGAGGCTAAAGTCTGGGATTGTGATGCCTCCTGCTTTGGTCTTCTTCAAAATTACTTTGGCTATTCGGGGCCTTTTGTGGTTCCACAGGAATTTTAGGATTGCTTGTTCTAGTTTCGAGAAGAATGCTGGTGCAATTTTGATTGGGATTGCATTGAATAGGTAGATAGCTTTGGGTAGTATTGACATTTTGAAAATATTTCTTCTTCCAACCCATGAGAATGGAATGTTTTTCCATTTCTTTATATCTTCTTCAATTTCCTTCATAAGCTTTCTATAGTTTTCCGCATACAGATCTTTTACATCTTTGGTTAGATTTATTCCTAGCTATTTTATGCTTCTTGGTGCAATTGTGAATGGGATCAGTTTCTTTTTTTGTCTTTCTGTTGCTTCATTATTAGTGTATAAGAAGGCAACTGATTTCTGTACATTGATTTTGTATCCTGCAACTTTGCTAAATTCATGTATCAGTTCTAGCAGACTTCCGGTGGAGTCTATGGGATTTTCCATGTATAATATCATGTCATCTGCAAAAAGTGAAAGCTTAACTTCATCTTTGCCAATTTTGATGCCTTTGGTTTCCTTTTGTTGTCTGATTGCTGATGCTAGCACTTCCAACAATATGTTAAACAACAGCGGTGAGAGTGGACATCCCTGCCGTGTTCCTGATCTCAGGGAAAAAGCTCTCAGTTTTTCCCCATTGAGGATGATGTTAGCTGTGGGCTTTTCATAAATGGCTTTTATGATGTTTAAGTATGTTCCTTCTATCCTGACTTTCTCAAGGGTTTTTATTAAGAAAGGATGCTGAATTTTGTCAAATGCTTTTTCTGCATCGGTTGACAGGATCATATGGTTCTTATCTTTTCTTTTATTAATGTGATGTATCACAATGATTGATTTGCGAATGTTGAACCAGCCCTGCATCCCAGGAATGGATCCCACTTGATCATGGTGAATAATTATTTTTATATGGTGTTGAATTTGATTTGCTAGTATCTTATTGAGAATTTTTGCATCCATATTCATCAGGGATATCGGCCTGTAGTTCTCTTTTTTACTGGGTCTCTGTCTGGTTTCGAAATCGAAGTAATACTGGCTTGATAGGATGAGTCTGGAAGTTTTCCTTCCCTTTCTATTTTTGGGAACAGCTTGAGAAGGATAGGTATTATCTGTGCTTAAAAGTCTGGTAGATGGACACCTGGTGGCTCAGTCGGTTAAGCATCCGACTTCAGCTCAGGTCATGATCTCACGGTTCGTGAGTTTGAGCCTTGCGTCAGGCTCTGTGCTGACAGCTCGGAGCCTGGAGCCTGCTTCACATTTTGTGTCTCCCTCTCTCTCTGTGCCCCTTCCCTGCTCATGCTGTGTCTCTCTCTGTCTCAAAAATAAATAAACATTTAAAAAAAAACTAAAAAAAACACAGTCTGGTAGAACTCCCCTGGGAAGCCGTCTGGTCCTGGACTCTTATTTGTTGGGAGATTTTTGATAATTGACTCAAGTTTTTCACTGGTTATGGGTCTGTTCAAGCTTTCTCTTTCCTCCTGATTGAGTTTTAGAATTGTGTGGGTGTTTAGGAATTTGTCCATTTCTTCCAGGTTGTCCAGTTTGTTGGCATATAGTTTTTCTTAGTATTCCCTGATAATTGCTTGCATTTCTGAGGGAATTGGTTATAATAATTCCATTTTCATTGATAATTTTATCTATTTGGGTCATCTCCCTTTTCTTTTTGAGAAGCCTGACTAGAGGTTTAGCAATTTTGTTTATTTTTTTCAAAAAACCAACTCTTGGTTTCATTGATATGCTATACAGTTTTTTGTTTTTTTTTTTTTTTTTAGTTTCTATATTGTTTATTTCTGCTCTAATCTTTATTATTTCTCTTCTTCTATTGGATTTAGGGTGTCTTTGCTATTCTGCTTGTATTTCCTTTAGGTGTGCTGTTAGATTTTGTATTTGGGATTTTTCTTGTTTCTTGAGATAGGCCTGGATGGCAATGTATTTTCCTCTCAGGACTGCCTTTGCTGCATCCCAAAGCGTTTGGATTGTTGTATTTTCATTTTTGTTTGTTTCCATATATATTTAAATTTCTTCTCTAATTGCCTGTTAGACCCATTCATTCTTTAGTAGGGTGTTCTTTAACCTCCATGCTTTTGGAGGTTTTCCAGACTTTTTCCTGTGGTTGATTTCAAGCTTCATGGCACTGTGGTGTGAAAGTATGCATGGTATGATCTCAATTCTTGTGTACTTATGAAGGGTTGTTTTGTGACCCAGAATTTGATCTATCTTGGAGAATGTTCCATGTGCACTCGAGAAGAAAGTCTATTTTGTTGCTTTGGGATGCAGAGTTCTAAATATATCTGTCAAGTCCAACTGATTCAATGTGTCATTCAGGGCCTTTGTTTCTTTATTGACCGTGTGTCTAGATGATCTATCCATTTCTGTAAGTGGGTTGTTAAAGTTCCCTGCAATTACCACATTCTTATCAATAAGGTTGCTTATGTTTGTGAGTAATTGTTTTATATATTTGGGGGCTCCCGTATTTGGCGCATAGACATTTATAATTGTTAGCTCTTCCTGATGGATAGACCCTGTGATTATTATATAATGCCCTTCTTCATCTCTTGTTACAACTTTTAATTTAAAGTCTAGTTTGTCTGATAAAAGTATGGCTACTCCAGCTTTCTTTTGACTTCCAGTGGCATGATAAATAGTTCTCCATCCCCTCACTCTCAATCTGAAGGTGTCCTCAGGTCTAAAATGAGTCTCTTGTGGGCAGCAGATAGATGGGTCTTGTTTTTTTATCCATTCTGATACCCTATGTCTTTTGGTTGACGCATTTAGTCCATTTACATTCAGTGTTATTATAGAAAGATATGAGTTTAGAGTCATTGTGATGTCCATAGATTTCATGCTTGTAGCGATGTCTCTGGTACTTTGTCTCACAGGATCCCCCTTAGGATCTCTTGTAGGGCTGGTTTAGTGGTGATGAATTCCTTCAGTTTTTGTTTGTTTGGGAAGACCTTTATCTCTCCTTCTATTCTAAATGACAGACTTGCTGGATAAAGGATTCTCAGCTGCATATTTTTTTCTGTTCATCACATTGAAGATTTCCTGCCATTCCTTTCTGGCCTGCCAAATTTCAGTAGAGAGATCCATCACGAGTCTTATCGGTCTCCCTTTATATGTTAGAGCACGTTTATCCCTAGCTGCTTTCAGAATTTTCTCTTTATCCTAGTATTTTGCCAGTTTCACTATGCTTAACCAACTGAGCCATCCAGGGACCCCTGCCAGTTTCACTATGATATGTCGTGCAGAAAATCGATTCAAGTTACGTCTGAAGGGAGTTCTCTGTTCCTCTTGGATTTCAGTGCCTTTTTCCTTCCCCAGTCAGGGAAGTTCTCAGCTATTATTTCTTCAAGTATACCTTCAGCACCTTTCCCTCTCTCTTCCTCCTCTGGAATACCAATTATGCGTAGATTATTTCTCTTTAGTGCATGACTTAGTTCTCTAATTTTCCCCTAATACTGCTGGATTTTTTTATCTCTCTTTTTCTCAGCTTCCTCTTTTTCCATAATTTTATCTTCCAGTTCAACTATTCTTTCCTCTGCCTCTTCAATCGGAGCCGTAGTTGTCTCCATTTTATTTTGCAGCTCGTTTGTAGCATTTTTTAGCTCCTCCTGGCTGTTCCTTAGTCCCTTGATCTCTGTTGCAAGAGGTTCTCTGCTCTCCTGTATGTTTTCAAGCCCAGTGATTAATTTTATGACTATTATTCTAAGTTCACTTTCTGTTATATTGTTTAAACCCTTTTTGATCAGTTCGCTAGCTGTCGTTATTTCCTGGAGATTCTTTTGAGGGGAATTCTTCCATTTCGTCATTTTGGATAGTCCCTGGAGTGATGCGGAACTGCAGGGCATTTCCCCTGTGCTGTCTTGAATAACTTGCGTTGGTGGGCGGGGCCGCATTCAGACCTGATGTCTGCCCCCAGCCCACTGCTGGGGCCAGTCAGACTGGTGTATACCTTCTCTTCCTCTCTCCTAAGGGCAGGATTCACTGTGGGGTGGCGTGGCCCGTCTGGGCTACTTGCACACTGCCAGGCTTGTGGTGCTGGGGATCTGGTGTTTTAGCTGGGGTGGATTGGCAAGGTGCACAGGGTCGGGAGGGGCAGGCTCAGCTCACTTTTCTTTGGGTGATCTGCTTCATGAGGAGCCCTGCGGCACCGGGAGTGAGTCAGACCCACTGCTGGAGGGATGGATCCACAGAAGCACAGCATTGGGTGTTTTCGTGGTGCAAGCAAGTTCCCTGACAGGAAATGGTTTCCTTTGGGATTTTGGCTGAGGGATGGGCGAGGGGGATGGCGCTGGCGAGCCCCTTTGTTCCCCGCCAAGCCTAGCTCTGTCATCGGGGGCTCAACAACTCTCCCTCCTGTTGTCCTCCAGCCCTTCTGCTCTCTGAGCAGAGCTGTTAGCTTATAACCTTCCAGATGTTCAGTCCCACTTGCTGTCTGAACACACTCCGACTGGCCCCTCCAGTTTTGCAAGCCAGACTTGGGGCCTCTGCTTTGCCAGGGGGATGCCCCTCTGCCCTGGCTCCCACCCGCCAGTGTGTGGAGCGCGCACCGCCTCTCTGCCCTTCCGACCCTCTTCTGTGGGCCTCTTGTCTGCGCTTGGCTCCAGAGAATCTGTTCTGCTAGTCTTCTGGTGGTTTTCTGGGTTATTTAGGCAAGTGTGGGTGGAATCTAAGTTATCAGCAGGACGCGGTGAGCCCAGCATCGTCCTACCCCGCCATCTTCCTCCTCTCTCACGAACACTCTATTAATATTTATAGTGGTGTTTTGGAGGAAGAAAAATTGCATGCATGGGTTCAATCTGCATTCTTAACTTGAAACCAGTTCTCCTTTGAATGTACATCATTCCAACATTTCCCTTAGGACTCATGATAACCTGCATTTGTTGAAGCCCCTAATTTTTATTTAATGTTTATTTTTATTTATTTTGAGAAAGAGAAAAAGAATGTATGTGAGCAGGAGAGGGACAGAGAGAGAGAATCACAAGCAGGCTCCAGGTTTTGAGCACAGAGCCCAGTGCAGGGCTCAGTCTCAGGAACTGAACCATAATCAGGGTCTGAGCCAAAGAAATCAAGAGTGACCAGACACTTAACCTACTGAGCCACCCACACACCCCTTTGTTGAGGTTGCTAATTAATCTACACTGCAAACCCAGTGTTTTTGTTTGTTTGTTTGTTTGTTTTTCTCTCCTCTGAGTCCTCATACTTGGACAATCAACAACCATGACACAGTCTTTCCTCCTTAATACACTTCATAAAATTGGCATTTAGAAGAACTTATTCTACTGGTTTTCCTTCTATTTCTGTGACTTCTTAGTTTGTCACTTTTTCAGATTTCTTATCTTTTCATCCTCTCAACAGTGGACTCTCACAGAATTTAGTCCTTGCATCTCTTTACTTTCTTTTAGTCTCCTTCTCTTCATATTCTTATCTAGTGTCATGACTCTAAGTACCATTTATATGCTGATGACTCCAACTTTTATTTATAATCCTGATATCTCTCCTGAACAACAAACCAAATATTCATGTCTACTCCTGGACATATAAAGGTATCTCAAACTTAATGCCAACCAAGTTGACATTGATCTTCTTCCCCAAATCAACGTCTTTCCTGAAATTTTTCCTGGTCTTTTACATAATAACTCCTTTCTACCAATCACCCAAGCCAAAGTTTGAATTGCCCTTGACTTCTTTTCCTTCTCACACCCTTCATCTAATCAAGAAGTACAGTTGACCTTTAAATATATCTTTAAAATATATCAGGAATCTGACTCTTCTCTTTATTTCCATTGCTATCACTATCATGGAAACTACCAATTTCTTTCACATGATTATTGCAATAGCTTCCAAGTGGTCTGCCAGCTATTTCTTTTGCTTTCCTTCCAACAAAGCAGGTGAACTGGTATTGTTGGAGCTACAGGACTCCTGAAACAGAATGCTAAGGACACCAGTGACAGTCACCACAAAGTTTATTGCAATGAGAGGCAAAGCCGACTGAGGGGGACCTACACTCTTGACCAGAGTGCGGCCTTGAACAGCTGGGGTACAGAGTTTTTATAGTCCACCACATTGTCTTATTATCACCTGGGAACAGAACAAATAAATAGTTCCCAGATGGGGGTGGAAACAGTTCAGACATGCCCTTGCCCCAATTCAATCAAACACTAATCCAGTTGATTTTCCTTGAACTTTTGTTCCCTGGATTGATAGGACAAGGCTGTTATCTCCTAACCTACAGTGTCAAAACAAAGCTGTTATTTCTCAAGGCTACAGGTTAGCCCTACACTACAATTTAACCCTTACAGTGTGTCAAATCACGCCAGTGTTCCCAGTTTATTCAGTGCAAAAATAAAAATTTTGTGATGACCAACAGAGCCCTGTATGACCTCTGTTTACTTTACTCCCATCCCACATTATCTTTCTGACCTTCTTTTCTTTTTGTTCCTATTTTGCATAACTCCAGCCATTGTCTTCTTCTACTTCTTTGAACATCCCCTCTCTCCTCCATCAGAACGCCTCTCCACTAGCTGTCCTTTCTGCCTGGAACACCCTCCATTCCCACCCCTACTCTTTATCAATAGTTACACCTCCATCAAATCTCTGGTTAAATGTCACCTTCTCAAGAAAGCACAACCCATCTAAAATTGCAATTCCCTTTTCGAAATAGCAACTCTCCCCACCCACTCATCATTCTATACATGATTTGCTTTCACCTTTCATCAGGAACTAACATATTACATAACATGCTTGTTTATTTTCTTTAGTAACCACTAGATTATAAGATCTGTGTAAGAATTTTCATCTCTTGTGCTCACTGATTTACCTCCAGTGTTTACAACATGGCCTGACACAGAGTATGATCTTGATAAATAAATGTTGGGTAAATAATTGAATGAGGTAGATTAGTTTCATTATCATTTTGCATTTGAGGAGATTAAAGCTCAGGATTAAGTAACTTGCCCAAGGCCTCAAAATTCTTTAATGTGTGAAGCACAATTTAATTCCGATCTCTCTGGCTTCAGTGCCTATGCATTATCTAAAGAGTAAACTGCCCCTGATAAGTAAGTAAGATAAAGATTAGAAATTGTCTAGTAGACTTAAGAACAGAGAAATTTTCTGGTGGCCTTGTCAGCAGCAATCCCGGGAAAGTAATGAGATAGAAGCCATAATGTAATAGGTTTAGGAATGAATGGAGACAAGTTTAACTGCTTCTTCAAAGCCATAAAAAAAGGAAAGGGGTACATAGGGAGTATCCTTTTTTTTTTTTTTTCAGATGGGAGAATCATGAGTGTGTTGAAGTGCAAAAGATAATGAGAGTGGGTAAGATAAAAGAAGGAGGGGAGAAAAATGATGGAGAAAAACCACTGAGTGGATGGGAGAGAATGTGACAGGAAACAGAAAGAACCAAGGAAGAAGAGTTTAATTTTTAACAATTTTCACAGTAATGTTATTGTATTCACTCATTATTCTTTCAGTAAATATCAACTTATAAGGCCTTATGCACTGTTACAGGGTATAGGGTCGCATAGGGTGGGGAATAATAATAATACTATTGAGACTTTGCATTGTCTCATCCTATCCTTGCAACAACTTTATGAGGTAATGTTATCTTTATGCCATTTTTTTTTTTTTTAATGCAGGAGTGCTGAATTTTAAGGAAGGGAATGGACTTGCCCAAAGTAATTCATCTAGGAATTGTTGGTGTCTGCATTCCAATCACAGAAGTCTGACTCCAACCCATGACTTTAGTCACTTTTTCTACTACTTACAAAAACAAAATTTATATTCTGGTGAGGGAGAGAGAAACAAACAAACAGAAAATCATTAAATACCCTACAAAGATCATTTTACATTTTATAATGAGGTTTAACATAGGTTTATAAGACAGTTAGTGACTGGGTGATCAGAGAGAGTTTCTCTGAGGAGGTGGTATTTAGGCTGATTAGAGTATAATAAGAAGCTAGCCACTGAAAGACTTGGGGAAAGAACATTTCAAGCCCAGAGGAGAGCTAGTTTCAGGACATATGTGGATTTAAGCTTTTTATAATTAAGAATGTAAAGAAGGTTAGTGTGTGTCTGGAGAATAGGGAGTGAAGATGAAAAGTGTTGGCATCTCAGATCATTTGAAACAGGTATGTTAGGGCCCAGATTGTGATTCTGTGGAGTTTAGATTTTATATTAGTTACACTGATGTGCCATTGGAAGCTTTTAAGTATTCATTTAGTGTGATGTGATTTATATTATTGAATGATTATTCTGATTGTAGAGGAGCCTACTGAACAGATTTCTTAATGGGTGAAATATAGTAGAAATTGAAGTTAGCTTCTGTTTTAAGCATGTTCTCCAACCTACCAGTTTATTTACTACAAAAATAGAGTATGTAAAGCCATTTCTATCATTTTCACTTGGTGACTCTAAGGATATTCACTTCTTTCTAGTTTTTTGAAATGGAGAACAGGTAAAAGTACTGGAAGAGAATATTGGTAGGAAATTAAATTCAACCTTAATTTTGTCAGTATTCACTAAGTACTTACTGAGCCCCATACTAAGTGCTGGAGGAAACAGAGCCCTAACAAAAATAATAAGGTATGTGCCCACATGGGGGATGAAAACGGCCTGCTGAATGGTCAGTTAAATAGTAACCAAATGTTGACATTGTGATCACTCAGTGTATTTACCAACTGAATTAGAGATGTGAGTTGAACAAGCTGAGAAAAAGGAATTCAGTTAGTTACATTAAAGGATTTTGATTGACCCTCTTATTAATACTTACTTCATACAGACCAAGTAAAGCAAATAAATTCCACAAATAATGAAAACATAATATTTGTGGTCCGTATATGTAGCTAGTCAACATGATATTCCAATCAGGGGAAAAAAAAAAAAGCAATGTAGAACAAACAAAATAATACAATTTAGGCAATGGGGTGAAGAATGACAGAACAAAATAATTAAAACAGTGCCATTTATGGGATGCCTGGGTGGCTCAGTCAGTTAAGCTTCCAATTCTTGATTTTGTCTCAGGTCACACTCTCACAGTTCATGAGATCAAGCCCCACGTCCAGCTGTGCGGAGCCTGCTTGGGATCCCCCCCCCCGCTTGAGTGCACCCACATATTCTCTCTCTCTCAAACATAAAAATTATTTTTAAAAAGCACCATTTGAAGTATACTTCAAAAAGATGAAATACAAGGATGATTACAGTAGAAAGACAATTTGTTTAAAGCCTTTGTTTTATGGAAATGTATCTATTTACAGGTTCTTCTCCCTAGGAACCTAGGCAATGTACTCCTTCAGAACAACGAACATTGCCATGGAAAGTAGTGTTTCCTGTTGGTTAAGAACACAGGCTTTGGTAGCATTAAACAAGAAGCAAAAACAACAATAACGTCCTGGATAAACCCTGTTTATACAGTTTATTAGTTGTGTGAACTTGAACAAGATAACTAGCAATGCAGTGACCCTCCTTCCAAAAGAAAAGATAAAAATTATAGAGCTGGAAAGCAACTTGAGGCCATTTAATTCAGTACTCCTATTTTCGCATAAGGAACTGTTGACTCAGGGTTGGTATGGTATTTGTGTAAGGTCACATAAATTGCTAATGTTCAGAGCTTCACAATCGCACCCATTCTGTGGACACATTCCCTTTTAGAACAGAGATGGCAGCCCTACATGGTATCTGGAGTTCTTAGAAAACTCTGAAGCATCTCATTGAAAATTAAAGCACAGCCCCAGAAAAATCCCAACCATCGCATCTGATTAGTTTTCCTTTCGGTGTCTTGGGTTTGCCAGTTTGTGAGTGCAGCTTTCTTCAAACTCCCTGCCTGAAATATAACTTATTTGTGACTTTTTTCAATAGGCCTGCAAACTTTTTGAAGCACACTCTATTTTATTTCTAACTGCAGTGTTCTCTGCCATTCCTTATGGTTGCACAAGGTGGGGAAAACTTTATCTCTATCTCCAATTAGGCTACTGCCAAGTATGTATAGAATCCCAAATGGGATAAATCAGTGATCCACAACACAAGGTCCATCTCAGTCTGGTTCATTTGAATACCTTTCATATCTATTTGCTTCAAGAGAGAACTTGAGTTTAAATGGGAACAGATGCAAGTGATTAAGCTAGAGTCAAAGTTTGGGGCTCTCTGATCCTCAAACATCAATACTGGCTTCATACTCCAGTGATATTTGTTGGAACATGGATATGCAGAAGGTATGCTATAAATAGCAAAACATTTTTCCTGCTCTGTGGCAAAACCACAAATGTATTGGCCTTGTTTTTTGTCATATCAGGCTTTGGTGCCAAAACATGAAGTCTATTAAAGACACTTGCCATATCCATAGAGTGATTTGAACCCTTTTTAAATGTGCTCATCACTGACTTAATGCATAGTAACTAGCCGATTAAAATGATTTTAGAATTGGCATATAAAATATGTGGCCATTACAGCCATCTTTTCAGGAGTGGGAAAAACTCCTGCTGAAGCTACAGCTGGAAAATAATTTGCTGAAAAATCGGTTGAAGCGGGAGGTTCCAGCTCATTGAAACTCAATTTATTATATGCTTAAATGACTCCTGGAACAGAAGAATATGTAGGCAGTACAACTAGACAAGGCAAATTCTGTGCTGATAACAAATGTGTAAAACTTCAATACCTATTGGAGAAGTGATAGCAGCCAAATTCTATACTTGCCAACTAGTAGAAAATGTGAACATGCTGTTAGATAATTAACATTTTCCTTATTATGCAGGACTGGGTAGTGAATGCATAACCCAACTTTTTTTCCCCCCTCCAGATAAGTTGCAACTTGAAAAAGCACATGATTAAAGCAGCACACTTTTCTGAGAAACTTTGAGATGTACTGTAAAGTTGTGTTATATTAGCCTGTGGTTCTAAGGTAACAGATCTGTAATCATGGACCCTGGTGAGTAAGATCAGATGGATAGTGGCTTAGATATTGTATTTTGCACAATTCTGTTAAACTTGAAACTGAGTAGTATTGGGGTGCCTGGGTGGCTCAGTCCATGAAGGGTCCACCTTCAGCTCAGGTGATGATCTTACAGTCTGTGAGTTCAAGCCCTGTGTTGGGCTCTGTGCTGACAGGTCAGAGCCTGGAGCCTGCTTCAGATTCTGTGTCTCCCTTTCTCTCTGCCCCTCACCTGCTTTTTCTCTCTCTCTCTCAAAAATAAATAAATGTTAAAAAAATCTTAAAAAGAAAAAGAAACTGACTAGTATTAAAGAGTTAATATGTTGATGTTACACTCCACTTGTCATATCTTACCATTATAAATCTGTGCAGTTAACCCTTGATAGGAATTCTCAAAGCCATACAATGTAATGTATAATTCAAAATGGCCAATTATATTATTAATATTATGACATTTTGAGGATTCATATACTTTTAGATGAAATATTTTTTATAATTGATTTGAATTTCTAACACATGTTCAAATTTGAGATCTAATTTGAGCTCAATATAATCTTTAGAACTCCCAGCTATAGCCTGTTTCCTCTCAACATTGCAGCAAAGTTTCAGAAGGATGTAGTCTGTTTTTTAAAAGTCCCAAAGTATTACTCAGTATTCTTTTAACACTATAAAGATGATTAGAGTAAAAAATGTAATTCTGTCTTCATCCCACAGCTCTGCTACTTCCCTTCACAAGGGTTAGATTTATTTTCTTGTGCATTTCTTACATTTTCCATCTAAAACTGTTCATTTTTACAATGCATTTCTAGAAATTTGCTTACAGAAATGTACAGTTTCGTATGTGTTTTTGTGTGGGTATGTGTGAATCTGTGTGTGTGTGTTTCCATCAATACTTTTGAACAACGGTATTATACTTTTTTTTTCAGCTTAAATTACCTTGTGAAGAAATTCTATAGATACCAATAGCTAAATTAATAGGTCTACTTATAATGTAAATCATCAAACGTATGAATGCCTTCCACATTATAGACAACAATTTATTTATTTATTTATTTATTTAGTTTTAATTTTTAACCTTTATTTATTTCTTTGAGACAGAGAGAGACAGAGCATGAGTGGGGAAGGATCAGAGAGAGGGAGACATAGAATCCGAAACAGGCTCCAGGCTCTGAGATGTCAGCACAGAGCCCGACGCAGGGCTCACATTCACAGACCGTGAGATCATGACCTGAGCAGAAGTCGGACACTCAACCGACTGAGCCACCCGGGCGCCCCATTATAGACAACAATTTATTAAAGCATGATTCTATTCATGGAATTTAGAATATTTCCTTTTTTTATATAAATAATAAGAACAGTGAACATCATTTCCCTTGACTAACATGTGAGTGTATCTTTATTAGAAATCTACATGCAGAATTGCTGAGAAAAGGTGAATATACTTTAAAAATGTTTATAGATACCCAAATATTGGCTTACAAGTATATGTGAGAATTCATTCCACTACATCTTCTTCAGCATTAGATATTTTCATTGTTACAGATATTTCATTGTTTTAATTACATTTTTCTGATCACTTATTAGTCATTCTATTTCTTCCTTTATAAATTTCTTGCTCGTATAAAATTCCATACTTTCACTGGATCAGTTGTTTGTATTCTTTTGAATTTTAGGAGTTCTTTGTATATTCTGGATATATTTATGCATGTGTGAGAGAGATTAATAGGTGCATGAGAAAGGAAAAGAGAAGTGTTGCAAATATTTTGGTTTATACAGTTATTTTCATCAGTCTTTGTGCCACATTGCTCAGTGGAGGCCTAGCAAATTTTATAGTAATATATTATTTACCAGATATTGAATATTACAAAGAGAGTGAGTGCTGAACTCTGTTTCTTACATCTATCTCTATTTTTTATGAAATCCTTCCAGATATGAATTGATATTTACACTTCGCAATCATGACAAGTGAGGCTTGGTGAGATGATCTGATTTGCCTAAAGTCAAACATTAGACAGTAAACAAATTGGAATTCCAAGAAATTTTGGTGGCTCTCCTTACTGCATTGTGCTAATGATATCTATATAGATCATAATATTATCTACCTACATATGTATCTTTTTGAAATCATTTAAACAATGCCAAATGTTAAGCCTTCACATGGTGCTTACCTCCACTGCCTTAGTGAGTGAAAATACAAGGAAATTGGCAATACGGTGAATCTTACTTGGTGCGTGGCAGTCTTGAGACGAAATAACGTGTCACAATGTGTGTAAGTTTTCCTCCCAACACATTAAGAAAACACTCTCATAAACATGGGTCCACCTGCATCTGCTATTTTCACTTAGCATAAGGCTAAAATATGAGATATTTTACTTTATATATTGTATATTCCATTATTCTCCATTACAAAGTCAATGGATTCTTTGGAGGTGATCCATTATGCAATTTATTTTGGTATCAGAAATTCCAATGCAATGCAAAACAAACTATCAACTTGCAATGAATTTTAACTAATACACCTTGCTTAATGTGTGTGCTGATTGACCCAGCACATCGAAATGAAGTCTGTCGGGCACTTACTTGATTGTTAGGAAAACTGTGAATAGTCAAAGTATTCAGCATAATTTCAGATATTAAAACTATTGTTCATCTTGATTTGGCACCTTTGAGCTTTGAAAATGGGCTGTATCTGCATCAGAGTAGCTCAGAAGATGGAAGATGATGAGAAATGTCTACCACAGCTGTGGCACTGGCCCCTATTTGCTAAATGTAAGAAGATTAAAAGAAAAACTTTCCCTTCCCAAACTGACTTTTCTCAGATTAATAACTCACATTCAATCCTGGTTATATTTTATCTTTCACCCTCCAGTATTAATTCCTGTACACTTTGGTTGAATGCATGTGAAGTTGTCAGCCCCATTTTATAGAATTAATTATGATTAGATGTATGAATTTCAAAAACATGGAATATGTTTACTGATGTAAATTATATTTTCTAATATGCCATGTTTTCATTGGAACAATGTTTTATGGGTCTCCTAAGACCAAGAGAAGCTTCTGAATACGTATATATGCTATCCCTATATAGCATATACATATATACTGCACATTATATGTAATACTTACTGAAGATATAAACCTAAAATATCGAGAAAGAAGAAATCCACTTGTTTCAACCAAAGTACTACAGGACAGATTTTATATTATTTATTTTTAAGGGTAAGCCAAGTTCAAATTTAATGTCAAACATAATTTTGTACTCAAAATTTGAAATATGTGATTGTCCTTAGAGAAAATCTTAGAACACATGTCTTCTTGCCAAATTTTTATTTGCATAATAGTGAGCTATAAGGTTATAGATCACTTTGTGGCAGAGTGCCAACCCATAAACTGGTTGGTAAAGCTACTAAAAACTTCAATCTGAAATACATTTATCTCAGTTAGGAGTTTGAATCCTCTATAAAAAAATGAAATGCACTAGAGTCTCTTAGTTCTTAAAAAAAGTGAGAGAGTAAATTCTAAATTCTGTTTATTTCCACATTTCTTCCTTTAACTGCTGCAGACATAAATGCAAAATGAATGTTGACATATTTGTTTAGCATCCCTGAACAGATTAAACTGCTTTAGAAGTTCTTCTGTAATCAGGCTTGAAAAATGGAAGCTAGCATTCACATCCCTGGATAGATTAAATTGTTTCAAAAAGTTTCTCATTAATCAGACATGAAAAAAATATTATCAAAGTAGCAGTAGGTCCTTTGAAAAATACTTGAAATTTTCCTTACAACAAACTTTTTTACAGCTTCACTGTATAATGACTTATTTTTGTCATACACATACAAAATATTAAGTGTATAACTTGTTTATGTGTTCTATAGGGGAGTTGCTAAATATGTGCAAATATTGATCCATTGTGAAGTACAGTGTCTGTATATAAAGAACACTGGGCTGGCTATAGAGTTGTCAATTGCTTATGATGTGTCTTTGGGCAAATCCAATAGAAAGAAAATACAATTTTTAAAAATCTGAACTCTGTTCAGGTAAATTGCAAGTATTTGAATGGTATTCTTCATAATTATTTGGTAAATTTAACGTTGCCTTACCCATTGTAGAGATGAGGAAACCAAATTTCAAAGTTATTCATTGATTTGTCTCATATCAGAGCTATTAAGTAGTAAACATTCAATGCTAGATCTATCTCAGTCCAAGTTCCTGTTCCTTCCATTCTGTGCTCTCTGAAACTAGTTTTCCCCTTCGTAAAATGAAGGGACTGAATTATATTATTAACATTTTTACATTTTCTGTAGCTCTCATGTATAGGCTCTCTGATTCTTGATTTGATTTAATCCCCCCTTTCAAGATTGGGTCTATTTCCTTAGTGTTACACAATACTTAGAAGTGAATTGTGTGAGGTGGTATCTCAGTGTGGTTTTGATTTGTATTTCCCTGATGATGAGTGACGTTGAGCATCTTTTCATGTGTCTATTGGCCATTTACATATCTTCTTTGGAAAAATGTCTATTCATGTCTTCTTCCCATTTCTTCACTAGATTATTTGTTTTTCGGTTGTTGAGTTTGGTAACTATCAAGTTCTTTATGTATTATGCTAAGTGAAATAAGTCACTCAGAGAAATACATATCATATGTTTTCACTCATATGTAGATCTTGAGAAGCTTAACAGAAGACCCTGGAGGAATGGTAGGGGGATAAAACAATAGTTACAAACAGAGAGGGAGAGAAGCAAAGCATGAGGCTCTTAAATACAGAGAACAACCTGGGGGTTGATGGAGGGATTGGGGAGGGGAAAATGGTTGATGGGCATTGAGGAAGGCACTTGTTGGGATGAGCACTGGGCATTGTATGTAAGCGATGAATCACGGGAATCTACCCCAAAAACCAAGAGCACACTTTACAAACTGTATGTTAGCCAATTTGATAATAAATTGTGTGTGTGTGTGTGTGTGTGTGTGTGTGTGTGTGTGTGTATGAATTGTGACACTTGCTCCATCTTTCACTCATATCCTCTAAATTCTTGCCAAGTAGGCACTGAGACTTGAGATGAGGAATGATTCATCTATTATAAAAATGAATATTATTCCAACAGTGTGAACTCTTGACTTTATTTCTATCATTTGGCTAATGAGTATAAATGACTTGAATTTTGATAGGCACCATGCAAGCAAAAGACATACATACACACCACTATATTTTTAGTACATTTGATAAATTTGCTCATATGTTTGAAGGAGTCAGCAGTGAAACACTACTAGTTACGCTAGTTCCCTTATAGGTTTTACTCTTTGCATATTATTCTTTCTGTAAAATTATGTGACATTGCCAAATAGTGATCAAAAAGGAGAGGTCATATTCTTTTGGATTGAGGGAATGTTTTTAAATGAAAATTCTTCATAAATGAAATTTAATTTCTATTTTTCCCCACATGTAAAAAGTTACTGGATGCATCTCATTCATTTAAAAAGGTACATTTAGTATGCCTTAGCAGAAACTCCGAGCTTTTTTTCAAAGAGGCAGTAGTACTAAGGAACAACTTGAACAGTCAAAGAGGTAACTATTTTAGTCAAAAATCTCATGACACAAACAGTGTCAAAATTATTCAGATGTCATGGGTGGGTTTATGATTTCAACCATGATAGAGTAATGGGTATCAGATTTGCCTCCATAATTCATAAAATTGGATAAAATATATGAGACCACAATTTTAAGATCTGGGATAGTAGAAAGCTTGCGGAGAGATCTTTGAGAAAGAAAAATGTAAAAGATGTGTTTAGCCTGCATTCCAGATTTTTACATGAAGACACTTCCCAAAATGTGACACAGAGAAATGAAACTCAAACATAAACCAGAGGCCTCACTGCCTGGAAAAAATAGAAGTCAGAGTTGGAGCTGCTCAGGGGCTGAAATTTGTGAATTGGGGTATTAGACACAAAGGATCTGTGCAGAGAAGGTGTCTTAGAAATTTGCATAAGATTCCACTTGAGTATTTAGCTAAATACTAATATGTGCATGTGATAAAACACTTAAGACTTTGTAGAAAACAACTGTTGAATATCTGAGCTGAATTTTTTTTTCCCTGAAATTCCATAATATTGGGAGACATTGGTATTTTTACTATCAATAATTAGAGAAACATTTCTGAACTTACCAAATATTCAGTTGATTCCACAGGATTCAGTTGATTCCACTGAATGCCTGTGTAGTTTGACAGCAAGGTCAATCCTTAGCAGTAAATTTATGTCAATGTACTGTAACATAGATTAAAGTGAACCCGTGACAGGATAAAACTATACAACTCAGCAACTGTTAAAGTAAGAGAACACAATTTAGGCAGACATAAAAGTAGTAGTCACAATATTGAGAAAACCTCTAAAAAGAATAACTATACCCTGTCTCCCTTTCTCCTTAAGAAAAAACAAGCAAACAAAAACTATTACTCTGAGAAAAAAGTCAAGAGAAATACCAGCAGAGATTCTACATAAGTTGGTATCAGCAGTCAAGAACTTTGAAATAGCTATTATGAAAATGTTGAATACTTTAATGAAAATATGTACAAAATGAATGATAGATAGATGGAAAAACTCAATAGAGAAATGAAAAATATGATACAGAACCAAATGAGTATTCAAAAACTGAAATTTGAAATGTCTGAAATGAACATTTTTCAGTATAGCTCAACTGAAGATTAGACAGTAAAGATGGAAAAAAAAAACTTCAACAGACTTAAAGGCATATTAGAAGAAATTTAACAAACTAAAACACAAATAGAGAATAAAACAAGAAAAACGTGTGTAGTGAGTTGAGGGGAGAAAAGTTCATGTTGCTTAATGTATATGTAACTAAAGAAACAGAAGGAAAGAAGAGCGATTTTTCAAACATGATAAAATATAAAACTGATAGATTCAAGGAAAACTTACTGATAGTCACATTGCAAAAATCAAAGACAAGGAAAAAATATCAGAACCAACCAGAGCATGAAAAAGTGTTAATTATAGGCAAACAATGGAACTAATTGCTGACATCCTATCAAGTACAATGTAAGTCAGCAGAAAATGGAATTATATTTTTAAAGGACCAAGGAAAAAAGTGTGGAAATCTAATCCTATTGATTATATCATTTAAAAATGAAGGTGAGGGGCGTGTGGGTGGCTCAGTCGGATGAGAGTGTCTGACTCTTGATTTCAGCTCAGGTCATGATCTCAGGGTCATGGGATCTAACTCCGTGCTGGGTCAGCTTAAGATTTTCTCTTTCCCTCTCTCTGCCCTTCCCCTGATCATGTGTGCTCTCTCTCTCTCAAAATAAATAAACATTAAAAAAAATAAAAATATAAAAAAGACAGTGAAACAAAGACTTTTTCACATAAGCTAAAGCTGAGAAAATATGTTAAGGATATATTAGAGAATATTCTCCAGGGTGAGTAAAAATGATATCAGAAGGAACCTCAGGTCTACATGAAGAGATAAAGAATATACGAAACTGTAAATATATTAGTAAATAAAAAAGATTTATTACAGAATTTATATGCATTTTGTTAACAAAGTGTTTTGATGTAAAACATGTAAAATTTATATGCTAACTAGTTTGGATGTGAATTTAAAAAAATAAAAAACATACAAATCAGTGGCAGAACTGGACGCCAAACCCAGAAAAAAAAAACATATATAAAATAAATATACATAATAATATTACAAAGGACTAGGTGGTGACAAAAGGATTTATATTGCTGGAAGCTTCTAAAATTATATGTGAAGTTGTAAGTATTAATCTTTAATATATTTTTATCATTAATGCAAACACAGAAATTAAGTCAAAGAGGTATAAGAAAAATGTGTAAAAAATAATCAAGAGAGGAGATTAAAAGAATGAACACCAAGAGAAAGGAACAGAGGGAGCAAATAGATATAATAAAACAGATGGTAGACTTAAAATCAACCTTATCAATAATTATACAAAATACTAGGCATGCCTGGGTGGCTCATTCGGTTAAGTGTTCAAATTAGGCTCAGGTCATGATCTCACAGTTCATGGGTTCGAGCCCCGTGTTAGACTGTGTGATGACAGCTTGGAACCTGGATGGAGCCTGCTTCAGATTCTGTGTCTTTCTCTCTCTCTCTCTGTCCCTCCCCCGCTCACACTCTGTCTCTCTCTCAAAAATAAATAACTGGTAAAAAAAAAAATTAAAAATAGTACTAGTTGACAAAATAGTCCAATTAAAAGTATTAATTGCCAAACTAAATAAAAACAATTAAAATTCAACTATATTCTATTTATAGAAGAAAATTACATTTATTATTTTTTTTTGAATTTTTTTAATGTTTTATTTATTTTTGAGACAGAGAGAGACGGAGCATGAGCAGGGGAGGGGAAGAGACAGAGCTAGACACAGAATCCGAAGCAGGCTCCAGGCTCTGAGCTGTCAGCACAGAGCCCGACACGGGGCTTGAACTCACAGACCGTGAGATCATGACCTGAGCTGAAGTCGGATGCTTAACTGACTGAGCCACCCAGGCGCCCCAAAGAAAATTACATTTAAATTGAAGGGGTCAAAGTAAAAAGATGAAAACATACATATTCTATGTGAACACTAATCATAAGAAAGTTGAAGTGCATACATTATTGCCAGAAAAAGTAGACTTGAAGACAATTCATTCTACCAGCAAAAGAGAGGAATATTTACTAAGGATTAAATTTATAATTTATTAAGAATTTATAGTATTCTTAAATTTGTATGTGCCTAGTAAATGAACTTCAGAATATATAAAAAACTGAAATTGACAGAACCAAAGCACAAATTCATACTCAGCTTTGAATACTTAATACCGTTCTAAAATGAATAAATCAAGATGACAGAAAATCAGTAAAGTTATATTTAAACCGCTAACTTGATAGATTATCAAACAACTTGAGCTAATTGACATAGATTAATCTAACCAATATAAAAATTGCATATTCTGTCCAAATGCATTTTATATTTTCCACAAAACAGACTGTATTATATGCCATACAGCATATTTCAATAAATTTTAAAATATTTACCTAGAGTATGTCTTTTGATCAAAATAGAATTACATGAAAAATCAATATCAGAACAATATTTGAAAAAAATCCTCAAAATTTTGAAATTAAATTAACATTTTTAAATTCCTAATGTCCCTAAGTCACCTTTGGGTCAAGGAATAAGGCAAAAATAAAATTAGATAAAAACATGAATGGAAAAAAATTATATTTCAAAATCTGGGGAATTCAACAAAAGCTGTGCTTAGAGAAAATGTGTTCCTTGAAGTGATTATATTAGAAAAAATGAAAGTATGAAATTTACGATCATCTTAAGAAGCCAGAAACATGGAAATAAATTAAATGCAATATAAGTAGAAAGAAAAATAATAGTTAAGAATACAGCCATATAAAATGTAGAAACAGTGCAGAAATGAAGAAAATTTAAAATTTGCATTTTAAAAATATTAAAATTTTGATCTGCCTCAGTGCTGATCACAAAAAAAGGAGAAAACAAGTAGAGTCAACAAAAGCATATCATTAAATATCCTAGTGTTACTAAAGGGAATAAGGGAATTTATAAGCAACTTTATTATTTTGATTACCTGAATAATTTTTTAAATGTTTATTTAATTTGAAAATGGGAGGGGCAGAGAGAGAGGGAGAGAGAGAATCCCAAGCAGGCTCTGTGCCACATGGGGCATAATCCCATGAAATGTGAGATCATGACCTGACTCAAAATCAAGAGTTGGATGCTTAACCAACTGAGCCACCCAGGCACCCCTGATTACATGAATAATTAAACTGAACTATATATATTATCAAAACTGACACTGAAAGGAATAAAAAATGTGAATAGCCTTGTATCTATTGAAGAATTTAGATTTGTATTTAAAATTAAGAATTTTCTCACAGAGACAAGGCCAGACCCAGAGGTATGTAAGAAACACATAATACCAATACTACATTTTTTTTTTTCCAGAAATAGAGAAAAGAGGAAATACTTTGCATCTCACCCGGATCATGATGTTGAAATCAGTCAAGAACATTACAAAAAATTAAAAAAAAACACAGTATCTTTTATGAATATTCATGTGAAAATCCCTAAAATATTAGCAACTTGAATCAGTACCAAGTACTAGAAAAGGTACACTGCATCCACTTTGGAAAACAGTTTATTTATTATTAATTTAAATATATTCTTATCAGTTAATCCAGCCACCTAGGTATTTATTTAGTCAGAAGAAATGAAAACTTATTGACATGAATTACAATGAATACTTGTACATGAACATTAATAGCAAATGTCTGCATAGTAGCCCAAAACTGAGGGGAAAATGCACACAGTAGAATAGAAAATGCATCAATATGTGGATGATCTTACAAAGATATTTTTAAGTGAAAGAAGACATATGTACTTCTTACTTATATGAACTGTATCATTATACTTTTATTAAGTCCATACTATCTACAGTATGAGAAGTCAACATGGCAGTTATCTTGGAGGAGGCAATTAGTAAAGGGGCGTGAGAACACTTCTGGAGTTCCAATGATATTGTTTCTTGTTTTGGTGCTAGTCAGAGAACTTTCCTTATTTTGCAAAAATCCATTGTGCTACAAACTTATACTTTCTGCTTTTTAAAAAAATTTTTGTTTTTTAAAAATTGCACTAAAAATCATTGGATTTCAGAAAGGGTCATGAAAGCTTGAGGTAAAATTGAGATTTAGTTTGGCTTTTGGAATTTTATTAGAATTATGTTATACCAAATATTTTTATTCTAATGGTCATAATGTTGTACTCTTCATCTAATATAAAGATTGGATAGTAGAAGGCATACAATATATTGGATTCATTGTTTCAATAATGAAATTCTAAGGGAGTGAATTCAGAGCATATCATATGGAACAAAATTGAATTGTGCACCATTCAAGTTTGAGTGATCCTAACATTTTTCTCATTGTCTGTGTATGATTAGCAAGAAAGATGTGGAGGTAGCATCTTCTATAAATACTTATTTGTTATTCATTTATGTTTTTTATACTTCCTTTGAAGTGTCCTCATGTTTGTCCTTAATTTTGCTCCAAAAGTGCCTTAGCTGTATATTTAAATACAGGTTGAGTGCAAGATGATTGACTAAAGTCAGTAAAATTGGTGAAAATATATCAAAAAGAATGAATTTATTTTTCAAGGAATTTCTCCCTTATACATATGTTTTAATGTTTAAAAAAATGTTTATTTATTTTGAGAGAAAGAGAGAGTGCAAGCAGGGGTGGGGCGAGGGAGAGAGAGAAATCCCAAGCAGTGTCTACACTGTCAGCATAGAGGTTGATGTGGGGCTTGATCTCACAAACCGTGAGATCGTGACTGAGCTGAAATCAAGAGCTGGACACTTACCTGACTGAGCCACCCAGGCACCCCATCCCTTGTACACATTTTTGCCAGTCACCTGCCACTCTCCTGCTTTGAAGAGTACACTATATGTACTGTGTACAAACTAGTGTTTGTTTTCAAACTGTTACTCATCATTTGTATGAACTTTTTTTTATTGCTAATTGATATATTTTTCTACCTGTAAATATTGTGTATCTTGGGTTAGTTTGGACTGCATCATAATTTTTTCTCATTACGATTAAAGGGACATATGTTTTCACATGATGACTTTCATGTAGCAAGAGAGTTTTTAGGAATAAACTGAAGTGACTAAGCAAGATATGGCATGCATGATCTTCCAAGAACACCAGTAATTTTAAATACAAACAGAGAAATTGCTGCCTATGTTTTCTTTCAGGAATTTTATGGTTTCAGGTCTTATATTTAAATCTGCAATCTATTTTGAGGTTATTTTTGTGTGTGATATAGCAAAGTGGCCCAATTTCATTCTTTTGCATGTGGTTGTCCAGTTTTTCTCAGCACCATTTATTGAAAAGACTGTCTTTTCCCCATTCTATACCCTTGCTTCCTTTGACATAGATAAATTGACCATATATGTATATCAGTTTATGTTTGGGTAATCTATCCTGTTTTGTTGATCAGTGTGTCTGTTTTTGTGCCAGTACCATAAGGTTTTGATTACTATAGCTTTGTAGTGTATCTTGAAGTCTGGGAATGTGATACCTCCAGCTATATTCTTCTTGCTAAAGATTTCTGGGGCTCTTTGGAATCTTTTGTGGTTCCATACAAAGTTTAGATGATTTGTTCTAGTTCTGTGAAAAATGGTATTCATATTTTGTTAATATTATTTTGTACTGAGTCTGTAGATTCCTTTGGATAGTGTGAACATTTTAATGATATTAATTCTTCTGATCCACAGCATGATCTTTCCACTTGTTTGTGTCATCTTGAATTTCTTTCATAAATGTCCTATAGTTTTTTTTTTTTTTTATTTTTTTTTTCAACGTTTATTTATTTTTGGGACAGAGAGAGACAGAGCATGAACGGGGGAGGGGCAGAGAGAGAGGGAGACACAGAATCGGAAGCAGGCTCCAGGCTCTGAGCCATCAGCCCAGAGCCCGACGCAGGGCTCGAACTCACGGACAGCGAGATCGTGACCTGGCTGAAGTCGGACGCTTAACCGACTGTGCCACCCAGGCGCCCCATAAATGTCCTATAGTTTTGAGAGTATAGGTCTTTCGTCTCCTTGGTTATTTTTGTTTTCCTAGGTATTTTCTTCTTTTTGGCACAATTATAAATGTGGTTTCTTTCTTGATTTCTCTTTCTGCTTCTTTATTATTAGTTTATATAAATATAATTCTGTATATTTATTTTGTGTCTGAAATTTCAATGAATTCATTTATCAGCTTTAATAGCTTTTTGGTGCAATCTTTAAGGCTTTATATATATGTACATATATATGTACATATATACATATATATACATACATATATATATACACATACACACTATTGTGTCATCTGCAGATTGTGACAGTTCTCCCTTATCCATTTGGATGCCTTTGATTTCTTTGTCTTGTTTGATTGCTGTAGCTGGCACTTTCAGTACTACATTGAATAAAAGTGGTGAGAATCGAAATTTCTGTCCTGTTTCTGATCTTAGGGGAAAAGTTTTCAGTTTTTCTCTAATGAGTATGATGTTAGTGGTGGGTTCTTCATAGATAGACTTTATTATGTGGATGTATATTCCCTCTAAACCTACTTTGTTAAGAGTTTTTAAACATGAGCAAATGTTGTATTTTGTCAAATGCTTTTTCTGCATCTTTTGAGATGAGCATCTACTATTTTTAGTTTTGTGTTAACACACTAGTTATATTCTGTGACACATTTTGCCCCATGTAGTTTCAATAAAATTATAAAGTGATAGGCAGTTATCAAACAGTCATGTTTGAAGTTTTATTCTAAAGGTGTGTCTAAGAGATTTTGGCTAACCACACAAATGTAAAATAAAATTTGTACATCAGCTATAGTAAATTTTGGTAGAAATAAGAAAGTTTAATGTGGAAACTGAATCATGACACATGTCAATCTGATAGGACAGGGGAAGGTTAGCAGGAAAGAAAAAACTGAATATTTCTACTAATTCAAGTGTTAACTTCTAGATTTGCCGATGGCACATTGTTGATCAGAATCTTTAATGGCACTTGAAATATCACTTTTTTAATATATTACTAAAATGTTCATTGAATTGACAGCCAGAGAGAGAAACAAGGATAATTTACATAGAGGTAAAATTTATTCTTAAAATAAGTCACAAAACAACTTTGACGTATTTACTGAAATTCTTGACAGTACTAATTTAATGTTAGCACTTTATCAAAAACTTAACAAAGAATGATGTAGGTATATGTGAATAATAATACACAAATGTCCATATAAATCACATCACTAACATAATGAAAATTGGCCATATTGTTGGGTTAATGAGAATATACATTTTTGTTAATAAGTGAACATGTGTATGCTTTTAAAATTTAGAATTGTCTAAAAGTTTTGAGGCAGGACTGAGTTTTTTTCTCTTAGTTCTTATTTTAAAGATTAAAATTTCCCCTAAATAAACTAAACTAACATCATTATATCTCCTGGATCTGTAAGGGATTAAGTCTCCTTTGCCTCTTAATTTTTAAAAAAATGATTTAAACTTGACTTTGGTATAAAAATACAATTGTTAGAAGGAGATGCTGCAGAAAGTTCTTTGAACAAGATTAATGCAATTCTATATTTATTATTCTTGCCTTAAGCATAAAATCCAGAACTCTGAGATGACATGTACTATCTCAGAACACACTTTTTAATACATCTATTTTGAGTTATCTCAAAGTTTTCGAAGCATGAGTATTAAAGTAGGAATCTGATTCAAACTGGAAGTCTCAGAAGTAAGTATCCAAACCATTTTCTTAGAAGGCAAAGGTCAGAAGTGGTAGAGATGCACTTGGATTCAGCTCAGGATATCCCTTGAGCTTTTAAAGTAAATATTATTTAATTAAGAAAGTATTGGGCTCGACATCCCAATATCATGGTAAAGTGCACTCTAGTTTGCAATTCCATTCCTCTTTTGAAACTTGCTTGGTGTAATTATTTTGCTTATTATCTCTTTTCTTGAGGGTAGTCAGATTTTTTATTGTCTTGTCTGGTATATTATGATATGTTTTTGGTTACAAGTGACAGATACTTCCATCAGACTAGGTTGTATTGAAAGAAAAAGACAAAAAGCAGAATTTACCAGAATATAGACCGTCAAATCAAATGTGAGGAAGTATATAGTTCTTCCTTCAAAAAGGAATGAACGAAGAACTGGAATGGCGGAAAAGTATCTTGCCTCCCCAGTGCTATAAGCACTTCTGCGTCTACTTTCCTGTGGACGTGTGCTCACTTCACTTTTACACATTGGCTTTCTCTGTGTTGGTTCTCTAGTTTTAGGGAAGCAGAGACTCTTGTCACTACACAGAACCTCTTCATTCCAACTCTGAATGTAGACAGAATATGATCCAGTTTAGGTGAAGTGGCCACTGTTAATCCAGTGGATTGTGGCCAAGGCTGATAAGGAAATGTACACTATTCATTCAACAGAAGTTTTAGGATAAGCTTGAAGCAGGAGACATAGGGGCAGTGGATGTGGGTAATAAGGGAGAACCCAGGGGTATGTCTAATAAGTAGTTTTAGGTAAAAGAGACATAGATTCAACAGGTACGCAGAAATAGAGCCTACATTTACAGTGACAGTGTTCAGTTGTCTGCAGAGGTTCATTTGAATAGTTCCTTGTGTACAAAATTTGCACTTGTGATGAAAAGTTACCCACATATGCAAACCTCATTCACATCAATAATCTTAAAGATTTTCAATTATATGAATTTTATTATAAAATTATAATTTGCTTCTATAGAATTTGAGAGTACTAAATCCTGTAAACATAAATCCCCTAAGATCCTTTTAATCATTAACATATAAATGATATATATATAAAGTAAATTTAAATATTTCTGAAATAATTAAGAAAAGATAGGCACATGGTCATTGGCAACAAAATATAATTGAAAGAATAAGCAAATGATGGAAATAATAAACTATTATATAGAGTAGGCTAGTTTGTTTGCATTTGTCTTTTATGGATGCTTTAAAGAATTCTTTTCAAGTTGAATCCAGAGGTGATGACATGGATCTCTTATGCTTTACTTGAGTGAATTTTTTCTTGTTTCCTTACTAGAAGGAGAAGACCAAAAATCTAACCTGTGTTTGTTCAGATCCCTCTTCACCTTCTGAGACAAGCCAAATACTGCCAGGTTCTCAGAAAGAGGCAAAATGTTGCCAAATGAGAATGTCTGCAAGATCTTGCTTTCTTATTTCAGCTGCTGGCCTTGAGGAAACAGCTCCAGTGGAAACTTTCTCATTCTAAAGAAGCTGGTCAAAAGTGCACCCAGCCCTCAGTGATAACAAAGGTATGATAATAGTCTTTGGATGATTGGGAATTCATTGCAGATTATATCATTTTTCCCAGCTACTCAATTTAAATTTTGAATCAAGAAACAAAATGGTAAGTGTTGTTTCTTTTTGCCTTTTAACATTAAGTGGCCAGAACCACACATGCACGTTGATGGTTTCACCTTAAAATGTCATCAAAAAGCAAAAGGCTTCTGGCTCAGTAGTTGTTCAATGATGAGAGAGTCTTCTCAAAAATTAAATTCAAAGTCCTAGTGCCAGGAAAGAATGTGACTGTGTAAGGTAGTGTGTTTGTGTTTGTTTTCCCGACACCTGCAAATAATTCTGAATAACATTTTTTTATCTAATTTAAATGAAGTGCTTTATTCCTTTTTTAAATAAACGCATTTAGCACCTTAAAATATTATCTTGACCTCTAGTGACATAATTCATCAGCTCAACTGGTAAGTTAAGAACATGGAATAATTCAATGTATGATGTGTACTGCATCTTTAATATAACTATACATCAGCAAGTGAAGGAAATATGAGCAAAACTTTGGCTTCTTTGAAAAATTCAGTTCTACCATCTAGACAATGAAAATCCCCTAAATCCTCTGCTTTGAAACATGAACAATCACTTGATGTTGTAAGTAAGCAAATCTATCTTGAGCAAATTCCTGTCTTCTTGATACCAACATCTTGTAGGGAGATACAAAAGATTTGTATTATGATATGAGTACATAAAACAGGTTTGTTTTGTGACATGAGTACATCAGAAAAGGTGATCAAATGCAGGAGTGTTTAATGCATGAAAAAAGGAATTTCTAGAAAGCCCTACATGTAAATCATACAGGATCACCATTTGGAAGGTCAAATGAACTTAATGAAAACTTCGTCCAAATCCTGTACTTTTACAGAGAAGGAAATTAAAAAGTAAAGGAATGGGGCAAATGACCCACCATCATAGAACTTGCCCTTAGTCTAAAGTTTTGTTCTCTGTTTCACATTCTTCTAATAAGTCCTGCCTCGGTCAAATATGTATAAAGATCTGGGCAAAGTCAAAGTACTAGCGTTCTGTAATCATCAGGTTCTTTTAAGTGTCTTAGATCTTGTGTCTTTCTTACTTTCTTCCAAGTGTGAATTGTGATATTCTTGGGGCTCCTGGGTGGCTCAGTCGGTTAAGCGTCGGACTTCAGATCAGTCATGATCTCACAGTTGGTGAGTTCGAGCCCCGTTCGTTTCGGGCTGTGTGCTGACAGCTCAGAGCCAGGAGCCTGCTGTGAATTCTGTGTATCCCTGTCTCTCTGCCCCTTCCCCACTCACACTCTGTCTCTCTCTCTCAAAAATAAACAAACATTATAAAAAAAATTCAAAGAAGTAGTAAAACGCTTCTCTTCACGCTAAATCAAGGCTTCCAGTTAAAGTTGTTTCACTCTGATGTTATTTTCTGATATGAAGTCAGACTAACGGGATTTTGAAAAAAAAAAAATCAAGCTTGTTATTTAACTAGATACAATTTGTTTCCAAGAGGTTGTATATTACTGAGGCTTTACTTGACTTATTATTTTTCATGACCCTTGTTAATATTAAAGTAGAGCCCTGATGATCATGGATAAACAAACACAACCACTCCTGAGCTATATGAAAAGGACATTTGGTAAACAATCATCTTGACCTCATGGGGATACTTTAAACTTTTCTTTTAGTGAAGTGTTCATAGTTAACACCATTTTATCTTTCAGTGTCTACAGTACATATAACAGCTAAGTCAATAGACATTTATTTATTTCACGCAAGCTAGCATTGTAATACAATTACATTTTCTAAGACATTTTCCCTGTGTTTGTTTTGTAAATTCATTTAAATAGCCACATTATATTACTAAATCTGTGTTCATTTCTTTAAATTGAATCATTACATTGAAGCCACTAATGTAAAGGTGCGTGGCTATTTGTTTGCCAGAACTGTACATCGATTGTTTAAAAACCAAGTGTACATTAGATTAGACATTTGAATCCATTACAGAGATTTTATACCCCAATGATTTGTTTTAGAATAATCAATTAAAATTTTATTAACATCAGTGGCACTAGTTTTGATAGCTAAAAAAATATTCCTGAAATTCTTCAAACCTTCATAAAATGTATATTTAGCACCTTCTAGAAAAAAAAAAAAAAAAAAAAAAAAAACCTATCGTGAAACTACCAAGCCTTTATATGGTATCCTGTAAACCAGCCATATAGGTTGTCCCATTTTAATCGTTAATTGCCTTCAAATAAAAGCTCCTTCCAGATGTACCAAAGGAAACAGTAATCAAACCTAAGCCTCACCATCTCTAATATATGCTACTCCACTTGGATTTTTTTCCTTTGAATTCTTAATTAAAAAAGTCTTTTAATGAGAGGCAGCTTGAGTGTGAAGCTGTCAGTTCTACCCTTGTCCTTGATGCATACCAAAAAAAAAAAAAAAAAAAGGAGAGATTTCACTTTTAAAAGAAGCTCCACTTTCTTGAGACATTTGTATTCAAACAGGACTCTCTCTTTCTCCTTCTTTCTCCTGGGAGAACAGCTCTACTCTTCAAATGAAAAAGAAATAATAAAACACATCAGGAACAGCAGACCTCAGACCTAACGTTTCTCTCCTTGTCTTGGAATGTTATTTCCATATAGAAAGCTACTCTAATGGGACACTTGTAAATGGCAGGGAATTTAGCCCTTGTGGAGTCCTCTCCAGAAATTGGATTTTTGCTTAAGCAAACAGCAAACCATGCAGCGGGGGAAAAGCTATTTATTTGGCTGCCTGTTGAAGAGCCTTACAAAAATACAATTCAGTCTGTTCTGACCGTTGAGTCAATCAGCATACACTGGAAAACAAAATCCAGTTACTTGTATAAGGTATCAGACTAGCTCTTTCATGTAACAGTTAATCTCAAATACACTTTAATGATATTTTTCTTGATTACCCTTTTCTTAGATATAACAGCTTTTCCAGTTTACTTTCACATTAAAGAAGGGTAAAAGGCTTATACAAGCCGCAGACTTCTATCCAGTCTTTTGGGGGATTATTTAGAATCTTTGCTGTTCAAATACAAGCAAATTTATACTAAGGAAAGTTAATCTTCAGTTTACGACATTTAATAATGTCATTCAAAACACCTTATGACAACACGTTTACCTTCTTAAATCAGATTTAGATTCTAAAAGGTTCTTATGATTTATAGGAAAAATGTTTCATAATTTTCTCATTTGCTTCATAACTTATGTATCAGACATCCTTCTACACACACTGATGCTTTTCTTCCTTAAGCAAGTAACCCCCACCTTAAAATATATATAAATACATGTCTTCTAATGTCTCCAAAGTGCCATTCTAAAGGATAAGAGGAGATATCTCTTATTGAACAGATCTTCTTTTAGGGATAAGATCAAGGTAATTCTTACAAGGAATCAGACCCACTAATTTAAGCTTTGTGAATATTCGCTTAGACTTGCTGACATTTTCATGTGTCCTTTGCAGTAAGTAGAGTTTCTTTCACTCTATTTCTCAGAAACAGCTTTTCTACACTAAAAACAATTTCCATCTTTCTACTAACAAGTTTTATAGTTAAATACCAATGAAGAAAATGAATAATCTCCTTGCATTTTTCTTCTTCTCACCTCCCAACCTATGAAAACTTGATATTTTACTGAGACCAGCAATCTGTACCCTGAGAGAAAGTATAGAACAATGACAGCTTTTTAGTCAAATATATCCATGATTTAGGAAGGTGGAAGAGCCTGCTCTCTCCCATAATTCCAGAAATGATTCCGTCAGGCAGAGATCTTTGTTAGTGAGAAGTGTTAGAACCCAAATGATTTAGAAGTAGTGTGACTCAACATTACCTAAGCATTATTATGGAGGGGTTTGCCAGGGAGATATTTAGTCTAAACTTGTTTGATTATATTATATGCTAAACAAGTTGTATTTTTTAATTTTTTAATATTTATTTATTTATTTATTTATTTATTTATTTATTTATTTATTTTTTGAGAGGGACAGACAGAGCACAAGTAAGGGAGGGGCAGAGAGAGATGGACATATAGAATCTAAAGCAGACTCTAGGCTCTGAGCTGTCAGCACAGAGCCCAACACCGGGCTCAAACTTCTGAACCCACTTCCTCAGCCAAAGTCGGACACTTAACCAACTGAGCCACCCAGGCACCCATAAACAAGTTTTATATAGTTGATATCATTGAAGAACATTTAATAAAATAAGTTATGTAGACATTTTATAATAGTTCATAGTATTTATTCATTTAGAAAATTCATATATTTTCCATTGAAGTGGTTGTATATGTTTATAGTAAATATGTATGAACAGAAAAAGGTATGCATTGGAATATACATTTACATAATATTATGGCAAGACTCACAGTTTGAATTGAATTAGCAGGAGGAAAACATTCAGTCTACTTATTTCTTTCTGCCATAAGAAATAAATTATATCAAGCCTACGCTTTCACATAATAAGGAAAAATAAATTAAAAAAATTATCTTGTTAACTGACATTTCCAAATTCAAATATTCTGTTCCAAATTATATGGAATGCAATAAGAAGTATTATCCTTGTTTTTGAAGTTGTAATCTTATTTCTGAGATAAAATATAAAACCAACAGTTGATTTTAGAAAAATGATATGGTACAAAGCAATACATGCACATTTGTTTAGAAATTTTCATTTGGTTTTGGATTTATATTTGTTCATAGAGATATTTAAAATTACAAAACAGTATAAGGAAGAAAATTGAAATCACATATAATCCCACTTCTCTAATCATAAAAAATATGCTAATTAAAACAAAACAAAACAAATACCTCTACATGCCCCTTAGAATGGCTGAACTAAACTAAACTGAGATAAAATAAAAAAGAATAAAAAAGACAAAAAATAAATGTCAAATTTTGACGAGGATGTAAAGAAACAAGAATCCTGCTGGTGGTAGTATAAATTGGTGAAAAACACTTTGAAAACTTGTTAGCAGTATTTAGTAAAGCTGATCATAGCCATACTCTATGGTTCTACACATCCACTCCTAAAACTATGCCCAACAGAAATATATATATATATATATATATATATATATATATATATATATATACCTCCTCTGTAAGACATGAACATTGAGAATCTTCATAGCAGCACTATCAGTAATAACTAAAACTGGAAACTACCCAAATGTTCATCAACAGTAGAATTGATATAAATGTACTATAGTGCATTCACAGAATGAAATACAATAAAGCAATGAAAATGCTTTATTGAAAATTTCATACCCCAACATGGATACATTTCATTCATGAACGTGATATTTAGCCGAAGTCCCAAAGAGTAATATCACACTGTTCCATTTGTATGAAATTTGAAAACAGGTAAAACTAATTTATAGTGTTAGAGGTCATGATAGTAACTCCTTATTTTCTGATGTACGGCCTGGGAGAAGTCTAAGTTGGTTTCGGGGATTTCATAAATTCTATGCTTAGGGTAGGGGAATTTTCTTAATGTGATAATATTTACAAAAGAAAACCACATATACTCAATTAACAATATGCTTTGACATATTTATTAGCAGCCATTTAAAATGCTTAAAAATTGGAATTTTTAACATAAAATTGGGAATCATAACATGTGCATTTTTTTTGAATTTAGCACTGTAATGTATATCTATTTTTTGAGGGTAGTGACTTCTAATGGTTATATAGTGTCCAATTGTATAAATTAAAATAACTTAAAATATTTTTTCTCTTTCTGAATAGTTTGCTGTTCATTTTTAATAGCATAAATAATGGTGCAACAAATGTCCTCTGTATTGCTTATTTTCTTCAGTATGTAATCTAAATAGTGTGATAACTAAGTCAAAGAATATTATCATAATTTGAACTTTGATAAATTTATTAAATTGCTTTCAAAAAAAGTTTATGCTTTTTATGCTTCCATCAACTGTTGGGAACAAAATAACAAAGTTTAACAATCTTTGTCAAGTGGGCAAAATAATCTCATTTTTAAATTAGAATAATTTTTATATTCATACAGTTTAATTTTTTAATACATTTTTGAGTAATTGTGTTTTCTGTAATTAATTTTGATATATGATCCATTTCCATTATAGTTAAGGAACTTTTTATCTTTTTTGCTCATCTTTTTTTCTTTTCTTGTTTTAAAACCATTCTTTAACAGTTATAATAGCACTTTGTTTATTTCACATATTCTTTCTTATTGCTTAGTACCTTATCATTTTGTGTATTTTTGTCAAAAAAGAAGTTTGAAATGTATATTTAAAAATCTTACTGAATTATCTTTTAAAACTTTTTAAGTTTATTTTGACATGTGCAATAGTTTTAAAACTTACAGTAATAACCCAATTACATGTTACTTGAATTAAGGTATTTTTGATACTTAGTTGTCAAACAGTAGTAGTTTATTTAATGAAAGAATTGATTCTTTTAAAATAATGAGCTCAGAGCCTCATCATAATTTTATATAGGAGCATATATAGTTCCTAATCAAAAGTAAGAAGCTGGGTTTAAGTAGACATTATAAATAATTTTTGAAATAATATTTAAGGTTTAAAAGCACATTTTACCGATTAGTTAAGCCTATCACAAGATAATTGAATTTGCTATGTCATATTCTTCAGTTTGTCTTTACTTGTATTTGGAACGCGTGACTCAGAATTGTAAATAACAATCCATGTTTGGTCTCTGACTTTAGGCATGTCTAGATCCTAGTTTAAAACAATGCCATCAGGAATCCCCATCTTATCAACTCCCACTTTGTCTTTCCTTTATGTTGGCATGATTCTCTGGCAAGTTCTTCCCTTAGGCTACTAAGATAGCTATCAGAAGATCCAGACTTATATTCCTACAGCTGAGCAACCTCAGTGGAAAGTCTTCTTCTCAACAGTTCTAGCAAAAATCTTAGAGATGGTTTCATTCATCCATCAGTGCTATTTTCCTGAGTGTACCAATCCCTGTGCCTACAGGGAGTCAAGTTTTCTCATTGTCTGCTCTGAGTCACATACTCATATCCAGGAATCAGACGTCAAGCATCAGATAGGGGTCTAAGGGTTGAGCAAACTGGTTCCTTAATGGAAAACCATGGTGCTTTTAGGTGGAGAATTTATATATTTGGGACATTAAAAGAGAGAGAGAGAGAGAGAGAGAGAGAGAGAGAGAGAGAGAGAGAGAGACGTTCCCTACAAATATATATATTTGCATGTAATCCACATGTATATATGAGTAGTCATTTATAGGCTCTCTGACCAACCGTTTATTTCATGGCAGATTCTTCATGTTTTAGAAACTATCCTTATATAAAATGTTTTTAAAATTGCCTATCTGCCAACAATCATATATATGTATACAGTTGTTTATTAATTATATTACATATATTACATTAATTACAATATTAATATATTACAGTTGTTTATTAATACATCAAAGTGCAGGAATTACATTTACTGATTAAGTGTCATCATTAGATTGGATCTATCATTCTCACGATTTTAGACCTTCCATATTAAGATTATATACAAATGTTGCATAGTCAGTATTGGGTTAATGTCCTTATGTAACTCATCTAGAAATGTTGTCTGGTGCCAGGATAAGTTCAAATAGACTTAGAAGTGAAGTTATACATCAGGACCCTAGATAAATTTCTCCAGGTTGTTACCTATCCTTTTTTCAGGACACTTAAGATAAGGATTTAGTACCAACTGTGAATCTAATTACATCATTATCCAAGCATGCCTCTCAGTCATCTTCTGTAAGTATATCATGAACTGTGTTGTTAAATGCCTTCTTAACTCCATATATACTGTGTTTACCTTATTTTCTATAAGTCTAGTTCCTTTACCAAAAAATATAATAAACCAGTCATGGCACAAGCATTTTGGTATTGCATACTATTCTTTGCTTTTCTAAATATTCATGCATTGTGCTGTTTGACATCTTCACAGTCATTTACAAGCTCTCTGACCAACCGTTTATTTCATGTCAGATTCTTCATGTTTTAGAAACTATCCTTACATAAAATGTTTTTAAAATTGCCTATCTTCCAGCAATCACATTTATAAGTTCTTTCAAGACCCTGGAATACAATTCATCTGTCTCTGAACTCATTTAGATAGACTTAAAAATAATTTATCCACTTAATTGGGCTTCAGTTATTACTCTACATTTCCCAGTCTGAATATCATTTTCTTGACAAATATATTGAATAAAAATAGTGCAAGACTGTATTATACCATTTATACTTCATGAAGCATCAGTTCTTTGCCTGGTAGTTGTTCCTATTTTGAATATTATAAAATTGCCAATTGTTACGTTTAACATTATTCACCAGCTTAATTCATTTTGAGTTTTCGTTTTCCTATTACTGTTTTTATAATCCAGGCAACCATTTCTTTTCATTCCTGAAGGTTCTGATCCTTTTGTATCCTCTTGTGGTTTTCATTTACAATGCATTTTTTAATTTCTTCTTCATTAGGACCTATCCTAATTGCACTATCACATGTTACTTTTATAAGTCTCTCAAAACTCTTGTAGTAGCTTCTCTATTTGAAACAATGTGTTATACCTACTGTTTTTTTTTTCCTGTGATATTATGAAATCAAATTTAAATAGATTAAACTATGCCCTGGATTCCCTTACTTGAGTTTAATAACCTTAAGGTAACATGTCTATTTCATAATGTAGACAAGGGGAAAAACTTATTAGTGTAGAATTTCAAGACCTGAATTCAAATTCTTGGTGGCTTCCCTGTTAGAGCTATGTTCAAGGATATATCATTGAACTACTCTGGGTTTCACTTTTTCTCACTGGTAAGATAGGAATTAAAATTAAGTCACATGGATAATGAATAGAAAAGATCCTGTGGGGGAAAAGGGACAGTTGCTGGAAAGACAACAATTTATTATAAATGCCATCTTTATGAAATTTAAAATATCTTTTTTTTCCTGATTACCAAAGTAACACTCATGTTACAAAATAAATTTAGACATTTCAGAATGCAATACAGAAATTTTAAAACTTCCATAATCTCATTCCCAGAGATAATCATTGCTAATTACTGCTAATAGTTCCTATGTATATTTGGCTAGACTTTTGCTCTATATGTTCACTAATAAGCAGACTTTGATAAAAATGAGGCCAAGTTTAGCAATGTGCTTATTTGTTTTACTTAATACATCATGGCTATCTTTCCATATCATTTTTTGTTGTTGTTGATACGTTCATTCTTTTTAACAGGATTTTCTGCTGCTAGTGAAATAAAATAATGTAGAACAGATATCTGTCAAGTTGAAGTGTTCCAGTCTACTTGCTCCTGACCCAGGCCACTTTAGTGGAGCATCCTATATTATATTTCCACAAAAATGTAATTTCTGGTTCTCTATCCTTCATTCTGATCTCATGCAGTTGCTAATAATCAACAAGTTGGATTCACTGAACAGTAGTTTTCTTACATTGCAAATTATTACTTAAATTATTACCTTTGAAGGCCAATTTAGGGCTCTCCAGGACATTGCTCAACAAGTCTCCTGTATTTCATTGTGTGGTGATAGCATAAGATGTAAGAAGAGAAGGTGTTCACACCTTATGCTAAAAGGAAGATATCTAATGGAAAATAACTGAGTTAATTTATCCCCAAATTAAGATAATTTCTCCCTTACTAGGGAAGTTCACCAATTCAAAGTTATGAAGATGTATTTATTCTTCTTTCTCCTGCTCTGCCCTCTCCCCTGTGCTATAAGCTGATTTTTTACTTCAACAAGCCCTGCAACTTCAAAGTCTAAAGCTATTGGTTTCAGAGGCTCTGTTCAGCCTCAAAGGTCACAGATCCTTCCACCCTGTCCAAGCTTGTACGGATCAGGTTCTTTGTAGGATTCTATTGCTTTGATCTTTGATGGATTACTGGCCAGATCAGGATTTCCATGGAAGTAGATTTGAGAGTGGTTTGTTGTAGGGAGAAATTTTGACAAGGCATTCTTTAAAAACTTGTTAGATATAGACGGACAAATCCACTCTTGATAAAGTGTCATGTAGTGTCTTTTGGCCATAATAAAAATTATCACATTTTAATTTAAAAATAATAATGGAAGTAGTATCCATATAGTTAGAGAGAAAGTATGATATAGATAATTTTGCTCATGTTAATTGAGAGAAGCACAGTGTTGCACGGTACTTCCTGACTGAGTGGAATAACTACTACTTACCTTTTTAATGAAATCACATCAGCATTCAAATGTCCTATATGCAGGGAGTTTGCTCATTCTTTTTTAGTAATGGGTAGTTTTTGCCCTTCTTTAATACATCTGCTTACTTCAGTCAAAAAAACCTAGCTGACATTTTATTTGAGTTTAAATTGCATTTTTAAAAATAATTCTAGTGTTGTGTTTTATTTTAATTTTCTGGTGGTCTTCTGATTTGTTTTTAGCAGAGCAGAAAACTTGCTTCTTTGTATATTTTGCTAGTTTGAAAAACATAATGAAAAATTCATTTCATTCATTTTTCATTATTTTATATTAAGCATCCCCTTGTGGATTTACATTTTGTGTTTCAAAACAGATTAGCGGATGAGAATAATGACAAAAATCTTTATCATTTCCAACTGTCCTTGAATCACTTATATTTCTGCCTTACATTTATTACAGTAATAGGAAACCATGACATACTTAGTAGTTAAAACAGAAAATATTTTAATGTTGGTGGTGGAAGAGTCTCTCCAAAGACTTTTGTCTACTTGTGGTATTTAAGTACTGGTTCAATTAAAACTAAGTGAATGTTCATCAGGAAAGAAAGTGGACAGGGCACCCGGGTGGCTCAGTCAGTTGAGCGTCTGACTTCGGCCTACGTCATGATCTCACAGTTCGTGAGTTTGAGTCCCGCGTGGGCTCTGGGCTGACAGTTCAGAGCCTGGAGCCTGCTTCAGATTCTGTGTCTCCTTCTCTCTCTGCCCCATCCCCACTCATGCTCTGTATCTCTCTGTCTTAAAAATAAATAGAGCATTTTAAAAAAATTAAAAAAAATAAAAGGAAAGAAAGTGGACTTTATAAATTTAACCAAGCAGGTGATGATTAATTTCTTATCTTCTTCCCTGCTTGGTATCGAATTGATTCAAATGCATTATAGATGAAAGAGTCAGTCCATTGGAATTCTCTTCCCTTGGTGGAAGGTATGAAAACAAGATAGTATTCTCTAACAACTAATGCAAAAAAAAAAAAAATCATGGTTTTGGTTGTTCTCCTCAGCATCCACTGGTTGTCTGGGGGAATAAATTACAAGAGGTCACGGAGAATGCCAATTACTTTGAGGCCTGAATATGTGGATAGCTGATATTATCCTATTATGCAAAAAATGGGATAACAGGAACACATTTATAATTTATGAAGAAATCCAAATTCAAGTATGGCTCTTAGTAAATGAAATATTCCTAATGTGGAGAGTTCTATTTCTTTCCCCTTTAACTTGTTTCCCCAGTTCTTTTCCTTTGGAATAGGATCATCTACATATTATACCTTAGTTTGTGTGAATGTATTACTATATTTAAACACAAATTTTTTTAATGTTTATTTATTTTTGAGAGTGACAAAGGCAGAGTGTGAGCAGGTGAGGGGCAGAGAGAGAGGGAGACATAGAATCTAAAACAGGCTGTCAGCACAGAGCCCAATACTGAACTCACAAATGGTGAGATCATGACCTGAGCTGAAGTCAGATGCCTAATGGACTGAACCACCCAGGTGCTCCTGGATGTATTCCTTTAAACATCAATAATATTTTAACTGCATCATATCCATCATGAATAAGAAAACCCTAGGTTACTAGATAATAAGATGCTCAGTCAAATTGCCTTGAATCACTTTTTCTCCAAATATATCCAAACTCTTACAAAAGGGTGGATTTTGTTTAAGATTTTTTAGGAGTTGGCAGTTAGATTTGATCTAAAAACAATAACAATAATAGTATTTAATATATGCTAGCCCCCTTTTCTAAGCATCAGGCATATAGCATCTCATTTAATCCTTACAGTAACTTTATATAGTCAATATTATTTTACATTCAATTTTTAAAGTAAGATACTAAAATCTAAAAGGAAAAAAAATCCAAAGATCCTAAGACTAATTAATGTTGGATCTGAGATTCATATCCAGGAAATGTAATTCTAGATCCTGGATTCTTAACTACTATATAAAAGGAAGCCTGCCTAGACCACTCCATATAAAATAGTGATCATTCCCTCTATCCTATGACCATCAAATTGGTATTGCATCCTTTTATCCTGTCTCTTTTTCCCCTCAGCTCTTTTAAGTGTCTCTCTCTCTGTCTCTCTTGCTGTGTGTGTGTGTGTGTGTGTGTGTGTGTGTGTGTGTGAGAGAGAGAGAGAGAGAGAGAGGGAACTAGTAGTAGTTGTTTATTTTTGCCTCCCTCTGTTTGAATATAACGTCCTTATGGGTCTTATAAATTGTCTCTTTGGTTTTTTGTTATATCTCAAGTTCAGAGAACAATACATGGTTAAAGTAGGCCCCTAATAAATAAAGTACCTAAGGAATGTAAATATTTGGGATTCCCAGCTGAGGTGAAACTGAGATGGTTCAAGAATCCAAGGGAGGGGAAGGGTTGTATAAAGAAGGGATTAAATGAGATGGGATGAGAGGGATTCTAGGACTAATGCTCTATCCCTGGCCTGCAAGTGGGATGAAATGAAATAAGGGCATGTATCCTGAGCTAGAGCTCAAGATATGTGATAGCTGGTATGGCAGGCTAGAATTCTGCTTCTATGGCAAGACTCAGAGATGTTCTGAAAAATCCCTTCACTTGCTCATGATCTGAAGTTAATGATGCCCTTTATCCTAGGTCTTTGTAGTATGTTTGGCCAGCTCTAAGCTAGACAAATTCTTCTCCATCTTGAAGAAAGAGCTCCCTATTTTCAAAGGCTGTACTTTCAGTAACAAGGACCTTTAGTTTTCTCTTTCTTTACATTGGAGAAATCAGAGATTTAGTCTTCTGTGTTCTCTGGTTCTTCTCATTTAAGTTCTCCTTTGCCAGTGGAATAGATCTGAGCACTCATATTCTTTCTTTGACAAACAAGACTATTTAGTGCATCTCTACAAAGCAGGCTAGAAAATATCTGTGGCAACAGACCATTAAACTATAATCTCTGAGTATATAAATTGAAAGATTGATCACTAACCCATTAGTCTGTTTTTTCACAGTTTTGATTCATTGCATTATTAGGAATTTGAAGAAAAACAAGAGAATATCTTGATCTCTGCCCTTGTGATTTCTGTGGTTTACATTCTTAAAGAAGCCATAAGAATGTATGAATAAATAAGTCCATAGTACAATGGAACACAATTGGATAGTATAGTACTGAGTATAACACTTAGTGTTATAAAATGATATAAAAAATGATTCTATTGGAGCACTCTCTTCCAAGTAAATTCCTTGGGTTTGTGCTAGGTCTTGAAAAAAATGGGTTAGAAATCAATGGGTAGAAAATGAGAAGAAAAGTATTACAAGTGAGAGAAAGGAAGAACACAGTATGGGCATGTGGACAGTTATTGGCATTACTTATTATTGTTAGCTTTACATTTAGACTCTAATTTACATGAAGGCAGAATTGTCCTTGTTTCTTATACCACTAAACTGGTACTGGACTCATTGTACAAATTAGGTGTTACTAAATAGCTGTTGAAGAATTAATGAAGAAGTGAATATTTGAAAATATTTGAATGTAAGGGGTATTTCCGGATATTGGATAGATCTGTTTGCAACAAGGATAATAATTAATAGTATTTTTGTTGGGTTTTTATTATGTGTTAGGCACTGATCTAAACACTTTGCATTGTGAACTATTATAATGTGACATCCCAGTACCATAGGTACTTTTATTATCTCCATTTTGTAATTGAAAAAAAATGAAAGAAAAAAGTAGAATAACTTTCCCTGAATCATACAGCATTTACTGGTAATGCAGTAATTCTAACCCAGTCTGTCTGCACAGTCTGTGCCCTTAACCCTACACTATACCTTCTCTTATAGATAAAGTTGTAACATAGCCTTGAAACATTTCTTTTGAATGTTATTCGATGCCAACATAAAAGAACTTTGAGGAGTTATTTGTTTTTTTGTTTTGTTTTGTTTTACTTTTTAAAATTATTTAACTATTTTTTTAGCTTTATTAGAATATAATTGACAAATAGAAATTATATGTACTTAAGGGGTACAAGTTGACGTTTTGGTATATGGCATATTGTACAATGATCATTGCGATAAAGCTAGTTAACACATCCATCACCTCACAGTTACCTTTCTTTTTTCTTTTTTCTCTAGGGACTTTTTTTTGTTTTTATTTTTGTTTTCATTTATCTATTTCCCATTTTTAGTGGTGAGGATTCTATAAAAAGGTGTAGCTGCAGACAGACATCTTGCAACAACACCTAAAATGGATCAAGAGAGAGGAATGGGACCATTGATAATATAGCCATCAAGGGTTAAGCATGTGACACAAATATTGGCAATAAGTAGAAGTGTATGAAGGAAAGTGTGATATGATAAGAGTTGGGAAATATGATTCAAAGATAGTTCCTCTTTTCAGCATTGATTTTCAGGAAAAATGATGGTATATACTCCACTGGTCTAGAGAACACATTCCTTGAGGCCAATTTTAGGAAAAAAATATTAAAGTGAATAAGACTTACTGAGTTTGTAGCAATTTCATAAAATCTAAACACATGTGAATAGCAGTTGAATAGCATATAAAGTGCAGATTATTCCCATGGTTAAAAACGAAATTCCTGTTCCTTCAGAGAGCCTAATTCTTATTCTTGGAAACTTCTAATTAGACCTTAGACATAGGAAATGCCAATTAACTTTGGGGAAAGAAAAAAATATTCTAGGAAGAAAATTATGGACATTGAGTCATAATTTTGAAAACTATAATCCACTTTAGAGATAATCTGGTTCACAAAGCACATTTTACTATTGAGATACCTAAGACCTTAAGGGATTAAGAAATATTTAATCAAGAACAGCATTAGTACTACACTGGGAGAAGAGGTTTCATCCTCCAGGATACTGGTAGTTACACTGGAAAACAAAGTACATTGATGATGTCCTTTGTCAAGCAACCTCCTCCTACCTTGTCTTCCTACCTAGAGCAGACACTGCTGTTGTCCTTCCCACATCATTTATTTGACAGGACACCTTTCCCCCAGCTATTGTGATTATTGATGCTAAGTAACACACAGAGGTACTTTTCTCTGGAGAATTGCCCTTGCCTGACAGGAGTCACTTTACACGGAGTTACCTGTGAGTTTATGCCTCTGCCCCCTACTAGCAGGGCAGGTGATAGCATATGACTGATAATGCCTGGCCCTCTTGTGCCAAGGTGCACTAACTCTGTGATATTTATCATGCTCCAGAGCTCCCTATGGGGTCAGGCTGAGGCTAGATTTCAGCCACATTTTGCTTGGCTTTTTTTTTTTTCTTTTTTCTGTTCTTCTTACTTTCATATGGGTTTATGCTTTGGGGTTTGTTTCCAAGAAATCCCTCAACAAATCACCTGCACAAGCCTCCTGTTTCAAACTATGTCTGAGGAGCCCAGCCTAAGACAGTAACTGAAAGTGAGACTCACAACATCACTGATGGCTGCTGATTTCTGACACAGAACTATTAGGTGATACAATCTGTTCTATTTTTCTTGGAGTCTGAATAGCTTATTTGGGGAGTTTATAGAAGTGTTATGGATAAATGTTGACTGAGGGCTTGGGCTCAGGAGTCACATAGTCCAGGCTTGAATCCCAATATGGGACAAGTTACTCAACTGTCTCTGTTTTTAAAATATTCTATTCACCTCACAGAACATTTGTCTAATAGGGAAAAAAATTACAATTTAGCCATAGTGAATTTGACGAATAATTACCAGTAATAAAAAGCAACCTTTCTATCCAGATTATCTTAATAGTCAAACAAATGTAGTATATTTACTTAACATTAAAAATAGTTCAGGGACACCTGGGTGGCTCAGTCAGTTAAGCGTCTGACTTCTGCTCAGGTCATGATTTCACTGCTGGTGGGTTTGAGCCCTATGTCAGGCTCTGCGCTGACAACTCGGAGCCTGGAGCCTGCTTTGGATTCTGTCTCCCTCTCTCTTTGCCCCTCCCCTGCGTGCTCTCTCTCTCTCTCTCTCAAAAATTAAACATTAAAATAAACATTAAAAACAATTTAAAAAATTAAATGAAAAGAAACATTAAAAAAATTAAAAGAAATAGTTCAATGATACAACCTTCTAAATACTAGTTGATAATTTAATTTTTAAACTATTACTCTATTCTATGTGGGGTAGAGGTTTTATAGTAGGGAATAACAGAAAAAAATTCGGTTTTATTTACTGATCACTCCATATAAACAGTCCTACTTGTCGTTAATGGGTGGGTACATTGGGATTTTCAAGGGTGGCTTAAGTATAAACTTTCCAAAAGCAGCTCAATTGAGAACTGAAACATTTCTGATTTTGGAGGCCAGATTCTGTGAATGTTAGTGTGTGTATAGGTGTTTTTTTGTTTGATTTTTTCCCAACCTACTGAGTAAGACTTGTTCATTCACAAGTGATAGGTATTTTATATTTAAGATTTAGAGATGAGAAAAGAAAACGATTGGCAATAAGTGACCAAAAATTTTAATTTCCGATTTGTACATTGTACCATGGCAGCTTTTAGAGTCATTAATAATTTCTAGCTTGACTGGAGACGAACAAATGTGAAAAAAGAAGGAAAGAAAGAAGGAGAGAAGGAAAAGGAAAGGAAAGGAAAGAAGAAAGAAAAAAGGAAAAAAAGAGAGAAAAACACTGTCAATGAATAGAGGTACCTATCTGGTCAGAAGATTAAATCAAACATATTTAGAAAATATATCTTCTAATCAGCTCTTTTGGGTGATTTATTTTTATCATCCTTATGCCTTTGCTACATGGTACCTGGTGCCTGATCAATTATTAGTTTGAACATGGAGTGCTGCTTTTTAGAGAGCTATCAACCCCCTTGAAGTAAATTGTATCCTGTGGCTAAAATTTGACATGGTTCAGGAAACACATACATCGTATATTCTTCAGCGGTGGGTTGCTATTTCTCAGACCCCTCAGAGGCATTTACATCCTCAGTTTTGAGCCAAACTTTCCAGGGTTTGGATTCTTTGAAAACTTCAAATGCTCTGTAGTGTTATCAGACCAGTGGTGAAACTGATCTCAAAGTCCACTATTAAAACTCCCCTCAAGGACATTTTCATTAGAACTTTGTACATGGGCAGTTCAAAAGATCCAGCTATTGATTTTTGTTCAGAAGTCCTGTCTCCACTTTCATATTACGCAACTTTTTTGACAGACTTTCAAAAACCACAAACTGTGGGCTGCCTGCGATTCCAGCCAGGATTTTATGCTGCTCATTTGATTTCCTCAGGCCACATCCTTCTCGTGTCCTTGTCAACACTGCAAGGAGAAGAGCCGTCTTAGAAGATTCGCTAAAAAGCAGAAGCAATTTCACAGCAATGGAAGAAAAAAATCTGACCTTTCGATTGCCACACAAAAAATCTCACTTAAGTAAATAACCTTTTTAGCTGTAAAATTTTGTTGCGGCATTCATTTATCAGACATATAGGTAATCAGAGTGTTTATTTCTTTTCACCATTTAAAATTTCATGAAAAGGAGTCAGGAACTGATGTGTATAAATTGCAGCAAAGAGCCTCTAGCATATGCGCTCAGCACATATTTAATGGAATTATCTATCGTATAATAGGTGGCAAAGGCAGCTGAGGAATTAATTATTGGGATAGATATTTTATATCCATCTGTCAGTGTGATGTGAAATAAGATTTGCCTCCATATTACTTCTGTCACTTTGTGTGGCCTTTCAAAAGGAGCAGTTTCTAAAAGGAATTTAATCGTGTGTTTGGTCCTGATCTACAGTGTGAACATTTCATGACCTACTAGTTCATTCTGAATAGACCGATTCTGGTAGAGTATGTAGAATTCAATTGTAAGATTGCTAAATGGAGGGAGTGAAGTGACAGTTTACACAGGTAGGGACCTCATTGGTTTGAAACTTGGAGATAACATACAATGCCACTTTATATATCAGAATAAAAAGCAGACTCCATAGGGAACCCCATGTAGTTCTTTTGTCACACATATGAGTTTTCTATGAGTATTGCTATTACTTATCATTAAAGCTAGCTTTTTGCTGAATGGTTACTATTCAAAGGCACTGCACAATAGACATCACTTGCATTATCATTTTTTAAAAATGTTTGTTTAGATATTTTGAGGGAGGAGGTGAGTGGGGGAGAGGGAGAGAGAGAGAGAGAGAGAGAGAGAGAGAGAGAGAGAGAGAGAGAGGAGGTAGAGAGAGAATCCCAAGCAGGCACCACACTATGAGCACAAAGCCTGATGCAGGGCTCTATCCCACAAAACATGAGATCATGACCTGAGCTGAAATCAAGAGTCAGATGCTTAATTGACTGAGCTACCCAGGCATCCCTCAGATTTTGTTCTCAAAACAACCCCTTGAAGTGGGGAGTATTAATATCCCCGTATTTTGGATGAGGAAACAATGGCTGAGAGAAAATAGGAAAAGTGATCAAAGTTTGTAACTAGTAAATTTTGATGAAAGTGAAACAAGGTGAAAATTCTACTTATATGGTTAAAAAGACTGAGCCAGAAAATATGTAAGATGCAAAGACTGACACACAGCAGGAGCACCAGAATTCCAACTCCAGGATTATGGTTATAATATCACTTGCCACTAGGGGGCAACATAGACTCTCCATCTACTTGAGCCCATTTGTTCCCAAAATATCTAAAGACCCATGGAACAAAAAAGACCAGTAAAAAGACATAAACCAAATACTCCAATATTTAAAGCAGAAATAATACTTTATTAAAAGGTTAAAATAAGTTGTCTTTTATGAATAAATAATGTTGCCTTATCAAAGAAAAAGATTTTTCTTATTGATTTGAGTGCTTTAATTACATGCTTTATCTTTTTCTTTCCTGGCCCTACTTCCCCCCAAACTCAACTTGCACTCTACCATACGATTGCAACCAGGCAGTGAAACATGGTCTCATTTGGGTTTTCTTGTCAACCTTTTCAAGGAAGTGTTGGAGTGCAGCAGGTTTACCTCACACAAAGCATTGTATCCAAGGCCAATTTTAAAATGTCAGACAGTGAAGAGTTCCATGCTGCCACAATTCAGGATGCAAGTGGACACTGGTGAACAGTCAGATATGTCTCTTTTAGATCAAATGTAGAAAATGCACTGTGCCTATAAAAAGCTGTTAGCAAGTTCGTGAACTTGACAGCACAGGGCAACAGCTTCCTATTGTACAAAGAAATGAAAGCGTGCGACACTTGGTTTTCCTGATGCTTCTCTCTTATTTGATCCTTTTGAATTCATTTTCATACTCCCCCTGCTGGACTTAATCAGGCCTAAACAAATGAGTTTGGGTGGTTGTAGCCTGTTGACCTGTGGATGACACATTTCACATCAAGTTGCCCAGGAGTTCCGTTCTTTTGTGCTTGTTGAGTAGAAATCAGTCATTTGAGGCCAACAACCATCTCACCCTCTTGGTGTTATGTGTTGAAAGTTATTTTAAAAAGGGGGGGTGTGTGCTAAATTCAGTACTGTGTGAATCAAACAGCTTCTGATACAATATCAGAAACAAATGAGGTCCTACTGTAAAATAGTATAATAGGGTCAAATTTAAGAAATTTGTGAAACAATTAGTTTTGTATGATTTGGGGGGACCAAAAATTTTTTACAGAGTTAGTATATTAGACATACCAAATCATGTGGTTTTCAAGAGAAACAGTATCCAGCATATTTATTTTTTAACTACTTTAAAATATATACATAAATACATATTTTCAATGTTCAGAATAAACATAGAAATGGAGATCTCTTCATTCTTGGATTACTACAGTTACAAGCTATTGAATAGCCTCTGTGAATCGGATGCTGAATTATGCTTTCTGAGAATCAATAACTGCAAATTCAAGTATCATGTACACTCACTCAGGTCCTAGATGATAAAAATAAAATCGTGAAAGATTTCATTGATGACACAGGTCTTGGAGGTCTCATGCCCTGGATCAAGAATTTAACTGTGAACAAGTTACATGTGAATTACAGGAGATTCTTTTCCCATTGTCACATTCCAGTCTCTTCTAGATCCTACAGCTTCCTAGCAAGATAATAAGATCCCTGGGAGAAGGAGCGTCATGGGTTGCCACTGCTGCTTTCATCCCTCATTCAGAACTTTGCCCTTGGAGGTCTCCTATCTTATCCTCCTGATCTGTGACATTATGTACATATATACCCTCATAACCTTACTGATGGGTTTTAGTATATTTCCTGTGTAGCCAGGGTGTTTTGGAGTGTCTTCATTTAGCTTCGATGGCTGTAACAAATGTCAAAACCCCATAGATCCTAAATATAGACTAGCAAGAGTGACAACATAAAATATTATAAGAGTGCAATTTATCGAGGTTGTTCAGTTTAAAAATTTAGAAACACAGAGAGATTAAAAATGTAGAAATAACAGAGAGATAGAGGATTCAATGCTTGGAGAGGAAGGAGAACATGATATTGATAGGAAAAACTTAGACTTTATATCCCTTGTAGTTAAACAGAACTCCAAATTAGCAGCCTCCATTTCTTCTGAAAACAAACTCAACATATGACCTCATGTAACTTTCCAGATGTTCCTATGGGATTTATATTAATCCCAATATCAATCCCTGTCCTCTTCAGAGTGTGTCAAAGAGATACTTTCTGGCCATCCTGTTGAAAGAGGACCACTTTCATTTTTTATGTTTCTTTTTTAAAATTATTTGATATGATTTAGGTTTTTTTTTTTTAATTCTTTACTGAGACAAACTCTGAAATAAAGTGGTTTTTGCTTATTTGCCTACTTTTTAAAAAATATTTTCTTGGACAAATTCTCTCCTTTTTAAAACCTTCCCCAGTTTTATTGAGGTATAATTAACATATAACATTGTATTTGTTTAAATTGTACGACATAATGATTTGATATATATTGCAAAATGATTGTAATAAGTTTAGTGTCAGAGACCTTATGTAGTTGTAATTCTTCTTATGCTGAGAATTTTGAAGATTTACTCTCTTGGCAACTTTTAAATATATAATATGGTGTTATTAACTACAGGCACCATGGTGTACATTATATCCCTAGAACTTTTTAATTCTATTACTGAAAATTTGTACCTTTTGACCATCCCCACCATTTCCTTTACCCCACCCCCTGCCTTTTTCAATAACCGCTTTGTTCTTTGTTTCTTGAATTTTGTTTTTGTTTTAGAGTCCACATATAAGAGAGATCATATAGTATCTGTCTTTGTCTGTCTGACTTATTTAACTTAGCATAATGCTCTCAAGGTCCATTTGTTTCATATGGCAGGATTTCCTTCTTCTTTGTGGCCAGTTAATACATCCATTGTATATTTATACCACATTTTCTTTATCCATTTGCTTATGGGTCAACACAAGTTGTTTCCATGCCTTGGCTGTTGTAAATAATGGTGCAGTGAACATGGGGGTACAGATACATCTTGACATAGTGATTTTCCTCCCTTCAGATATATACCGGGAAGTGGAATTGCTGGATCAAGGGTAGTTCTATTTTAAAATATTTAGGAACCTCCATATTGTTTTCGATACTGGTTGCACCAATTTACACTCCCACCAACACTGAAAAAGGACTTCCTTTTTTCCATATCCTCACCAACACTTCTGATCTCTTGTCTTTGCTAATAACCATTTTAACAGGTGTGAGATGATATTTCACTGTGGCTTGGATTTGCATTTTCCTGATGATAAGTGATATTGAGCACCTTTTCAAGTACTTGCCCATCATTGCAATGTCTTCTTTTGAGTTTCTTTGCCCCTTTTTTTAAGTTCTACCCTTTTAATGTAGGTGTCCTGAGCAGCTGGAAGGGTACTAGGTCTGTATTTGGTACAGAATAAATGTCTGTTGAATCCACTGTTACTCCATTAGTTGGAAGAACAGAAAAACAGCAGATAAATCATTATATACAAATCTAGATATTCACATCTAATCCATCTGGAAAAGGTCAGCACTTTTATAGAAAGAATGGGAAATCTTATGACTTGACATTAAACATTAGCCTGTAAATCAATAATAGTACTAATAAAGACTTAATGAAAACTTACGTTATTTCTCTGAATACTTAAAAAATTGTTTCAATCAGAAGAGGATACTGAATCTTAGAAAGGTGAAGTGACTTGCCTAAAATCACTTGGCTAGCAAGTGAAATTGACCGACTGTTCAAACCTACATCTATCTCTGAAGTTACTCTCTTTATCACCTCTCTGTGACCCTGCAGGATCCCCCTTTCAACTTAGAATATTTAAAATCATTTTTATCTCATCTCTGCCATTCACATTCATTCAGTAACAAACTTGTATATATTCTGTCTCAGAAATAGCTTATAAATCTCTTCTGTACTCTTTACCCTTATTTTCTCCTTTTTGTAATCTCGGTTCTCAATTCTCCTCTCTTATTTTGACAGTCCCATCCAGTTCTCCTGACTTAAAACACTCCCGTTTCCCAGTTCAATATTTTGTGTTGTTTTGTCTTGCTTTCATGGTGTTCCCAGAACTTGCACTCTTCAAAATATGGCCCAAACTTACCTTCAAACTTACCTCTTCCAATATTATATCACAAAATCTGACACTCCAGCCACATGGAACTTTTTACAGTGTGTCTATTTTCTTCACATGAACTGTTCATCTTATGCCATGTTCTGCACATGAGTTGCCTCACTGCCTTTGATGTCCTTACCTAAATTCTCTACTTTTGTTTTTAATTTTTTTACATGTGTATTTATTTTTGAGAGAGAGAGAGAGAGAGAGATACAGAGTGTTAGCAGGGGAAGGGCAGAGAGAGAGATACAGAATCCAAAGCAGGCTCCAGCCTGTGAGCTGTCAGCACAGAACCAGACGCGGGGCTCAAACCCATGAACTGTGAGATCATGACCTGACCTGAAGTCGGATGCCTAACCAACTGAGCCACCCAGGGACCCCATAACTTTTCTCCTTTGAAATCCTCTATTAACTATCAAGCACATGTTCAAATATGAAGGTTTCATGGATTTTTAAGGTGGCACTATTTCTGTATTCCCACAGCACTAAACATATAATAACTCTAATGTATCATCTTTCAGATTTACATGTTTGTGTCATTGTTTTGGATAGTCATGTTTTATTCATCATGTATTTCCATTAAATATTATAGTCCTGGCCACATATCTTGTTAAATATTTCAGGAATGAACCAATGAGGTTACATCTTTAGTCAAATATTCAGTCAGTCTTGAATCCTTTAGATTTAAAAAGATGGGTCACTGTAGAAACTTTTTATGAAGAAAAATTTCATGTTCAAATTTCTGTATTAAAAAAAAGATAAAAATATACTAGGATGAGTGGACAGGCCAGCTCACTTGGACTTCCTCTTAAATCTTAGAGTGGCCTATGAATAACCCTAAGATTCTGTGCAACTTTGTGGAAAAGCCACAAGCATATGATACTATATGTTAGAAAGCCAGATCGCTTAAAAGAAACTCTCTTGTTCCCTATGAAATGCATTCATGTGATGTACTTCTTAATTTGGATTGCTCTAAAATACTTTCCTTTCATTACTTTTATATAGCAAGTATGTAGACCCCTTTATCATGAGAATTCCATGTAACTTACCTGAGACAATTCTAAAACAATGTTGAAATTCTTTCTAACATGCACCTGGATCCAGTGAGGAAAACCAACAGCAATTTGAGAAAGATTCTGTGAAAGACAGAAACCATCTCTGGTTAATTAAGAAAAAAAATGCGCGGCGCCTGGGTGGCGCAGTCGGTTAAGCGTCCGACTTCAGCCAGGTCACGATCTCACGGTCCGTGGGTTCGAGCCCCGCGTCGGGCTCTGGGCTGATGGCTCGGAGCCTGGAGCCTGTTTCCCATTCTGTGTCTCCCTCTCTCTCTCTGCCCCTCCCCCGTTCATGCTCTGTCTCTCTCTGTCCCCAAAATAAATAAAAACGTTGAAAAAAAATTTTTTTTTTAAAAAGAAAAAAAAATGCATGTCTCTGTTTTAGTAATTTACTGGTTTGAATGCAAATAGTCATTTATATGGAGACTGTGGCTATTTTTATTAAGCCTCTTTTAGCTTGATGTCTTTCACTTAAAATGCAGCAATTGGAATTAAAATAATTCAACAAAGTAATTTTGAATATGTAGAGCTCTCATATCAGTTATCAATGCATACATGCTTTTATTCTCTTATTAATCCTGTTCTTGAATTAAAATTTATAACAATTTATTAAATATCTACCAAGCATGGGGAAATCCCCTGTTGTTGGTACTCAGGTTACTATGATGAGCAAGAAAGGTGTCTTTTGTGTCTTCATAATGCTTAGAATCTATTATAGTAGACTGATACTAAACATGTAACATCTAGCATTCCTGGAAGAAAGTACTATGGAAATACATAACTGTCAAAGCCACCTATACTGTGGAGAGTCTCCAGAATGGAGTCCCTAAGGAAGTGATATATTAGACAGACAAAAAAATTGCAAGTTCAGCCAACTAAAGAAGGGAGCTGGGAATGATCAGGAAAATGGAAGAGGAGATGATAATTGGTGACTGCATAGATTTGTAACTACTTTTAATTAATTAATAATTAATTAATTTAGAAAGAGAGAGCATGCACATGTGTGTGCAGGAGCAAGGGGGAGGGGCAGAGAGAGAGGAGACAGAATCCCAAACAGGCTCTGTGCTGTTGTTCAAGCTGGCAGCTTAGAGGCCAGTGCTGGGGTCCATCTCACAAACAGTGAAATCATGACCTGTGCCGAAATCAAGACTCTGATGCTTATAAACTGAGCCACCTAAGTGCCTCAAGTTGTAACTACTTTAAATTAATGCAAAATTAATTAGCTATGAATGAAGTCATTTTGAATAATAATAATAAAAAGTTGTGTAAATTTGTCAGTTGAATAACGTTTTTGATAATAAAAAGTTGTAAACCATCTATATGTCCAACAGTATGAAATAGACCAGGAAATTTTGGTATATCCTCTCAATGGTCAGACCATTTAAAACACTAAAATTATTGCATTGAGGACTGTGAAGCAAAATAGAAAATGTTTATTATACAGTATTATGTAGAAACATAGTATAATGTTGTAAGTCCCTCATGACTGTGCGTATACAAAATAAATAATGGAAAAACACTGGAAAATATATTGAGATTATCTTTATAAAAAATGGTTTCTATGCCAAAAAATGTATTTTCTAGCTTTCTGCAATGTACTAATGTACCTTTTTAAAAATTAACAAAATAAATTAAAATATTGGATAAAGTAAGTTCTGCTTTCAAACTAACCACAAAGTAAATCCCACTTTGAAATGAGTATCATGAAGAGATTTTTCAGAAATCAAGAATTTGAGCTCCAATAAAAAGAGTAGAGAGAAGTTTAATCATGTTCTTTTTAATGAAGTCAAATGATAACATTTACTCAATTTTACTGATTTGACAGAGCATTTAACAGAATGGTAGAACTGGAAAGTTCCTTCATGTTACTGTTACTCTGTTTCCTGTGTTGGTAGCTGAGAAAACTGAGCAGGGTGATATCTGCATATTTGAGTGGGCATTGTGAACCTATATATTGGAGCATCTATGAGCCAGAAATATTAAAGGGAGAGGAAGCTATAAACTCCTTCTTCTGTTCTCTTTGAAATTATAATTTATAACAAGAGGGAAGATACAACACTTAACTCTTAACTCTCATTTCCCAGTCTCTTTTCACTTTCATTTCCATCATGGTTGTAAAAATGTAGAAGGGTTTTTAGGTACAAACCATGAATTTCCTATTTGTCTAACTACCATTTCTCCCATCATAGGACAAACTGACAATCTGCGCAGTGTTACAGATTCCTCACTGCCACAATAACAAATGGCTCTAAAAATGCCATATGAGTCCTCTTCCTGCTCCCCTTGTTGGGAACAAAACTGATACAGAAGGTTTGGGCTGTGAGTCAAGAAAGTAGATAAACAAACCGAACTAACAGTTGGGAGTAGGATTAGAGAAAATGTTCCCCTGAGATTTCTATTGTTAGAAGAGTAGATAACGCTGCTAACAATGAAGGGAAATAAAGCGATACGAATACACAAAGAGGCAAGGTCTAAACATGTTGCCGGCACATAGGGCAAGAGACAAAATTGGGTTCAGTGAGAAAGGACATTTTTGTTATTTTCCTTGGGACATATTGGCTCAGCTTGTATTTTTTTTTTTATCCCCCCCCTTTAAAGTTATATGTTAATTTGATTTACAAAGTGATTATTTATCTGTGGCTTTTCCTACATATCTAGTTGTCGTTTGTAGAATCACATATTATTCAGACATCTTTATTTCTACCTTTGGACCATTTTGAGGCAGGTTAAATGAAGTAGGAAGTTATCATTTACTGGTGAGACTAATAAATCTGGGAGCCAGAAAAGATAATTTAAGCTCAATGAACATTTTCTGCAAGATCTCTTTTAGAGGGAAAAATAACTGTTGACATGTTTTTTCTTCTTAATTCATTTGAGTATCGACTACAAATTAGTTAATTCAAATAGGTAGTCAAATATAGAAAAGTCAGTCACATCAGATATTTGAAATCTTATACATATCAATACCAGCAACTACTAGATTGACATGTATGTAAATCCTGCTTTGCAATAGGTGAGATTCTAACTCGTTGAAGGCCTTTGTTTCCTATTCCCTAAAATGATGCATTTGGATTAGATCATCTACAAAGTCTTCTAAATTTTGTAATTTATTAAAATTTTTTTAATGTTTATTTATTTTTGAGAAAGAGACAGTGCAAGCAGGGAAGGGTCAGAAAGAGAGGGACAGAGCATCCAAAGTGCGTTGTATGCTGACAGCAGCCAGCCCGGTGTGGGGCTTGAACTCCTGAACTGTGAGATTGTGACTTGAGCCGAAGTCAGACACTCAACCAACTGAGCACCCAGGTGCCCCAAATTTTGTAACTTATTAATTAAAATATGTTTTTTTCTTTTTTAACTAACTAATTAATTAATTGTTTAATTTACATCTAAGTAAGCATATAGTGCAACAATGATTTCAGGAGTAGATTCTTTAATGCCCATCACCCATTTAGCCCATCCCCCTCTCCCAACCCCTCCAGCAACCCTCTGTTTGTTCTCTATATTTAAGAGTCTGTTACGTTTTGTCCTCCCTTTTTTATATATTTGCTTTTTTATATTATTTTTGCTTCCCTTCCCTTATGTTCATCTGTTTTGTCTCATAAATTCCTCATATGAATGAAGTCATATTTGTCTTTTTCCAACTAATTTTGCTTATTATGTTCATCTGTTTTGTCTCATAAATTCCTCATATGAATGAAGTCATATTTGTCTTTTTCCAACTAATTTTGCTTAGCATAATACCTCCTAGTTCCATCCATGTAGTTGCAAATGGCAAGATTTCATTCTTTTTGATTGACGAGTAATACTCCATTGTGTATATATATATATATATATATATATATATATATATATATACACACCTCATCTTCTTTATCCATTCATACTTTGGTGGACATTTGGGCTCTTTCCATACTTTGGCCATTGTCAGTAGTGCTGCTATAAACATTGGGGTTCAAGTGCCCCTTCGAAACAGCACACCTGTATCCCTTGGATAAATACCTGGTAGTGCAATCACTGGGTTGTAGGGTAGTTCCATCTTTTTTTTTTTTTTGAGGAACCTCTGTACTGTTTTCCAGAGTGGCTGCACCAGTTTGTATTCCCACCAACAGTGCAAAAGGGTTCCTTTTTCTCTGCATCCTCACCAATATCTTTTGTTTCTGAGTTGTTAATGTTAGCCATTCTGACAGGTGTGAGATAGTATCCCATTGTGGTTTTAATTTATTATTTCCCTGATGATGAGTGATGTTAAGCATTTTTTCACGTGTCAATTAGCCATCTGGATGTCTTCTTTGAAGAAGTGTCTCTTCATGTCTTTTGCCCATTTCTTCACTGCATTATTTGTTTTTTGGGTGTTGAGTTTGACAAGTTCTTTATAGACTTTGGATACTAACCCATTATCTGATATGTAATTTGCAAATATCTTCTCCCATTCCATCAGTTGCCTGTTAGTTTTGCTGATTGTTTCCTTTTCTGTGCAGAAGCTTTATTTTGATTAGATCCCAAAAGTTTATTTTTGCCTTTGTTTCCCTTCCCTGTGGAGACGTGTTGAGGAAGAAGTTGCTGTGGCTGAAGACAAAGTGGTTTTGCCTGCTTTCTCCTCAAGGATTTTGATGGCTTCCTGTCTTACATTTAGGTCTTTCATCCCTTTTGAGTTTATTTTTGTGTATGGTGTAAGAAAGTGGTCCAGGTTCGTTTTTCTGCCTGTCGCTGTCCAATTTCCAGAGCACCATTTGCTGAAGAGACTGTCTTTATTCTAATGGATATTCTTTCCTACTTTGTCAAAAGGTTAGTTTGGCCATATGTGTGTGGGTCCATTTTTTGCCAATACCATACTGTCTTGATGATAACAGCTTTGTAATATAGCTTGAAGTCCAGGATTGTGATCCCTCCAGCTTTGGTTTTCTTATTCAAGATTGCTTTGGCTATTCAGGGTCTTTTCTGGTTCCATACAAATTTTAGGATTGTTTGTTCTAGCTCTGTGAAGAATGCTGGTATTATTTTGTTTGGGATTGCATTGAATATGTAGATTGCTTTGGGTAGTATCTACATTTTAACAATACTTGTTCTTCGAATCCAGGAGCATGGAATATTATGTTTTTGACTGATGCTAGGATACAAAAATGGTTTGAACAGTTAAACTGAATTTCTCACCACAGATTTTGACATCCTGTCTTGATGGTTGGCTTTATAGACTGGACCATACTGCTAAAATTTATAATTGATGATGTTATATTTCAGACTAAAATACTTTATTTTTAATTTAATCTTGTATCTAACATATTGTTTTAAATTAACTTTTGCATATACATATTCATAAGATATCTTCCCCCCCCCAAAAAAGCATCTCAGCTGGATATCAGCTAAACTATAATTTAAAACAACAATTGAGAAAAAAAGAAAAAAAAATCTATTCTTTAGTGAAATGCTCTCCAGAGACATAAATTTATGTCAAAATGCTTATTATCTTAACCAAATAGGATTTTAGACATCAGAATAACATATTTATACTATAATTAACAATAATTTAGGGAGGTTCTAGACCCTAAATTTAGATGCTGCCTCCCTGGTTCTATAATGCTCCTGGAAACCATTTAATACCAACTAGAAAATTGTCCTATGGGTTTTAACTTCCAGCCTACTAAAGCCCAAGAAACATCTTTACCTTTCATATCCTCTTATTTTATAAAAGAAAAAAAAAAAGGTTTCCAGATTTCAAGGAATTGAAGAATATCAATAAAAGGAAAGTTATTTTCTGTGTTAAATCTAAGCAGCAAACCAAATAATTACCCCGTTAACTGGGGCACTTAGTTACAGGGCTCAGTAGATTAAATCAGGCATCATGTATGTACCTGTGACTCTTCTCAATAATGTGGCAACTAGTACTTTTGAACAGAAAGGGGATCCCAAGTTAATTCCTAATGGACTTTTTTATTTTTGAAACTAACAGAGGTAAAAGAAGATTTAAAGTCTAACCTGTGACTTTTTCAGGACTTTGAGGATTTTTTCCAGATCCTTCTCCTTCCTACAGTGTAGCTTTCAAGTGTTAATATAGTTAACACTTTTCCAAAATAATTTTCTTGCTGTCGCTAAATTATTTGTTTGGCACTTAAGTCTTAGACATGATTCATTGATCTTCTAATTGTCTTATCCTTTTTCTGACTTTTTTCACTTCATGGAGGAAGTTATAGTTTACTTTTACAGAATATTCTTTGCTTGTCAGGATGACATCTCATCAGCCTTTCTTGATATGTTTTGCTCAGTAAAGTTGTTAAGTTTACCCATCTTTTTTTTTTTTTTAATGTAGATCTATCCCCTGCTTTAACAGGATAAAATGTACCTCTTTCTCACCTTTAAAAATATTATTTATTAATCCAAATCCAATACTTCTATACATTTTTTTAATCAGCCAAAATGTGAGGCACCTGAATTCTAATGAGTTAAGGTGTATTCCTTTTGAAAATTAATGTCTACCTAATAGCCAAAAGTAAGGAAATATGTTCTATAATAAACCCTTGAATAATTCAACATTAATGGGAGTAGAACTCTCTGATACTACTTTCATATCCGGTTCTTTCAATATGATCATTTTTGTTACACTGATTAGTTTATAGGCTGAGAAGTTTTAAAGAGTTTTCTTTATTCCTCTTCTTCTGATATTTCCTGATAATATTCTTTAGCACAAGTATTTTTCTTTTTTTTCTTTTTTTTCTTTTTTCTTTTTTCTTTTTTATTTTTTCAATATATGAAACTTATTGTCAAATTGGTTTCCATACAACACCCAGTGCACAAGTATTTTTCAATCTAATCTTGAAATTTATGTCCTTTGCATCTGACAAATTATATTTTACTACCAGTGGTTAACTTCATTCCACTTCTAATAGGGATTCCTTTTAATTGGGCATTGGTTCTCCTTGTTAATCCTCTCCTTTAAAAGAGTTGTTTTTTGTTGTTTGTTTGTTTTTGTTTTTGTTTTTTAGTGGGATTTTTTGCTGTCCTTTATCTTTTATCTCTTTGTCTTTCAGTTTTATTTTGAGGGAGACTTCCATGTTTTTTCTAAGGTTTTAAGCTACCTTTCATTATATTTATGTTATTTTTGTTCTTATATGAACTCTTCCGTGTACTCAGAATGTTCTTTTGTGTGTGTGTATTTGTTCTTGTTATCTATACACAGATTTTTTCTGTGCGTGTTTCTTTGACTAAACTGAAAATAGTAATTTTAAAGTATTTAGTTTTCCCTATATTTTTTGTTTCTTCTAGGTTTCTTTGAATTTGTTTATTTTTCTTTTCTTTTCTTTTCTTTTTTTTTCAGATGTTTTGAATTTTGGTTATTGACTTTATTCACATTTAACAGGAAGAAACTATATAAAATGTTTGTTCTATGTACAGGAGCACACTTTGTTTACTAGAATAGCTTACATTGGGGACATGACCACTTACTAGGGAATCATGCAAACTTTGGTATCTAAAAACCTTGTGTATGGGACTTTTCAGCTTCCAGTAATATTCTTTGAGGGTAGGGGAGATGTGAGTGCCACTATTCTGAGGGACCCGTGTGCTTTACAGCGCCTTCCTCTGCAGAAGTCCCTTCTCATGTGTTGGGCTACCAGGAGCAAGAGCACCATGCAGTATGCTGGGGATAGGGAGGTCCTGAGCCTAGACTCTGGACCTATACTCTATTTCTCTACTTTGGAGCACTTTTGTCACCCCACCCATGTGAGGTTAACCAAATATTCTGAGGAAATCCTGGATTCAAGTTTCTGGGGTCATTCCAGGATCCCATGGCTGACTCCAATTCCATAAAGACATTCTGGCAAGTGAATTGCTTCCACTGACCATCAAGATAATTCTTTACAGAACAATATGAGTTTGGGCCACTGGCATGGTATTGACATACTAATTTGTGGTTATTCTTACTCATGTCAGACACAGAATGAGATTGCATCTCTTTTATCATTGGTCTACCACCAACCCATGAGTTTGAGCCTATGTATGAGCCTGTGTGTTACCTATTGTCTGTCTGTGTTCCTACCATAGTGCTCCCTCTCCTTTACAGCCCCCAGTGACGGTGGAGTGGTAGTCAGTGTTTTTTATTTAATTAACACTTTGCCAGTATTCTTAACACCCCTTCAGAACCTACACCATGTGTCAGGTTGTCTTCTCGTGCTTGTGCATATCACCTCCTAAAACTTTTAAGACCTTTGCTTTTTAATCCAGTGGGTCATTTCAATTAATATTTTATTTTGCCTCTGGCTTATGTGGTGAGGTTGTGCTCTCTTAATTTGTTTTCTAGCCATTTTGGACAAAGGATGGACATTCCTTGTGTTAATAAATGGCTTGGCTCTTCTCACTCTGGCCATAGGCCTCTTCCCTCTCTTCCCTGGCGGTGATGGTGTGGAAGGTCGGAACACTCTAAGAATGTAGTAATTATAGTGTAAAGAGCTCAAGAGAAGACATAGTTGAAAATTGTGTTGTGTCATCTTTACATCAAAATTCTAGAATACTAAACCTAACATGATGAGAAAAAAATATATCATTCACATTTTCCTATGCACTTGAGGTCAGACTTGCATTTGTGGTCATCATTAACAAAACATTCCTACAGCCTTTTAGAAAATCTGTAGAATCCACTATTACTGACCAGCATAATGGATGATGCAGTGTCATGAGAAATAATTCAAACTTATTAAATAAATGATAGAGGTAAGAAAATTTATATTATTTCAATAGAAACAGGTTCTGAAGAACAGCATTGCTACTTATTTTTTCACCTAGTAAGATATATGAAATTATACTGGAATGACATATTTGAAAATCTAGAACATGAATAGATAGTATCTTTACCAGAAAATGAAAAGATATTACCTGAGCACTATGAACAATCTTTATGTGCATTGACCAGTTAATAAAAAAATATGTATATACATCTTCTGTATTCCATTGTTCAAAATATCCATCAATACATCAATATAAGTCATATGGACCCAAACATTTTAAAATGTGTTTTTAATAAAAAATTTTTAATAGATACACCTCCATTAAAAAGATATTTTCCCAGGTCACTCTAGTGGTAGTTCCTTCAGCCAGTTACTGACTCATATGAGTACAAAAACCTGACTTCCTCTCCTGAAGGGGAGGCAACACTGTGATGCCATACTCTATCCTGAAGGGGAGGCAACACTGTGATGCCATACTCTAGAGTTCTCCATGGGTTCAGATTGAGGCCAGATAGCAGCTTCTGAAACTACATTTTGCTTAGCTTCCTCCATTGCTCTATCCTTCTTTCTTATAGGTTTTTTTTCTAAGAACACTCCTTAATGAATGACTTGCATAAGAATCCCCATCTGGGGCTATTTCTCTTAAAATCCACCCCTATCTAAGAAAGTGTCTAACTACGCCTTTATTCAGACATTTACCTTATCCCTATATATTTTTTTTTAATTTTTTTTCAACGTTTATTTATTTTTGGGACAGAGAAAGACAGAGCTTGAACGGGGAAGGGGCAGAGAGAGAGAGAGACACAGAATCGGAAACAGGCTCCAGGCTCCGAGCCATCAGCCCAGAGCCTGACGCGGGGCTCGAACTCCCGGACCGCGAGATCATGACCTGGCTGAAGTCAGACGCTTAGCCGACTGCGCCACCCAGGCGCCCCACCTTATCCCTATATTTGTATCCCTATTCTACACAGCCTTAAGCTTTAGTGTCTGGAATTCCTCAAGTTTGTTATAGTTCTGCAATACATTTAGCCCACTTCTTGTTAGTTCTTGTTAGTTACTTTCACAAAGTTCACTTTTAGCTTCCTTTACTAAGTCAGATATCACTCCATTTTACATCTTCCAAAATTGGCCTAACCTCTATTAATCTAATTTTGTCTGCTCTCACATTGTCTTTATGTCATTAAAAAAAAAATCTTTACTGTAATTTAAATTCTATTTTGGAAGGAGAAAAGAAAAGGCATTTGTTTAACCTACTCACTTAAAAAGAAGTCCTTGAAGGTAGAGCAGATCATAGGTCCCAGTAGGGTAAGGAGCTGATTTTACCAGAATATGTCTTTTATCGGTATTAAACAGACTCCCAGATTATGATGATGAGAGAGGTGTCATTATTACCATTAGAAAATGGGGATGGCATGCTGGGAATGGGATAATAAGGGTGAAAACTGAGTTTTTGAAATTTTGATCTGGAAGTTTGGTACCCGAATTCTGACACTAGAGTTGAAATTAACACAAATGCAGCAAGATAAGCCACTGACAATATGACCAAACTTTAAGTCACTAGTTATTTCACCATGGTGATTTCCAACCATCAAGGAACTCTATTTGGTTGTTTGCTTTCCAGTCAAGGATAGAATAGGGGATAGGCAGCTGGAAATAGGAAATAGACAAGTCCTCCTAAAAGCCTCCTAAAAGCCAACCCTGATCTAGTTAAAACCAAGGTAAAGCAAATATCATTTGCCTTATAATGTGCCACAAAGCAAAACTAAATAGTTCCTGGAGAAAGATATCCCAACTCTCAGCTTCTCTCTATTGTACTTCTGACAAGGAAAACTTGAAGCTTGTAATTTTAATTTAATAATCTTTGTAGTAAATGCACCCCTCTTCTAATCCCTGTCTCCATTCATCCTTCCCACTTTTGAGGAAGAGTAAAATCCATTCCTGAGCACAACAGGGATATTGATGAAATGTGTTTTCATGCACCTTACCTTTTCAGATATTTACTGGTTTTCAGCATTGTATGTCCCCCATTTATGTTCCACTTGATGCAGGTACCCAGTATACAAATACCCTCTTCTCTCTTTTCTGTTTTAGTCTTTTAAAAGCCGCTGATAACTGCATTTACATAAAGGAGTAAGTAACTGTTAAGGGAATAAATTTTCATTCTACAATGTGATATTTAATTTTGTAGAGAAAACAAATCTTTAAAAATGTGAGTGAACATCTGATTTTGGATTCTTATTAGTCCTCTGGTGAAGGAAATCTTTTCCTTGCCCCTAAAATTAGCTATAGACCTTGTTTTCTTTAATATTATTAATATTCACAATAAATAATATCATCATTCATAAAAAATTGCTTAAATACCTAGTAGTACCTAATAAAAGAAAGAACTATCTTTAAACACAGGCTGTGACTTCAGATCTTTGATTAGTTGCTACTGACAATTTACATCCTTTTAACTTTTTTTGCTATCCCAGTTTCAGTTGTCTTTAGTTACTACCAATTATTGAGTTACTTTCCCAGATAAGTCTTTCCTGATTTGAGAGACTGGATCCAATCTCATTCAATACTCATAGCATCTTGTATTTTTCTCAGAATCAAAATGATTATTTACTTGTTTTTTTTTCTATAATGTTATTTTGATTTACAAGCTTTTGTTCCTTAAAATGTTTATTTTGGTGAATTACCGAGGATTTTTAGGGCAGTGAAAATACACTTTAAGATACTATAATATACAGTGATACATTTGATACAGTGATACAAATAATACATTTGTACAAATCCATAGAATGTAGAACCCCAAAAGTTAACCACAATGGAAACTATGGACTTTGGGTGATATGACCTGTTAATGTAAGTTCATCAATTATAACAAAAATAGCACCCTTTGAAGATGTTGACAATGAGGAGGTTAAGTATATATGGGGGCTGAGTGTATATGAGAAATCTCTGTATATTTCTCTAAATTTTCTTATGAACTTAAAGCTTTCCTAAAAAAAAAAAGTCTTGAAAAATGGAGAAATATTTCCACACAAATTCTGTACATGGATGTTATAGCAGCTTTATTCATAATTGTCAAAACTTGGAACCAAGGGACATGTGCTTCATTAGGTGAATGGATAAGTAAATTGTAGTCCATCCAGATAATGGAATATTATTCAACACTAAAAAGAAAAGACATGAATAAAACTTAAATACACATTTCTAAGTGAAAAAGCCAATCTGAAAAGGTTACATACTGTGATTTTAGCTACATAACAGACTAGAAAAAACAAAACTGTGAACACAGTGACAAGATCAGCCATTAGTTGGGGTGGGTATAAGGGAGTGAAATGAATAGGCAGAGCACAGAGGATTTTTAGGGCAGAGAAAATATTCCCTGTTTGATACCATGTGATGGATATATGACATTATACATTTTTCTAAACCCATAGAATGTACAACACCAAATGAAACTCAGATAAACTATGGATTATGATGTGATAATGTAGGCTTATTCTTGGGTAGACTGAAAAAAGAGAAAGAAAGAAAGAAAGAAAGAAAGAAAGAAAGAAAGAAAGAAAGAAAGAAAAAGAAAGAAAATATCATTGGTGAATGATGCTGATAATGTAAAGAGACTATGCATGTATGCATGGGAAACTTCTGGATCTTCCTCTCAGTTTTGTTGTAAACCTAACCTGGTCTAAAAAAAGATTAGTCATAAAAACAGAACATTAGGGTAAATATACTTGTCCAAATTAGCTAATAGATAAGTAAACTTTAAAAATGTTTATTTTACCTTTATTTTTCAAGTTATTTTCACTGAAGTAGTGTTCTAGCTTGGGTAATATTTTCTTTGAGCATATTAGAGATGGTATTTTCATTATCTTGTGACTCATTATTTTTATTGAAAAGTCACATATTAGTCTTATTGTTGGTTTACTGATAGCTATGCATCTTTTTTTATTTTATTATTATTTTTTTTTATTTTTGGTACTTACAATATTTTGTTTGCCTTTGGCTTTCAGTACTTTGATCCTGATGAATCTAGACGTGGTTTTCTGTGTGTTTACCTACTTTTTGTTTGCAGAGCATTTTAAACCTTTGGGTTGATGCCTTTTATCATTTTTGGGAAATTATCTGCCATTATTTCTGTAAAGATTATTCCCACATCATTCTCTCTGTTCTTTTGTTCTAGAACCCCAAGTAATCATATGTCGGAATATTTGAACTGATTCCACGTGTATCTTATCCTGTTACCTGTGGTTTTAAATTATTTCTTCTCTCTCTTCTCTCAACTTGTTTGGTCTTCTTATTTTTCTTTTGTTTTATTAGTTCTCTTTTCTGCTATGTTCAATCTGCTGTTAAATTTATCTTATGAGATCATAATTTAGATATTATATTTTTCTTTATTAGAATGTTAATTTGACTCTTTTCATTGATTCCAATATTCTTGTGTAATTCTACAGCCTTTCTTACACTCTAACCATTTTTTTCCTTTATTTTCGTGAACTATTCATCACAGTTACTTTAAAGTTTTCTTATGTTAACTACAATGTCTGAGGAGGGAAAATAATGAAAATGGTGGAGTAAGGACCCCCAAATAATTTTTGCTCGATAAAAGCAAAAGAAAAACAAAAAAGGAATTCTTAGAGTCAGCTCTGCATAATTCTGAAAATTAACCAAAGGATGGCAGCAATCTGCAACATATTTATTCCAATAAAAATGTGCTAAATCTTAATAAAAATGATGAGTTTTGAGGCAGTTGATCTTTCCATGTTCCCATCACATAATGTCCAACCTGACAGTATCTTTAAAAAACAAAAAACAAAAAACAAACAAACAAACAGAAAAACCCAATAGCCCACAAATTACAGTAAAAACCAACAGTAGGCTAGCTACCAGGACAGGGGAGGAACTTCTCCAAAGCCTTATTCTCATAAAGTTGTCATTATTTGACCTGGTAGCTTCCAGGAATTTCCCATTTGCAAGGTTATCTTTGTCCTAATTTGGACCTCCCTTAGTGCAAATGCTTTGTGGCTGGGGGTATTTGTCAAGACTTATGAGAAATCCTTTAACTTTATCACAGTTAGAGGCAACAGATAGCCATTGGTGCAAACAACTAAAAGTCTAAAACAAAGACTAGGAGTGAAATGTCTGTAGAATGTCTTTAGAATATTTAAAAAACTCTGACATAAAAAGAATCGAAATACACATGTATGTGTAGGGCTATATATATGCCCTGGTCTGTACACATGCTCACAAAAGAACTGAGAAATCCCTAAGTCATCACCTTTGGCTGACCCTGAGGATCCATGCAAGAAGGAAGTGAAGGCCAAGGTTGAAAGTATGCCCTCAGCAAAGACAGGATGACTTACTGGTTCCAGACACTTATCTAACCACTAAGTTAACCAAGTAGAGACTTCAAGGACCACACAAGACAAGAATACATCTTTTATAGAATTAGTTCAAAAAAAATCACTAAACAAACAGCAACAAAAACAGGAACAATAACAACAACCACAAACTCTGTGGGAAGGGGAGAATCTGATTTTCAAGACACCACATTATATTATTTAAAATATACTGTTTCTACCAAAAAATTGTAAGACATGCATAAAGCAACAAACTATGGACTATAAATGGGGGTGGGGAGGATAATCAATAGAAAGTTTCCCTGTGAAAGCCCAGATATTAGATTTACTGGACAAAGATTTTAAATTAGTTATTTTAATATTTAATGAATAAAAGGAAATCACGTCTAAAGATCTAATATATATATGATATATATATCATATAATGTGATATATATATCATATATATATTAGATCTATTATATCATATATATATTAGATATATTAGATATGTATATAGATAGATATTTCACCAAATATGTAATATCAATACACAGATAGAAATTATAAAAAAGGACTAAAAATAAATTCTATTTCTTTTTCTAAATAGAAATTCTTAAGTTGAAAAGTACTATAACTAAAATTTTAAAATCCACCTAAGGAACTAAACAATATATTTGATCAGTCAAGATAAAATTAGTAATCATGAAGACCACTCAGTTGATATTATTCAGAATAAGAAATGGGAAAAAAAAGAATGTGGAAAAGGAAACAATGCTTTAGAAACCTAGCCCATCATAAAGTTTATCAACATACATAAAGTGACAGTTCTAAGAGGACAGGAGAGGAGATAGTGAAAGAAAGAATTTTTGAAGAAATGATGGCCAAAGACTTCTCATATTTGATGAAAAACCAAGAAGCTATATAGCCAACAAGCTCAACAAAATTCAAGCAGGATAAAGACAAAATTATCTGTATCTGTTCATGTCATAATGAAACTACTGAAAACCAAAAACTATCCTGAAAGCAGCAAGAGAGATGTGACTCATCATCCACAATCATCAACTAGTTGATAATTAGAAACCATGGATGCCAGAAGATGATGTGATGACATATTCAAAGAGCTGAAAGAAAATGATTATCAATAAGGAATTTTGTATCCAATAAAACTACCCTTCAAAAATAAGCAATTAAGACATACCCAGAAAAACAAATCCAAACAAAACTTTGTTGCCAATGGACCTGCCCTACAAGAAATACTAAAGAGAGTTTTGTAAGCTGAAAGGGCACTAGACAATAAGTCAAATCCATGTGAAGAAGAAGAAGAAGAAGAAGAAGAAGAAGAGAGTTCCAGTAAGCATAGCAACATATATAAATATATAACATGTTATAGATGTATTTTTTTGTCTGCAACTCTTTTCTCTCCTATTTGATATAAAAGAAACTTGCACAAGGCAGTCATTACAAATTCATATTCATGAGCACATAATGTATAATATGTAATTTGTAGGGCAATAACAGCACGAAGAAGGTGGGAAGGAATGACACTACATAGGAGCACAGTTTTTGTTTCTTTTTCTGTACTATTTAAATTAAGGTGATGTTAATCTGAATTAAAATGTTATAAATTAAGATGTTAATTGTAATCCCCAGGACAACCACTAAGAAAATAATTTTACATTAAATAATAAAATAAGAAATAAGGGAATTAAAGTACACTAAAAAATCTATTTAATACAGAAGAATAAAGGGATAGAGAAACTGAAAAATACTAGACATGTATAGAAGAAATAGCAAAGTGGTAGACATAAATTCTCTCAGTATTTTATACTTATTACTATAAGCATAAATATCTTAGTCGTTACATTAAATATATTGTTTAAATACTTTATTTAGTTTAATTAATTAAAATTCCAACTAAAGGTGGGTTTTAGCCAAATGAATAAACATAACGTGACCCAACTATATGGTGTCTACAAGGTATATACTTTAGATTCAAAGTCACAAATAGGAAGTTCCTCAAAAACCTGAAAATAGAACTACCATAAGATCCACTGATTCTACTTCTGGAGATACATCCAAAAAAAAGAAAACTACTAACTCGAAAAGATATCTGCATCCCCATGTTTATAACAGCATTATTTACATTAGCTAAGACATAACAAATGAGGAAATCCTTACCATTTGTGACAACATGGATGGAACTTGAAGGCATTATGCTAAGCAAAATAATTCAGAATAAGAAAGACAAATACTGTATTATTTCACTGTAGAACCTTAAAACAAAAGAAAACAAAACCCCATAAAAGTCACAGGAAAAGGGATCTCATTTGTGTTTACCAGATTCAGGAAGGTGGGGGAGAGGGGATTAGAGGAAGGTGGCCAAAATACAAACTTTGGGTTATACTACCAGAAATGTAATATACAACATAGTGACTATAGCTAACACTGCTCTATGATATATGGGAAAATTAAGAAAGTAGATCCTAAAAGTTCTCTATCCTCGGGTCTTTTTTTTTCTTTTTCTTTTTCTTTTTTACTTACATCTATATGGGATGATGGATATTAACTAAACCTATTGTGGTAATCATTTAACGATATCTGTAAAGCAAACTATTGTGCTCATAACTTAAACTTACACATCACTATATGTCAGGTATTTCTCAATAAAACCAGAGGGGAAAAAAATAGAAAGAGAAGGACACAAATAGATTGATAGTAAAAGGATAGAAAAAGATAGATCATGAAAACCGAAAGCAAAGAAAAAAAAAAAGGTTGGAGCAACTATAATAGTAACAAACAAGATGGATTTCATTACTAGAGAAAAATAAAGACATTTATAAAGATAAAGGATCAATTGATCAAGAAGATATAACAATTAATAAATATACATGCACCTGACAACAGCAATGAAAAATACATAAAGCAGACACATAAAAAATTGAAGGGGAAAATAGATAATTCAAAAGTAATAGTTTGAAACTTAAAATGCCCACATTTAATAAAAGAACAATTAGAATATCAGCAAGAACATAAAAGACTTGAACAACAGTATAAACCAACCTGACCCAAAAGAAATCTATAAAATACGGTTTCCAACAGTAGAATATTCATTCTCCTTGAGTACACATGGGACATTTTCAAAGATCGACCATACACTGGGCCATAAAACAAAATTCAATAAGTTAAAAAGTGACTGAAACCATACAAAATATATTGTGTTACCACAGTGGAATGAAAATACAAGTCAATAACAGAAGAAAACTTGGGAATTTGGAAAATATGTGGAAATTAAACAACATATTTCTAAATAACCAATGTTTCAAGTAAGAAATGACAAGAATTAGAAAATATACTAGGATGAATGAAAACAAAAATTGCAGTATCTGAACCATCTGTGCATCTGCTTCTATTGTCTATATTTTTCTTTCAATTATGAATCATATTTTTTTGCAACTTTGAATGGCTGTTTGCAAGAGCTTCTGTATGAAGAAACGGTAGAGACTTCTGGTGATGTTATCTAATTCCAGAGAGAGTTTTCTTTCTTCTTTTTTTTCTTTTTTTTTGTTTAGTAGATAAAGTGAGAGACCGATTACCTCAATTTAATCAGGAATTAAGCTGATTTGGGGACAGGTTGCAGTTCTAGTAAGACTCAGTTTCTCTCAGTTTTGTTTTGTTTAGAGATTAGCCTTCCTGGCTTTTATTTGAGAGCCTTCCTTTTATGGGTCTCTTTAACCCAGGAATCTTTTGGAAAATTTCTTCTTTCATAAGTTCCTAGCCCATATTTCTTTTGTTATATCACACAAAACTTCAAGATCAAATGCATATCTTGAGGGAAAGACAGGATGTATGCTTGAGATAGACTCCTTCTCTTTGGCATGTCTGTTTTATAATTACTATGAAGAACATGAGGTTTTATTCAATCTTTTAGATACTTTTAATATACCCTAGTTCCTTGGGGCGCCTGTGTGGCTCAGTCGGTTAAGCCTCTGACTTCAGCTCAGGTCATGATCTCACGGTTTGTGATTTTGAGCCCCGCATTGGGCTCTGTGATGACAGCTCAGAGCCTGAAGTCTGCTTCGGATTCTGTGCCTCCTTCTCTGTCTGCCCCTCCCTCACTTGTACTCTCTCTCTGCTTCTCAAAAATAAAATAAATGTAAAAAATTTTTTTTTAAATATATATACCCTAGTTCCTTAGACTCATGCACAACCCTAACTCAGAAAATGCCCCCAGGAGGAATCTGTTTATGCATTTAATACCACTGAAATTTTTATTTTTTATTCCATTGCCATATATCTACCAGAAGTTGTGTGTTGATTTTTATTTTTCCCCACCAACAAAGCCTTTCTGTCTGTAATTGGTCTGATCCTTAGTCTGTGTCCATAATCAACAAAATGTCCTCAAGAAGAAAATTGTTTCCTCTCTTAAAGATTTTAGTTCATCTTGTCCTCTTTGCTTCCACAAACCTCTGATACATATGTATTTTTACTTCTTTTATTTTAGTTTTTATTTGATAAAGAGACAGTGAGAGTTGAGAAAGGGTAGAGAGAGAAAGAGAGAGAGAATCCCAAGGAGGTTCTACACCACCAGTTCAGAGCCCGGTGCAGGGCTCGAACTCATGAAACTGTGAGCTCATGACCTAAGCCAAAACCAAGAGGTTGACACTCAACTGACTGAGCCACCCAGGTGCCCCAAACCTCTGATATCTTTAAAAATATAATTTAAAAAAATTATCTAGAATTTTTTCTAGTTGTTTCAGCAGGAGTATTGGTCTTCCACAATCTATTGAGAAATGAAAGTTGCAGTTATTATATGTTTCAGGAGCAATTGCTTTCCATCTTAAACAAAGTGTTTCAGTAATTAAAAAGGGAGAGAAAGAGACAGAGAGACATATACATCTGGCCAGCTCATTTTAAGACTGGTAAGGATAGCCTTATGAGAAAATGACATTTAACAGAATTGAAAAATAATGGAATGAACCATTCAGTGATCTGGGTAAGGAAACTTCCAGATAGAAGGAATAGCAAGTGTGGGGTCATGAGGTGGGAATGGTCCTAGAACTTTGGAGGAACAGTCAGAGGAGAGTGTGGCTTCAGCAGAGTGAGAAAAGAGAAAAAATGATAAGATATGTATAATTGGATAAGATAATAAGGATAATTAAGTCAGTATTGGATAACACATATAGCCTCATAGATCTGGAATGCTAGAATCCTAAGGCTTTTTGAAATAAACTAATCCAACTTGTCCATTTCATAGATGTGTAATGTAGGAACAAAGAGGAAAATAACGTTTATGTTTTCTTTACCTAAGATTTTTGGGATCTGAGTTGTTACACTTTCACGTAGAATCCCCAACAAAATCACCTGCCCTATTTAGCTTAGTTCATTAAGAGGGTTCCTTTGACTGTTCAGACACAAATTTATCTGGCAATCTAGCTACAAAACATATTTGTTTTTTATACTTTATTTTAGTTTTTAGTAAAATGACCATTTTCAGCAAGAGCAAAACCATATAATGTGCACTTTCAGTGTACAGTCTAATGAGCACTGATAAATATTGCATTCCCTTACAGTGAACAAATTCTTGCCCCCTGCCGTTTTCCTAATAGCTTACATTAGCAGGCCATGATTGCTGGAGTTTCATTGCTCTTCATCAAAGAAATGGCTGAGATCGTCTTTTCCCCACACTCTGCATCCATTACAGAGTCTGAGCTGTAAATATAAACCATTTCTATTACTAATGGCTCCGTCTGTCTCATATTAACTGTCTTCCATTTTAGCAATGCATCTTGAAGTCTTTTTTTACTGAGATAATTGGTTATGCTGTTATGCACTATGCCAGTCCCTAGGATATACTCTTTACATGTTTTAATTCTTCATTTAATTCTCACAACAACTCTATGGGTTACACACTGACATACTAATTTATCAGATAAAGAATGAAAAGTCTTAGAGACTTTGTTTGCTAGAAAATGGCCGTACGGAGATTTTCATCTAATTCTGTCTCTAAATCCCATACCCTTTGTATTCTTCCATGTTGCCTTCTTCCTGTTTAGTTCTTGAGACTTTCTTTTTCTTTGTGGGTCTTGGGACTTCTTTAGAATGGGGAAAAACAACTCTAGAGCATAGCATTCACTCACATTCTGTAATTTTGAGGCATATCATTACTCTATGAGAAATTTTTTTTGTGGAATCCTGACTTGGGTCACTAAACCCAAGGGACTAGGGAGAAATGGGGGTCATTCTTAGAAAGGGATTGATAATGCTATTAAAAATTTAAAAACATATTGCATTGTATTAATTAAAATTTTCTTCAAAATTTTATGATTAAAATTTTTAATTATACAAAAAACATAAAGGATAGGATACTAAGTACCTATATAACCACCAGCTAGACTAAGGTTATTTGCCATATTTATTTTATATATCTATCTATCTATGATTTTTTTTGTGTGTGTATGCTTTTTTTCTGAACCATTGGAATTGGCACAGTTATAATAGAACTTTAGACCTAAATACTCCAATATGTTTCTCTTAAAAGTTTATTTTTCTATGTAAATGCCATAGAAACATTATACAAAAATAGTAATATCACTTAAAAATCACTAATATTATCTAAAATACAGTCCACATTCAAAATTCCAAAATGTCTCTAAGAGCTATTTTTGTTTTCTCTTTTAAACCAAGATAAAATCAAGGTTTTTCCCTTTAGGTTATATCTTCTTAGGCTCATAATTTTAATCTCTACAGTCTTATCTTTTTTGTTATTGTGATTTCTCATGACTTTTTAAAGACATCAGACACCAGAATAGTTTTCTTGTAATATACTCTACATTTGAGATATTTCTGATTGTCTGCTGTAGCAAGGAGCCTTGCCTTTATCATATATCTCTTCCTTGGAAGTTACATCTAAAGGTGGAATAGATTCAAGTTAACTATTTCAGACAAACATCCATTTGAGGTAACAATATCTACTTCATATTGCATCTCATTGCAAACGATGTCAGTTTTTCTCACAGTGTGAGACAGTGAAGTTGATTTCTTTGTTCTGAGGGCAACCATCAGAACTGTTTGAGTATTTTTTTTTCCCTTTGAAATAAAACTTTGTGGCTAATAATTGACAACAACTAATGCTTTTAATATTCATTAATGCTTGCCTGAAATAATTTTAGTGGGAGTTGCAAAGTTAATTTTACTTCACTGTTACAAAGAATGATCTTCAGATTCCAACTTCTGTGGTTCAAAGGAGAATGAACTACCATACTCTTCAAAGATACATAGATAGATATATACAAAAATACATACAAAGCTACAATAGATAGATACATGCGCTTTCTTATCCATCAATTACCAATTTTCCTAGTAAGGACTTGATATAATAGTTACTACAATGGTCACAAATGAATTTATCTTCATTTTATTTCTCTGTTCTTTTTTCCCATCGTCACCTCTAACCACAAGATTTTATTTATTGCATGTGTTAGTCACTTTCAAAGTCTCCCTTTTCCTAACTTAGAAGTGGAATAAAACATTTCTCCAATAACACTTGTTCCTTTTGATTATGTAAGGTATGTAGAAAGCAGGGTCTGGGCACTAGGTGTGCTCATAGATACTGAATAGTCATTGCTCTGGGCTCTCTCAATTAAGAAGTGGAAATTAACAAAACAAAACACTACAGCTATGTTTATCTCTATATAGAGAAAATATCATTAGTTTATATTATAGGCATATATTATATGCCTATTTATTTTAATAGAATCATTAGATGAGAAAAAAATATTTTATTTCAATAAGATATAATTTTAAGTTTTGCTTTCTATGTTTTATCTAAAAACCTGTATTACTCTCTCATCATGCAGATGTTCCCCAATGTATCTTACAATAGCTTTATAATATTAGATCTTATATATAAATCTACACATCCATCTCTAATTAATTTTGTATATAGAGTGAAGTGGGAGTTGAGGTTCATTTTCTTACAGACAAAGTTGTTCTAAAACAGTTTGTTAAAAATATTTTTTTTCTCCTTTGTAGTGCTTTGGCATTAAAAAAAAATCAAATGGCAGAGAGGTTCTATTTTTTTAAAATTGTTTTTAAAGAGTTTCTTTATTTCTGAGAGAGAAAGAGAAAGAGAGTGAGAGTGCAAATGGGAGAGGGGCAGAGAGAGAGAGGGAGAAAGAGAATCCTAAGCAGGTTTTCTGCATTGTAAGCCCAGAGCCTGATGTTGGGCTAGGTCTCATGAACCATGAGATCATGGCCTAAGCCAAATCAAGAGTTGGATGCTAACCAACTGAACCACCCAGGAGCCCCAGAAAGGTTCAATATTTGAGCTCTTTATTTTGTCAGTGATATATTTGTCAAAAATTTTTCCAGTATAAAATTGTCTTGATTACTATAGCATTGTAAGTCTTGAAATCAGGTAATGTAAATCCTCCAACTATGTTCTTTTTCAGATTACTTTGATAGTCTAGGCTCTTTACATTTACATTTGCACATTTGCATTAACATTTTACAGTAAGACTGCTGATTTCCAATAATAATAATAATAATAATAATAATAATAATAGTAATAATAAAATAAAGCCTGAGGGGATTTTGGTTAAAGTTGCTCTGAATCTATAAATCATTTTGGGGTGTATGACATTTTAACAATACTGAGTTATCTAATATGTGAAACAGCCATATCTACTTCTAGACATACTTCATTTTACTGTGCTGTTTCTTGCTACACTTTTTAGATATTACATTTTTTACAAATTGAAAGTTTGTAGCAACCCCGTGTCCAGCAAGTCTATTGACAACATTTTTCCAGCATTTGCTCACTTCATGTCTCTGTGTCACATTTTGGTAATTTTCACAGTATTTGGAGGTTTTTTTTATTATTATTTTATTTATTACAGTGATCTGTAATCAATGATACCAACTCACTGAAAGCTCAGATGATGGTTAGCAGTTTTTAGCAATAAAGTATTTTTAAATTATGTTGCACACATTTTTTAAAGACATAATACTTTTGCACACTTAATAGACTACTTTTTAATATTAACATCACTTTTATATGACTAGGAAAACAAAAAAAATCATCTGGCTTACTTTATTGCAGTATTTGCTTTATTAAGGTAGTCTGGACCTGAACCCACAATATATCTGAGATATGCTTGTATCTACATCTTCCTTTACATCTCTCAGGGATTTTTTGTCATTTCCCTTGCAGAAGTGTTCCATGTCTTTTTGTGAAATTTCTTTCTAATTCTTTTATTATTTCTTGGCTTTTGTAATAGCACATTTTTAAACCATACATATTACATATGATTGCCTATTTTTCTTATGCTGTACTTTTTAATCGATGTAACTAATTTGTTTTATAACTAGAAGTTTGTAACTCTTAATCTCCTTTATTTCACCCTTCCACCCCTACCTACCTCCCTTCTGACAACCAATTCATTCTGTGTATTGAAGTCTAGATTTTAGTTTGTTTGCTGGTTCATTTGTTTCATTTTCTTGGATTCAACATATGAGTGAAATCACATGGTACTTGCCTTTCTCTGTTTGACTTATTTCACTTGGCATAATATTCTCTAGATCCATGCATAATTGTCACACATGGCAAAGTCTCATTCTTTTTTATGGCTGAGTAATATCCCATTGTGTATATATATCACATTTTTATTCATTTTTCTATCAATGGGCATATCAGTTGCTTCCATATCTTGGCCGTTTTAAATTGTGCTGCAATAAACATAGTGGTGCATATACCTTTTTGAATTAGTGTAAATAGCACCTTTTACATTGTAGTTTGTCATAATTTGTAACTTGTGCATAAAAATGCATTGAATCTTGAATTTAAACTTAGATGCTGTAAACTTGGTAAATTCAGGTGCTGGCTAGTTCTAGTTATTTGTAAATTGCTTAGGATTTTGTGCATAAACAGTGAAGTCATAGATCAGTGATGGGATCTTAACTTCTTTGCTTCCAAACTGATGCTTTATTTCTTTATCTTGTTTTATTTAATTCATTGACTGTCACCTCTAATAGTAATGAATTGAAATAATGAGGGGGGCAGGGATTCTTTGTTAATAATCTTAGGAGAAAACTGTATGACACTATCTGCAAGGACTGTTGTGCCTACATTAATGAGGGATATTAGAGAATAAGTTTTTAAATGTCTTTTTTTGGTCAGGATTTGATATCTGCATAATTCTGGCTCATGAATGAAATCCGTTGTAAAATATGAGATTGAGGTCATTTCTTCTTAAATGTTTGAAAAAATACACCAGTTATATCAGATGGACCTGAAATTTCCCTTTTGCAATGGTTTTATTAGTTTTACTTTTTGAGAAACTTGTACCTACTATTTGTTGAAAAATGTATTGGTATAAAATTCTTTATGACTTGCTTAGTATCTAAAGGGTTTTCATTCTGATATTAGTATACTCTATTCCATTTTTTTTTTTTTACCAATCTGGGGATTTATCAATTTTCTTGATCTTTTTGTAGATTTATATTTTCATATATTGAATATTTTATTGATTTCTAGTATTACATTTCTCCTGAGAATCTTAATTAATCGATTATAGATTTTTAATTTCTAATAAAAGCATTTAATGATGTTTTTCCACCAACACCACTTTAAATGAATCCCTCAAGTTTTGATATATTGTATTTTCATTATTATTCAATTGAAAATCTCTTCCAGTTCGCTTGAGACTTATTCCATATTGTTTGTTGTTGTTGTTGTTGTTGCTTTGTTTTGTTTTATTTTTAAAGTTTATTTGAGAGAGAAAGAGAGTGAACATGAGTTGGGGAGGGACAGAGAGAGAGAGGGAGAGACAGAATCCCAAGTAGGATCCACACTGTTGGCACAGATCCTGATGTGGGCTTCATCTCATGGACCGTGAGATCATCACCTGAGCTGAAATCAAGAATCAGCTGCTCAACTGACTAAGCCACCCAGACACCCCTTGTGTTTTTGTTTGTTTGTTTGTTTGTTTGCTTGCTTGCTTTGAGAGAGAAAGGGTGTGTGCAAGTGAGGGTAGGGATGGAAGGAGAGAGAGAATCTTAAGCAGGCTCCATTCTCACCCAACATAGGACTGGATTCCACAACCTAGGATCATGACCTGATCTGAAATCAAGAGTAGGACACTACACTGACTGAGCCACCCAGGCTCCACTACTCCATAGTTCTTATATTTAGAAATGTGTTGCTTAATTTCCAAATATTTTTTTTTATTTTTCTACATATTCTCTTGATTTTCATTTTTAATGTAGTTCTGTTTTCAACCTTAGGACATACTCCCCATGAATTTATTTTTACAGCTTTAATGAAGTGTAATTGAATTCAATAAACTATAGATATTGAAAGTAAGCAATTTCATACGATTTTGACATAGGTATACACCTGTGAAGCCACCCATAAAATTAGGAAAATGAATTTATTTATCACCTTCAAAACTTTCCTCATAATTCCTTGCAATAAATTATTCCTACCCTTCTCTGTTCTTAACCCCTAACTCCAAATCGTTAATAATCCAAGATAAACACTGACCTACTGTTACCATAGATTAGTTTATATTCTTAAAAAAAATTACATAAAGTCTAATAGAGTATATGCATTTTTTAATCATCTTCTTTGGTGAAGTATTTGCTCAATTGTTTTGACCATATTTTATTGGTTGTTTATTTTCTTTTTTTTTTTTTCAACGTTTATTTATTTTTGGGACAGAGAGAGACAGAGCATGAACGGGGAAGGGGCAGAGAGAGAGAGGGAGACACAGAATCGGAAACAGGCTCCAGGCTCTGAGCCATCAGCCTAGAGCCCGACGTGGGGCTCGAACTCCCGGACCGCGAGATCGTGACCTGGCTGAAGTCGGACGCTCAACCGACTGCGCCACCCAGGCGCCCCTGGTTGTTTATTTTCTTATTGAATTGGAGAATTCTTTTTATATTCTGGATATTACTCCTTTATCAGATATATAATGCAAACATTTTCTCTTAATCTTTCTCTCTTAACAGTGTCTTTCAAGAAACAACATTGTTTATATTTAATTTTATAAAATCCAATTAATCAATTTCTTGTTTTATGGATTGTGCTTTGGTTTTATATTTGGGATATATTTTCCTAACCTAAAGTCATAAATTTTCTCCTATATTTTTATATTCTATAATATTGTATCATCATATTAACATATTATAGAATTTTATTCTTTTAGGTTTTACATGATCAATTATACTATGTTTATTTTTTGAGTTGATTTCTGTATGTGGTATAAAGTATGGATCAAAGTTAATGTATTTGCATATGGATATCCAATTGTCGTGGCATAATTTGTTGAAAAGACTATGCTTTCTCTCATGGTAAGGAAAGAAAGTATATCAGATTGATTTGGATGACAGATATAGATGTATTTGTAGATGTAGATATGGATAAATTGATGATATATAGACAGACGTTTATTTCTGGATTCTGTTCTGTTCTATTCATCTATCTTGACACCAAACATATGTTGCCTTGATCACTGTAAGTTTAAAATAAGTCTTGGGGCACCTGAGTGGCTCATGGTTAACTGCATGACTCTTGGTTTCAGCTAAGGTCATGATCTCATGGTTTGTGAGATCGAGCCCTGCATCAGGTTCCATGGAGACTGCTTACAATTCTCTTTCTCCCTCTTTCTCTACCCGTTCCCCACTAATGTGTGCTCCCTACCCCTCTCTCTCTCAAAAATAAATATATAAACTTTTGGGGCACCTGGATGGCTCAGTTGGTTAAGTATTCGAGTTTGGCTCAAGTCATGATCTCACAGTTCATGAGTTAGAGCCCCGCATCGGGCTGTGTGCTGAAAGGTCATAGCATGGAGCCTGCTTCAGATCTGTGTCTCCCTCTCTCTGCTCCTCCTCAACTCGCACTCTGTCTGTATGTCTCTCAAAAATAAATAAAACATTAAATATATATATATGTAAACTTTAAAACTAAATAAACAAATAAATAAAATGTTTTGAAATTTGACAGTGATAGTTCTTCAACTCTTCCTCTGCAAAGTTGTTTTAGATATTAAAGGTCTTATGTTATTATATAAGATTTTTAAAAGCAGATTTTGACATCTAAAACATTACTTGGAACTACATTATGTTCTCCCTTGAATGCATTTTGTAGTCTTCAGTGTACAAATCCTATACATTTTTTGTCAGGTCTATCCCTAAATGTTTTCTATTTTTGATGCTTTGATAATAGCATTTTTAAAAATTTCAAACACACACACACACACACACATATATATATATATATATATATATATATATATATATATATTGTTCATTGGTAGTATAGAGAAACAGTGTTGGTTTTTTTTTTTTTTTTTTTTTTTTTTTTGGATATTGATTGTAAGATCCTACAACCTTGGTAAACTAACTTACTGCATCTTATAGCATTTTTGTAGATTCTATTGGAGTTCTCCATACATAAAATTCTAGTTGTAAATAATAGGAATTTTGCTTTTTTCTTTCTAATATGCTGTGTACTATTAATTTTTGTTTCTTTATTTCACTGTCTAAATCATTACTTCACCAAAGTAAAATGTTGAAAAGAAATGATGAGAAAACACTTCCATGTGTTGTTCTTGATGTGAAGGATAAAATAAGTCTTTCACAGTTAAATATCATGTTATCTTTAGGATTTTTAGATAACCCTTACTAATTTGAAGATACTCTCTTGTACTTCTAGTGTGCAACGTTTTTCTGCAGAGTGGATGCTAAGTTGTGTCACATGATTTATCCACATCATTTGAGACAGCCATATTGTTTTTCATTATTTTTTAATATTGTGAATTTTGTTTTCAATATTCAAGTATTATCATTTTGCATACCCTTAGATTCATGTTGCTAATATTTTGCCTGGAAATTTGCATCTATGTTCATGAGACATATTGGTTTGCAGTTTTCTTTTCTGATTCTTTTTTTTTTTTTTCTGGTTTTGGTATCAGCATAATGTTGATCTTATAGAATGAGTGGAGGTCTCCAATTTTCAGGAAGAGTTTAAAGCTTTCTTTTTGTATAGGCTTTATTAAGGTATATATTATATTATACTCATTTCAAAAAATAATTTAGCAAATTGGATGTTTTGGGGCATATTAAGTAGCACTGGAGTTACCGGATTTGGGAAGTTTTGATAGATTTCTTCTGTGATTCCATTTGGTATTCATACTTTTTTCTAATTTCATAACTTCTTTGACTTTACTGTGCAATTTTTTAACCTTAAACTCTTTATATATGCCAGAGTTTAATTTGGTAAAGCATATTTTCCTGAAACTTTATCAATTTTATCTAGGTGTTAAAATCAATTTGCATAATAACATAGTCTTTTAATTTGTTTTGTTTCAATGCCATTTCTCTTTCATCATGTCTTGAAAAAGTATTTATGTCTATGACTTTTTATTGAGTAGTTAACTTAGCTTTATTTTTGACTTTTCTTATTTATTTTAAAGTTTATTTTGAGATAGAGACAACAAGCTGGGGAGGTGCAGAAAGAGGGGGTGAGAAAGAATCCCAAGCAGGTTCTGGTCCTGCCATGGGGCTCAATCTCATTAACTGTGAGATCATGACCCTGAGCCAAAATCAAGGGCCAGATGCTTAATTGACTGAGTCACGTAGGCACCCCTATTTTTGACTTTTAAAAGAATAAACTTCCGGGGCACCTGGGTGGCTCAGTCGGTTGGTTAAGCATCTGACTTCAGCCCAGGTCATGATCTCACAGTTTGTGAGTTTGAGCCCTGCGTCAGGCTCTGTGCTAACAGCTCAGAGTCTGGAGCCTGCTTCAGATTCTGTGTGTCCTTCTGTCTCTGCCCCTATCCCACTCATGCTCTCTCTGTCTCTCAAAAATAAGTAAATGTTTAAAAAATTAAAAAATATTCAATATTGTTATAAAACTATTCTTTAAAAAATAAATAAAAGAATAAGCTTTTTAAACTTATTTTATATCATTTACTTATATTTATTAGTTATTGATTTCTGCATTTATTTTTGTTTACTCTTATTTCTTTTTATTTGCACTTCTTTTTTCAACTTTTTGAAATGGAAACTTAATTTTTTGTCATATTTAAAAAAATAATATTTATATTTTAAGGCTCTACATTTTCCTATGATCGCTGCTTCATTTATAGATTCTTATAGAGGGTTTTTTTAATTATAATTAGTTCGAATATATATGTAATATTTTTCTGTACTTTTTGATAGATGAATTATTTATCAGAGAATTTTAAAATTTCTAAGCAAAATGTTGTTTATAAAATTTTGTAATTCAGGGGCTCCTGGGTGGCTCAGTCGGTTGAGCGTCCTACTTCAGCTCAGGTTACGATCTCGCGGTCCGTGAGTTCGAGCGCCGTGTCAGGCTCTGGGCTGATGGCTTGGAGCCTGGAGCCTGCTTCTGATTCTGTGTCTCCCTCTCTCTCTGCCCCTCCCCCGTTCATGCTCTGTCTCTCTCTGTCTCAAAAATAAAAATAAAAATAAAAATAAATAAACGTTAAAAAAAATAAAAGAAAAATAAAATTTTGTAATTCACTTCTAGTTTTATTATATTGTCATCAGAGAACATTATTCATATTATTCCAATATTATGGGACTACTATGATTTTTAGAGGTACATAATATTTAGTTAGCTTTTAAAATTATATATTCTTCTGCTTTTTAAATTTTTTTTAAATGTTTTATTTATTTTTGAGAGACAGACACAGAGCACAAGTAGGGTAGGTGCAGAGAGAGAGAGGGAGACCCAGAATCCAAGCAGGCTCCAGTCTCTGAGCTGTCAGCACAGAGCCCAACGTGGGGGTTTGAACCCACAAACCGTTGAGTTCATGACCTGTGCCTTGTGGATGCTTAAGTGACTGAGCCACCCAGGCGCCCCAGTTACTTGCATATTCTTGAAAATAAGTTGTACTATATATTGTTGTTTTGTCAAATTCTATACCTTTATGATTATCTCCCTAGCTCTCAATAGAGCCATGTAAATCCATAGTATCTATGGTGTGTAGTTCCTCTACATATTCCTAATTAAATTTCTTATTATTTATTTATTTATTATTTTTGAGAGTTGGGGAGAGGGGCAGAGGGAGAGAAGAAGAGAATCCCAAGCAGGCTTAATACTATGTGGGGCTCAATCTCATGAACCGTGAGATAATGACCTGAACTGAAATCAAGAGCCAGATGCTCTATCTACTGAGCCACCTAAGTGCCCCAGATTTTGTCCTCTTGATTAATCAATTCAAAGAATGAATCTGAGTTTAATTCTGTCCTGAGATTGTCTTCATACATTCTATTTGTTATACTTTTGGTGGTTTATTCTACAACATTTTTTTTAATACTATATCCCAGGTATCATGCCAGAGTCTGGGAAAATAATTATTAAAAAGACCATTATTTTCCCTTCTTTTATGGGATTTTGAGTCATGTGATCCCTTGGCCTTTGTGTATACATGGTAACTTCTTTTTGTCATAAAAATCCGTCAGAATATGAATCTTAAACAAAACTTTTCAGTCTAAAAACAAATGCAATCTCCATGTAAAAGAACCACAGAAAAATACACAGTATTCTCCATTCTTTTTTTTTTTTTTTTGGTGTTTTATTTATTTTTGAGGGTGGGGGGGAGGGCAGAGAGAGTGGGAAACATTGAATCTGAAGCAGGCTCCAGACTCTGAGCTGTCAGTACAGAGCCCATTATGGGGTCAGACTCACAAATGGTGAAATCATGACCTGAGCCAAAGTTGGACGTTTAACGGACTGAGCCACCCAGGTGCCCCAGACAGTATTCTCCATTCTGACCAAACCTCAAGCCTTTTCCCATAGAAAACATATGAGCAGTTTTGAAAAATGTTAATTGTTATACACTGTGGGCACTTTTTTTAAGCTGAGAAATAGTGTTTGAATAGTATTGTAGAAAAACTATAAGGTTAAAAAAAATCCTGAACTCTTTAATATAAAGTCTTTCTACTCATTGTGTCCTAATTTTATGAATGTTATATTGTCCCATTGAAAGCGGACTTTAGTCAGTAACTCTGTGTAGTGGGAGATTCTTAAATATGTCACAAAAGTGGGTATGCCATTTAATTATTAGACTATAAGTCAGGTCATAGTTTACTTTTGAAATATCATTTGATGACATCATGATTTTCTTATTTTATTCTTGAAAGCTTCTAATATCCAATTACATTGAAGAAAAAGTAAATGAGAACATTTCTTTAACCTTCACATAATGTCAGCAACAGCAGATGATCTATATAGACTTACTAGTTTTTTAGGAAATTTGATAATTTCCATAATTAAGACCTATAAGGAAGTATAGATATTGAGCACAATAACTCTGTTTACTTTACTGAAGATAAGTTTCCATTTCAAAGCCTGTTTTGCCTTATGATATTCTGATGATGTTAGAACAGCTCACAATTGCCATTGAAGAGGGAAGAAAATTAGATATCATTGCTAAAGAAGAGCTTTGGAGTTTACATTATGAGAAACATTTAATGGTTTTCTAATATTGTGAATGTTTGTATTTGTGTGCATGTGTTAAGTTATGTTAAAATATCTCTACTTGGAATATATAAAAAAATAATACTACAGGTGGTTAGCCCACAGATTTATCATTGAAGCCTCTTCAGTCTGTGTAAGAGCAGCCATGTAGCATGCCCAGATAATGTGTCTCTAATGATAATTTCCAACTATTATAATTGTTCTCTAAATTTCTGTTTGGTGACAACCTTTGTGAGATAATTACACATCATCAGTGTTCTAATGAACTACGAGACACTTAATGCCTGGACATGAGGCAAAGTAGCTAAGAAACATGTGTCACAGGCAGTTTCGCAGGAACTAACATACAAAAATGTAGGCTTCATTAACAGTGTTCAAAAAGACAGATGAGTCTCCATCCTGCCTAACCCAGTGGTTAATTTATTGACTGACTTTAACAGTGACGTCCCTTTGGAGGATTTTTAATAGTTTCTAAGTTGCTTGCTGAGGTTTTAATAGACATTTGCCTCACTGAGCTCAATAAATATAGAGTGCAGTTTGAAATCTTGCAACCTAAAATGTAAGCAACTGACTGAATGAGGTTAGAAAGGATTTATATTTTGTCTAAATATACTTCTGAGCTGAAGTTCAAGTGTAAAAGATTTCCAAAATATCTACCCACTTTCTTAAAAACTCTCCCCTATTTTATGTTAAGACCTTTGGTGCTATAAAACAGAGAAAAATGTGTCAGGAATAGCAAATAAAAATGACTAAGCAGTTCCTTTCAGTTTGCTCCAAAGTAGATTTTGGAAAGCTTTGTAGGAATTCAGGACTCAGATTGTAGCCATTCAGGTTAATTCAAAGTAAGTGGCAAACATTTCATTTCTCAGGCTCCAATTACTTGGAACCAAAAGCATCATGGTTTATAAGGGCATTGTATTATTCATGTGATGCTACAGCTTATCTATTTGGTCATTTATAAAGAATGTTTTTGGCTGCAATGTTAAAACAACGTGAAAAATAATAATGGCTAATGTGTATTGAATGCTTCCTCTGTTATGGACACTGGCGTTTTCATGAACATAAGCTCACTGATTTCTCTGAGGAATGGTAGAAGGCAGATACAATTATTAACCTCACTTTTTATGAAAACTAAAAGGTACATTTTCTAAGATCATACAGCTAATAAATTTTAAAGTTGGCACTTGAACCTATGTAGATCATCTTTAGGACCAGAGCTCTAAAACATCAAATTACTATGTGAAAACACCTCCTTTTAAGAAAAAATAAGGTGGGGGAGGGAGGGTGTTTTTTTTTTTTTTTTGGTTTTAGTTTCAGTTTTGTTTTTACTAAATGTAATCAATTTTGTTTAAAGTTATCAGGCAGCTTTCAGTAGTAAGCTTGATTTGCCCTTATATATATAAATGAATGTAAATGAAGAACTATAAACCAAAGCTCAAATTACACTTTTGATTGACTTGTGATTTTAATATTTCTGTTTTTCAAAATATACATTTCCAATCATGTTTATTTTATTTATATATTTTTTCTGCAACACATAAAATCAAGACCAGAAAATTAAAACAACTGTAACTTTAAATAATAAGTGTAATATGTTATATTCTCAATTTTTATTATTAATTTCCAGAAGTTAAACTGACATGGCCATTTACATATCATTTCAGCCAGGTGTTTCATGATAAAAAAAAATTTAAACATCATTGTATGATTTTATTTTTCTATTATAGAGGAAGTAACTGCTAGTGAAAAGATTTCAAAATAGCCAACAATAATATGTGTTCATGAAAGGATTAATTTTACGGTGATTGGACTACTATTTTCTGAAAACAGGAAAAAATGTGATTACTCTAAAACTGTTATGTTACAATCAGTATTCTCTAGACTGACCATTATAAATCAGGGATGTATTTAAATAGCAGCATCTGTCTAATATGAAAATCAGATCATAAAATTGCAGTTTTGATAATCATGATTATAACTGCCCTTTGAAATTTATACACATTGTTGTTGAGTTTAAAGCTTCAGAAGAAACGCTCTGGTTGGGTATGTGCTGTGGAACATTGGGTCATTAATACACTGACAATATGAAATATTATTTTCTAGGAAAGAAACTTTGGATATCTTTTCAGTGTCATTGTGCACGTTTTCATTTTACTCGGGGGCATTTTCTTGGGCATTTCTTGGGCATTTGACCCAGGGGCATTTCATAATGTAGTGGAATAATTAAAAACACACATTTGGAGTCCATTTTTTCAAAGGTTTCTCTAGAGTGATGTTGATGTGGATATTGGGCAAGCCACGTAATCAGATGGGACTACTGTGAAAAGTCAGTGATTTAATACATGAAAATCATTAACCCAGTTTCTGGCACATACTAGACACTCACTATTGGTTAGATATTGTAATAAGATTATGAAGCGTGTTGCTTCTTCTTTACCTATTCCTTTACTTTGCCTACCAAGCATTTCCTGGTCTCCAAAAGTTTAAGAAAAGCTATATCTTCCTCAAGCCTATTTATGTGATATTTCTCAGAAATAATAATCATTGTCATATATTTATGATGGAGGTGTCTTAAAGATATACAATTATCCCTTCCTCTCAAGTTAAGAGAAATGTCCTATACAAGTATGAGTCTTTCTCTGAGAATATATCTAAAATGTATCTGAATTGGGGGTCATGTTCTAATTTTTAGGTCCTGGGAGTAGAGACAGTCTTTTTCTTCTTTGTTTCTCCAGAGATGCTAGCACTTGTTAAAATAGGATTTGGGAAGAACACTGGTGTTTTATCCTTCTCATTTTTGTGTAATATTTCATGCATATTACCTTTTACATTCTTTATAATAACCCTAGAGCTAGGTACAATCACCATCCTATCCCCCCTTCGCGTGAGGGGCTGAAAAAAGAAGAAAGGAAGATTTGGAAGGATGAATTAACAAATTCAAAGTCACACAGCTAAAAAGGTACCAGGATCTGTCCTCTATAATGCAACCCTTAAAACCATGTTTGTAGCACAGAAGTTACTCATTAAATGGTTATTAAACTAAAGTGAACATGTGATTATGCTTTTATGATATACCTAGACACATAGATGTCTAGGTTTACAAAAATCCATGAAAAAAGTGAAAACATGGTAATGATGGTTGTAAAATACTTTTTTGAATGCTTATGCAAAAGTTCACAGTCATAAAAAAAGTAAGTAAATGAAGAAACAACAATCAGGATACCAGTGCAGTTGGTAAAATTAGCCTTTCAGCTTAAACTATACCTCAGTTTTCAGAGCCAACAATTCAAGACAACATTAACAAAATGGTCTCTGAGCAGTACTTGCATGGGGTTTGAAGTTTGCTATGCGATGTAACTAAGTATTTCTGAGTTCTTATCCTCAGATCCTTTCTTTCTGTGCCATGTGGTGATGATATCACTAGACAGGCTCTCCACACTATGCAATCTTTGCATAATTTGTCACTTTCTTCTAAGTGCTAATGTGCATACACCCACTGCTGACACAAATCCTCCATATATCTCTCTTATTATATATCTTGCATTGTCTACTTACACACTCCTGTTTAATGCCCACACCGTGTTTCATGATATGCTGTATAATTTTAGCAAGGAAGATGCAGTGAACAAAGTTTCTTACTTTCTAATATTGAATTTTGTTTGTACTCCCTAATACTTACCTTAACCCTTGGATTAAAGTATCTAAAGCAATACTAGCAATCATCACAAATGTGTGGTATTGCAAATTGTGTGGATATTGTTTTTTTTTCCTGACAAAAGTGGAGGGTTTCATCTCAACCTTGGCCTCCAAGGATAAGTCTCTTTAAAGTTATAGCTGCAGCATAAGCTAGTGACCACATTCACCAGTAACATGAAAACACTATTCTTCTGTACCAAATTGTACACATAATCAGGTTGCCAAAGAAGAACAATTATCTTTCATTCTAATTGGTAACATGTGTCTAACCTTTAATTAGCTGTGAATTTATAATCACTCTTAAATGGCCTTTTTCTCTTCTTATAGAAAGTTATAGAGGCATTCTCTGTTATCTTTCTCTGCTCTCATCCTCAGCCTACTAGGATATTATAATAGTTTAAAAGGAAAAAAAAGAGGCTCGGCAGCCTTAGGTTGCTGTCCTTGTGCATACTCTGAGCTGCCACATGCATGACAAACTTAAACTGTTGAAAGTCAGAAATCCCTTGTTACTTCTGGCTTCAAAAGGAAATCCAAATAGATTTTTCTTTTCTATTTTTCATTTGTTTCTTTTGGCACAGTTTGATGCAATCATATTTCCCTCACTTGAAAGGTGTAGGGCTGATTAGCATAGAGAATATGTCTTCTTTGAGGGTCATTCTGTTCTTGGTTTGGCAAAGATTACTATGCTTGGGAGATGCAGGGCAACATTTCCTCCTTCTGTGATGAACACTTCAAATATTGTGTAGGGTATGCTACTTTGTTTTTGGGTGAATAATTTATCCTTTGATGTCTTGGATCCCATAAAAAGGAACTTTGTGATGATGAGAGCACTATTTTTTCCTTGTTAAAATGTTTATGAGTTGGAAAACACTTTGGCTCTTATAGAAAAAGTCACTAAACATTCTCAAAAAAGGAGATAATCTTCAAACTGCTTGCCATAGTGACCCTGCAAGATATTACTTGCCATGGTATGATTGAAGACATCCCCCCAACCCCAGATTGACTATTTATGTTGGCTAAACTACCGTGTGATTGAATAATTACATGGTATGAAAAGTGGAAGGAGTTAGAAAACATATAGTTTTTAAAAAGTCATAACTCAAATCAACATGAAATGCAATAATAAAGACAGTGAGTTAATATCCACCAGAGAGTGCTGGATCTATTCTCAGAATATAATGAAAGGGCTGCTAATTACTAAGATAAGCTATCCTTTTAGTAGAATTTATAAATAGCCCCCCAATAGCCCTACAATCCTAATCTTCCTTTATTTTCCTTACTTGGCCCATCCATTTACTTCCAGCCAATTTCTGCTACAAATAGGTTATCTCTGTTCCCATAATTTTGAGTTGTGTTTTTTTTACAAAGATCTCTATAGCAAGCATGGATGGTGTCCTTCCATGTCCCCAACCCTTAGCATTTAAAGTATACTGGCCAGGTTTCTCACTGCTAGCACCTTAAATTGCATTGCTAAATAACTTTTTCTTGCTGCTGCAGGCTACCTTATCCCCTGCATAGTAAGCCAATAGTTGCAAGAAAACTAATAATCCCCCCACAACAGCCTTCAACCAATGACATATGGGAAGATGGAGTTTGAACCCTCTAGATCTTCACCTCTTGGATAGGAAAACTCTTAGGTCTGGGTTTTACATTGGCTCCCCAGATTATCTCCAAGAAAAATAGAACGTACTTTGCTCACTTTGATATCTGGTTTGACAACACATTTCCTGATTGTCTTCTTGTCTTTGTTTTAGCTCTTTATTCAACTAGCTGTGGTTTCTTCACCTTCCAAATAGACCGCTTGAGTAGGAATTCTTCATCAGGGTTTGCTTTTATGGAAACCCAGATTAAGTTTTTCTCCTACTCAGCTTTATAATAATTTCTCTTCAGGATTGAGAGGCAGAATTATGGACTACTCATTGGGAAATGTGGGAAAGAATAATTTGAATCATAACTTAGAGCTGTGTTACTTTGGACAAGCTACTTATCCTTTCTGGATCTCAGTTTCTCTTTTGTAAATTGATTATCACATGATTAATAGGTCCTTTTTAACAAGGGTTTGTGGGAATCGAAATATTCAAGGTATTTGAATATTTTGAAAAGTCCACAAATAGTAAACTGAAAAGTTTTGTAACGTGGTGAGCCACAGAGTGTTTCAACAGGCTGTGTGCTCATTCACCCTAACCCAGGTATTTAGCGGACACCTCACAGAAGAGCAAGGTTATCGCCTCACTATTTCTCTGTACTGTATTCAAAAGTATACAAAATGTTTTTGAGGAAGAAAAATGTGTACTGTCTGATGCCATCACCTATTGTAGCTTTTAAGAGCTTTAAAGGGAATCCACTTTCTTGCCTCTTTCTTGCCAGGCTAAATACCTTGTTAGCAAATGCAGAGGTGGAGAATTATGATCATTTTTAAAAAGTGTATTATGGGCTCCTAGGATGATATCAAGTGTTTTAGGTTCCATTTGAAAATGATAACATGGGAGGCTCCTGAACTCATCTCTTCCCATAGATAGACCAAATCTACAGCTATATACATAATATAGATATATATATATCTTATATTATATTATATTATATTATATTATATTATATTATATATCTATATTATATATATTATATATATATCTATATTTTATATATATTATATATATAAAATAATTCCCTCTGAAAGACATCCAGAAGTTAGCAGAGTAACTTTTACACATTGAGCACATGAGGAAAAAAAAGACTGAAATGGATAGGGAAAGCAGAAACACAGTGTTACCATAAACCCCATTGCTGGCACAGCAACATACAATCAGGACCAAACTTGTAACTCCTAGCTTCTTCCTCAGGAGCAAAGAGTTTGGACCCAATATCTAGCATCTTGACTTTTAAGACTTCCATCTGAGAGATGAGCCCCAAAGCACTCGACTTTGAAAGCCAACAGAGCTTGTGCCCATGTAGTCCTTAAGACTGTAGCAAATGGAGAAAACTTTCTTAACAAGCTTGCAAAGACTTGAGGCAGCAGACTGAAAGCCCATCCTCCCAGACTACTTGCATATCTTAAGAGCTGCAGCCAGAGAGCCCAGGCTGGGCTCCTAATTTAACAGAAAACTAAGGGCAAACTGTAATTCTCACTAGAGACTGGAGAAGCCAGTGGGCAGCATTACTGTGTGCTTCCTCTGCCCTGCTCCAATTCACTTGTATCTCTCTGAAAGGAGTTTGTACACGTGTCTGGAACCCTGGCTTTTGTAGTTGCTGCCCAGAGGACATATTCTTTGGTTATCTGTCTCTGGTGACCAGTGGTGCTAGTGTTGTGTCCCATAAGACTGTAGCAAATGAGGAAGCAGTTCTTAACCAGCTTAACATTCACCCCCACCCTCACCCCACACCTAACCAGGGCAGAACACAGAATGAGGAGCAGACATGCTGATCTTCCAGTATTTCCCTGAAAAAAGCCAATGCACATACTTGAAAAGTTGCTGCCTGAGTCTCACTGCTAAAAAGTCCGCATCTAGGTGCTGAGATCTTCCCCTTTGGCACATTGACAAGTCTTGTCAAATACTTAACTACCAGAAACCACTAAGAACAAAGGAAGCAGCTTGGATGATCACAAAGGTTTGAGAGACAACCAAGAGCTAGTGCCAGGCTGAATGATAAGATTAATCTACATGAGATCACTCTTTAAAGACTGGGAAAGTTGCCTGTTTTGGCTGATGCACAGAAACCAACTAACACAGAGAGTCAAGGAAAATGAAGAAACAGAGGAGTATGTTCCAAATGAAAACAAGATAAGCTCCAGAAACAGACCTGAATGAAATGAAATAAGTGATTTCCTGATAGAGTTCAAAATGATGATCATAAATATTCTCAATGAGGTCAAGAGAATGATATATAAATAAAGAATTTTAACAAAGAGAGAATACATAAATACAAAATAGCAATAATATTGCTGCAGAATACAGTAATTAAACTGAAAATTTAGTGGAAGAGATCAACAGAAGACTAGATTAAGTGGAAAAAAAAAGATCAATATACTTAAATAGGATGGTTGGAATTTATCCAGTTAGAAGAGCAAAAAGAAAAAGAAAAATAGGGAAAGAGTGAATATAGCTTAAGAAAATTATGGAATACTATGAAATGGACTAATACTTACATTATAGGGCTCCCAGAAGGAGAAGAGAGAGAAAGAGGTAGAAAGACTATTTGAAGAAATAATAACAGAAAAATCCCTAACCTGGGGAAAGAAATAGACATCCAGATCCAGCAAGTCCATAGTTCCAGAAATGACTAAGACGTATTATAATTAAATTGTCAAAACTTAAAGACAAGAGGATTATCAACAAGAGAAAAACAACTTGTGTCCAAGGGTACTTCCACAACAATAAGAGCAGGCTTTTCTGCAGAAAGTCTGCAGCCCAGGGGGAGTGGCAAGATATATTCAAAGTGCTAAAACAAACAAACGAACAAAAAAACTACCCACCAATAATACTCTACCTGGCAAAGTTGTCCTTCAAAATTGAAGGAGAGATAAGGAATTTCCCAGAATGGAAATACAAAAATCAGGGTGGAAATAAATAAAATAGGGATGAAGAAGTCAATAGAAAATGAAACTAAAAGCTGCTTTAAAAAATGTAAAGAAAATAGACAACCTATTAGCTAGACTCACAAAGAAAAGGAGAAAGTGGGCTCAAATAAAATAAAAAACAAAAGAAATATTACAACTGATGGCACAGAAATACACAGCCTCATAAGATACTACTGTGACCAATTATAAACCAATAAATTGGACAACCTAGAAGAGATGGCTAAATTCCTAGAAATATACAATGTACTAAAACTGGATCATGAAGAAATAGAAAATCTGAACAGATCAATTACTTATAAGGAGAATGAAACAGTAATCAAAAACCTCCCAACAAAGAAAAGTTCAGGACCAGATGGCTTCACTGGTGAATTCTATGAAACATTTAAAGTGTAGTTAAACCACTGCTTTCCAAACATTTCAAGAAACAATAGAAGAGGTAGGAAAACTTTGGAATTTGTTTTATGAAACCAGCATAATGCTGATAACAAAACCAGATAAGGATACTAAAAGAAAAGATACCCAAAGGCCAATATCCCTCATGAATATAGATTAAAAAACCTCAACAAAATATTAGCAAACCAAATACAACACTACATTAAAAGGATTGTATACCATGATCAAGTGGGACTTATTCCAGAGTTGCAAGGATAGAATAGAAAATAAACTTAGAGAAATAAACTTACACATATATGATTGATTAATTTATGACAAAGGACACAAGAAAATACAATGGGGAGGGATAATCTCTTCTATAAAAGGTGTTGGGAAAACTGAACAGCCACATGCAAAATAATGAAACTGATCAACCATGTCACACCATACTCTAAGATCAAATTAAAGTGTATTAAAGACTCAAACATGCTACCTGAAAACATAAAACTTCTAGAAGAAAACACAGGTGGTAATTTCCTTGAAATCAGTCATGGAAAAGATGTTTTGGATTTGACATTAAATGTGCAATCGACACAAGAAAACAGAAACAAGTGGGAATGCATCAAACTAAAAACCTTATGCACAGTGAAAGAAACCATCATAAGAATGAAAAAGCAACCTACAGAATGGGAGAAAATATTTACAAATCACATATGTGATAAAGGGTTCATGTGTAATAAAGGGTTCATATCTAAAATATATAAAGAATTTCTATAACTCCATAGCAAAAACAACAAGCAATCTGATTAATAAAAGGGCAGAGAAACTGAGTGGGCATTTTTCCAAAGAAGACATACAAATTTTACATGAAAAGGTGCTAATCAGGGAAAGACTAATTAGAACCACAATTAGATATTACCTCACACTTATTAGAATGGCTGTTAAATAATGACAAAGGGTAATAAGTATCAGCGAGGTTGTGTAGAGAAAGGAGTCCTTGTGTACTACTCATGGGAATATAAATTGGTGCAGCCACTATGAAAATCAGTATGGAGATAACTCACAAAATTAAAAATCCATCTATTACCGAGCAATTCCATTTCTGGGTACATATGAAGGAAATGAAATCACTAATCACTATTTCAAAAAGATACTTGCATTCGTATATTCACTTCAGCATTATTTACAACAGCCAAGACCATGGAAAAACCCAAACATTCATTGATGGATGAATGGATAAAGTAAGTATGGTATATGTACGGTATATGTGTGTGTGTGTGTGCGCGCGTGTATGGGGTATGTGGAATATTCAGTCTTTAAAAGAAGGAAATCCTGCCATTTGTGGCAAAATGAGTGGAACTTGAAGACATTATACCAAGTGATATAAGTCATCAAAAGAAAGACAAATACTGTGTGATCTCACTTATATATGGAATCTACAAAACAAACAAACAAGCAAGCAAATGCATGGAAACCGAGAACAGATTGGTGGTTGCCAGAGGTGGGGGCTCAGGGATGGGTGAATAGAGTAAAGGTGGTCAAAAGGTACAAACTTCCAATTATAAGGTAAATAAATCCAGGGGATATAATGTACAGCATGGTAACTATGGTTAACAATTACTGTATTTTGTATTTGAAAGTTAAGAGCATAAATCTTAAAAGTTCTCTTAACAAGAAAAAAATTTTCATTAGGTGAGGTGATGAATGTTAAGAAACTAAACTTATTGTGGTCATCAGTTCTCAATATATACATATATCAAATCATTATGACATACATTTTAAACTAATACAATGATATATATCATTTCTATTTCAATAAAACTTGGAAACTAAGAAACAGGATGCTTTCAAGTATTTAAAAAATGTTCTTGGTTAAAATATTCATGCAAATGTAAGAACACCAAACTGATTGAAAGGGTTTTATTATTTTTTTCTTTTTTCCTTTTTTTCCTTCTTCCATTTTTTTTCTGGATAAGGCTATTTAATTTAAACAGCAGTATTACTAGCATGGTAAGCCAGTATTTTAATTGCATGTTTATTTTGAGGAATAACACAGGTATAAATGTGTACAGCATATAAAGATATTATCCAGAGTGATGAATATGATTGCTTGGTTTAAACCATGCAATTACAACATTCTATTGCTTTGAAGTGTATTGATCAAATTAATATCAAAGAAAAGGCAAATGAATGATTGCATGAGAAATGTATTCAAAAATGTATTTTAGGAGCACTTGGGTGGTTCAATTGGTTCAGCATCCAACTCTTGATTTCAGCTCAGGTCATGATCTCCCATTGGTGAGTTTGAGCCCCGTGTCAGGCTCTGCACTAACAGTGCAGATTCCTTTTCGCCCTTTCCCTCTGCCCCTCCTCCCCTGTTCTCTCTCTCTCTCTCTCTCTCTCTCTCTCTCTCTCTCTGTCTCTCTCTCTCCCTCCCTACCTCCCTCTCTCTCTCTCTCTCTCAAAATAAAAATTAAAAAATAATAAAATGTATTTTAGAAAAATATTTTGGAGAATGTAAAAATCCCCAAGCACCTAGAATTTTACTTGTAAAAATTGTCTAAGACACCAGACCATCTCTTTTTTCATAACTAAGAAGATATTTTATCCAACCTTTTCATTCTCCATCACAGGGAAACTTTCTTTGTTTCTCAGGTGAAATGGAGAGATGTGACAGTTCCTGAGAATAGGCAATGAACTCGTGAGATCGATATGTCAGTCAGGGCTCATGAGAGAAACAAAACCAAAAGGATATTTAAAGAGATTTATTTTAAGGAATTGGCTTATGTGATTGTGGGGGCTGGCAAATCCAAAATTCACAGGTTAGGTTGGCAGGCTGGAAACTGCAGTAGAAGTTGTTGCTACAATCTTCAGGCAGAATTTCTTCTTATAATGGCACTGATCCTATTGGATGTAGGGCCCACCCTAATCCAGTATAACCTCATCCTAACTTGATCACATCTGCAAAGACTGTATTTCAAATGCATATGTTTCATATAGATGTGAATTTGTCAGGGGATACTATTCAACCAAGTGCAATCATTTTGCCATTGTTCCAGTTATTGTTTTAAGTCAAAGAAAAAAATAGTAACAACAGCAGAGTTTCAACAGAGATGCTTGGGCTAAAATTTAATATTGCCACTGTCTAATATGTGTTCTATTATTTAATCACTCTTAGTGTGTCTTTTTACTCTGTAAAACCTGGACATAACACCTGTAATACACAATTATTATCATATCAAATTCAGTTGTGTATATGAAGTACCTAGAACATAGCCAAGAACAAAACTGTATTCAGAAAATGGTAGATACTGCTATCTATTTAAATTAGTTAGGGGCCTGAGTGGCTCTGTTGGTTAAGCGTCCAAGTTCGGCTCAGGTCATGATCCTGTGGTTCATGAGTGGCAGCCACGCATTGTGCTTGGAGCTGACAGCTCAGAGCCTGGACCCTGCTCAGATGCTGTGTCTCCGTCTCCCTCTGCTCCTTCCCCACTTGCACTCTGTCTCTCAAAAGTAACTAAACTTAAAAAAATAAAATAAGTTAGTTAGAAAAAGAATATTCTGTCAATAAGGACATTGACCGCATTCCTAGAAAAGACTGAAAAATCCAAAGGAAGCTTAAAGAATTATGTTCTTCTTCTTTTGAATAACTTCTCTATTTAAAAAATGTTTATTTACTTATTGCAAGAGAGACAAAGAGAATGTGAGCAGGGGAGGGCCAGAGAGAGAGGGAGAGAGAGAATCCCAACCAGGCACAACACGCAGCATGGAGCCAGATGCAGGGTTTGATCCCACACCCCCCCCCCCCACCATGACTGTGAGATCATGCATGACCTGAGCAGAAATCAAGAGTTGGATGATTAACTGACTTAGTCATCCACGTGCCTCGAATTATGTTTTCTTCTCATGGAACATGTTGTGGCTTCCCTGAAGGAAAATTAGAAATGTTTACCACATTCAGTTTAAGCAGATATGTAGTCACTTATTAAATGTACATTTTTAGAATCGTGCGTCCTTCATGTGTGCCTGTGTGTATATGTGTATGTTTATGTGTAATAGAGAAGAAAAGATGAGGGAGAGTAAGATGGTGAAGAATAATGATTATTTATTGAGTTATAAGTACAAATCATGTATCAGACACAATGCCATGTTATCCTACACTATATAATATTCATGACAGCCCTATGAAATAGATGTAATTTTTGAAAATTGCTATAGGGAAAATGACAAAGAGAAATGATAGCCATTTCCCTTCAGGATATATATTTTTTAAACTAATATAAGACAGATTATATTACCAAGGTTGGAGAACAACGTACATGTGAGCCTGTTACAAAACGGCAATTTTTGGAGACATGAATGAGTATGGGGGATGGTATGAGGACATCAGAAAAAGTTTCTTCAAGAATGTGATTGTTATGAGCCAAATTGTGTCCCACCCAAAGTCATATATTGGTCTTTACCCATAGTACCTCAGAATGTGACTGTATTTGGACATAGTGTATTTACAGAGGTAAATTAGGTCATTAGGGGAGCCCTGATCCCATATGACTGGTGTCCTTATAAAAAGAGAAAATAAGACTGATGCTACAGAAATACAAAGGATCATAACAGAATATTATGAAAAATTATATGAATAAGTGAATAAATTCCTAGAAACATAAAACTTACCAAAACTGAAACAGGAAGAAGTAGAAAATTTGAGCAGACCAGTTACCAGCAATGAAATTGAATCAGTAATTTAAAAAAACAAAAACAAAATACCTCCCAGCAAACAAAAATCCAGGAAGAAACAGTTTCACAGGTGAATTCTGCCAAACATTTATAGAGGAGTTAATACCTATTCTTCTCAATTATTCTCTAATATAGAAGAGGAAAGAAATTCATTCTATGAGGCCTGCATTATCCTAAACAAAACCATCTGAAAACATCACGAAAAAGAGAACTACAGGCCAGTATCTTTGATGAGCTTAGGTACAAAAATCCTCAGCAAGTTATTAACAAGCCAAAACCAAGAATACGTTGAAAAAATCATTCACCATGATCAAGTGGGATTTATTTCTGGAATGCAAGTGTGGTTCAATATTCAAAAATAAGTCAACGTGATAACATCACATCAATAAGAGAAAGGATAGAAACCATATGATTATTCCAATAGGTACAGAAAAAGCATTTGACAAAATACAACATCAATTAATGATAAAAACCCTCAACAAAGTAGGTTTAGAGGCAACATATCTCAACATAATAAAGGCCTTGTATGCAAAACCAACTGTTAACATCATGCTCAATTATGAAGAACTGAGAGCTCCCCCATAAGATCAAGGACAAGACAAGGATGTCCATTCTCATGACTCTTATTCAACATAGTACTGGAAGTCTTACCCCTAAAATTCAGACAGGAGAAAAAGGCATCCAAATTGGTAAGGAAGAAGTAAAACTTTCACTATTTGCACATGACATGATACTCTATATAGAAAACCCTAAAGACTCCACCAAAAAATCAACTGGAATTAATAAATGAATTTGGTAAGATTGCAGGATATAAAATCAATGTACAGAAATCTCAAATCTGTTGAATTTCTAAACACTAATAATAAAGCAGCAGAAATAGAAATTAAGAAATCAATCCTGGGGCGCCTGGGTGGCTCAGTCGGTTGAGTGTCCGATTCGGCTCAGGTCATGATCTCGCGGTCTGTGAGTTCAAACCCCGCGTCGGGCTCTGTGCTGACCGCTCAGAGCCTGAAGCCCGTTTCAGATTCTGTGTCTCCCTTTCTCTCTGGCCCTCCCGTGTTCATGCTCTGTATGTCTCAAAAATAAATAAACATTAAGAAAAATTAAAAAAAATCAATCCTTTTTACAATTGCATGAAAATAATAATGTACTAGGAATAAATTTAACCGAGGAGGGAGAAGACCTGCACTCTGAAAACTGTAAGACATTGATGAAAATAAGTGAAGATAACACAAAGAAATGAAAAAACATTCCATGCTTATGATTGGAAGAACAAATATTGTTAAAATGTCTATACTATTCGGAGCAACTTACAGATTTGATACAATCCCTATCAAAATACCAACAGCATTTTTCACAGAACTAGGACAAACAATCTTAAAATATGTTTGAAATCATAAAAGATCCTGAATAGCTAAAGTAATCTTGAAAAATAAAAACAAAACTGAAGTGTCACAATCCCAGACCTTAAATTATATTACAAAGCTATAGTAATCAAAACAGTATGGTCCTGGCACAAAAAAACAGACACATAGATCAATAGAACAGAATAGAAAGGCTAGAAATTAACCCACAATTATATGGTCAATTAATCTTTGACAAATGAAGCAAGAATATGCAATGGGAAAATGACAGGCTTTCAACACATGGTTTTGGGAAAATTGGACAACTGCATGCAAAAGAATGAAACTTGACCACTTTCTGATACTTTACACAAAAATAAACTCAAAGTGGATTAGGGACCTAAATGTGAGGCCTGAAACCATAAAAATCCTAGAAGAGAGCACAGGCAGTAATCTCTCCTGACATTGACCATAACAGCATCTTTCTAGATACATCTCCTGAGACAAGGAAAACAAAAGTAAAAGTAAACTATTAGGACTACATCAAAACATAAATAAATACATAAATACATACATAATATATACATACATATATACATACATACATAAATACCTTCTGCACAGCAAAGGAAACACAAACAAAACCTAAAAGACAACCTACTGCATGAGAGAAGATATTTGCAAATGGTATAACTAATAAAGGTTTAGTATCCAAAATATATAAAGGACTTATACAATACAATTCTAAATGAATGAATGAATGAATAATAACTCTCCAAATCATCCAATTAAAAATGGGCAGAAGATGCAGGGTGCCTGGGTGGCTCAATTGGGTCATGATCTCATGACTTCACATCAGGTCATGATCTCATGGTCTGTGAACTAAGCCCAATGTCGGGCTCTGTGCTGACAGCTCAGAGCCTGGAGCCTGCTTTGAATTCTGTGTCTCCCTCTTTCTGCCCCATCTCCACTCACACACTCTCTCTCTCTTTCTCTCAAAAGTAAATAAACATTTTTTTAAATGGGCAGAAGACATGAACAAACATTTCTCCAAAGACTTACAAATGACCAACAGACATACGAAAAGATGCTCAACATCACTCATCATCAGGACAATGAAAAATCAAAATCACAATGAGATATCACCTCACTCCTGTCAGATGGCTGAAATAAAAAACAAAGGAAACAAGTTTTGATGAGGATGTGGAGAAAAAGGAACCCATGTATGCTGTTGGTGGAAATGTAAACTGGTGCAGCCACTGTGGAACACAGTATAGAGGCTCCTCAAAAAATTAAAAATACAACTACCCTATAATCCAGTAACTGCACTATCATATATTTGTCAAAATAATACAAAAATGCTAATTTGGAGGGATATACACTCCTATGTGTATTGCAGCATGATTTGCACTACCAAATTATGGAAATGGTTTAAGTCACCATTGATAGATGAATGGATAAAGAAGATGTGGTACACACACGCACACACACACACAGGAATATTATTCAGCCACACACACAAAAAGAATGAAATCTTACCATTTTCAACAACATGAATGGAGCTACAGTGTATTATGTTAAGTGAAATAAGCCAGTCAGAGAAACACAGTTACCATAAGATTTCACTCATATGTGGAGTTTAAGAAACAAAACAAAGGACAAAGGCAAAAAAACAGACTCTTAACAATAAAGAACAAACTTGGTGTTACCAGAAGGGAGGTGAGTGGAGAGATGGGTGAAATAAGTGAGGAGGTTTAAGAGTGCACTTACCTTGATGGGCACTGAGTAAAATATATGGAATTGTTCACACACTATATTGTTCACTTGAAACTAATACCCCACTGTCTGTTAACCACACTGAAATTAAAATTTAAAAAGAAATAAAATTAAAAAGAAAAAAAGAGAAAATAAGACATAGACAAGTACAAAGGGAAGACCATGAGAAGACAATGGAAGAAGACTGCCATCTACATTGGAAAACACCAATCCAGCCAACACCTTGATCTGGAACTTCTCAACTCTAAAATAGGACAAAATAATTTTCTTTTGTTTATGCCACCCAGTCTGTGGTACTTTGTTATGTAAGCCCTTAGAAAACTAATATGGTGACCTTCAAGGATGGATGTCTAAGCAGAGGGGAAACTTGCAAGGATTCTGAATAGAAACATCTCTCTAAATTAATTTAAGTATTAAGACAATTTATATGACTGATTAAAGTTAGTTAAATGATTTCAATTTTTTGTGCTATATATAAACTCTACACAGGTATCTTCACTACTGTATATAATTCATAGATTTGAACCAATTTTCTGAAACCCACGAACAGCTAAGAAAAAATAGTGGGCCATTTTGTATAAGAAAAATAAAAATAGCTCTTTGACTTTCTTGTAATTATTTTCAGATAATCCATAGGAACTTTATGTCTGTACTATTTGAATTAAAATCTAGGCATCTAGGGTAGGGGCTCTGTATTTTAGAAGACTGTATGTTTCTTATGTGTATCCAGGTCAGAGACTTACCTATGAGTCAAATGTCAAATATTAATGAACAAACTGAAAGGAAGGCCTTTAGTCCATTTTTAACTTTTATTTTATTTAAGAGTAATAAAATTAATCATAATAATTTTTTAAAGTTTGTCACAATAAAGATAATATAATCTAGGGACCTGATAGATTTTTATTCTCCTCCACTCCATGCTGTTTTTTTTAATCCAGAGTAATTATGTTGTTTCTTATTGCATTTTTCCATGTATTTTTTATGATGTTTCACTTTAATGCGGATTTATCTTTTGAGGACTGGTCTTATGCAGCTTACCACAGTTTTTGTAAGCATAGTGTATTTAAAATTATAATTTTATCATACAAATGTGTTTAGATTATACAGTTTATTAAAAATTTAAAGTTATTTATAATTTATAAAACAAATATAATAATTTTACACAAAAAATAGAAAAGAGAAATGTGTGACCTTTTTAGTGCTCTCAAAAAATTATATTTAAAATATTACTGAATGTCTGCTTTGACTCACAATGAATCTTAGGGGGCAGGAATTAATGTTCCTTACCCCAACATTCAGTGACATTCTTCATATTACTATGTTTGGGGAACTAACAAAAAGAGAAAACTTCCCTCAAGATATATAACAAACCAATTAAGAACACTTTGTAAATATATTTTTTCTAATACAAGTGACAGGGAAAAGCACATTGATTAATTTATAACTTTTTAGAAATAAAGCATTGAGTAAATAAAAATGTCACAAAATAGAATAATAAAATGTATTCAGTCATCATGCATTCACTGAATATCTCCACAGTGTAGAAGGTATTGGAGTAGGCAACAGTGGATACATCAGGCATGAATTTTGCCCCTGAGCAGCTTTTGGTCTAGAAAGGGGAATAAGATATATATAGGTACACATACACACACACACACACACACACACACACACACATGCACCACTTTCCAATGAAGAAAATGTTAGAGCAATAAAAACAGGACAAGATTAAACAGTACAGTTATCGCCAAAATTATGATATCAGATCTTTGTAGAATTCATAGTTGGATATCCTAATTATGAATCCTCTTTGTTTTAAAAGAGAGAGGAGAGTAAGTTCACACTGACTCTAGTGATGTAGTCTTTTATGATCATGGAGACTTAACTAGGATTTCTTTTAAGTTTGCCCTCCTAAAACACAGGGGTGTGTGTGTGTGTGTGTGTGTGCACAGGCATTTGTGTATTAGCAGGATGGTGGGGGATCTCCAATAATGCTTCAACAACTGAAGCAATCAAAGAAATAATCCTTATTAAACAAGATATGAAAAATGATATGGGCAATATCTGATTATTAATGCCACCTTCAGTTGAAAATAAAATAAATATAATTGACACACTCAGTGGTTGATGGTTGTCTTTTGGAGTTATAAACCTTTTACTCACTGATTTATCAAAGAAACTTATTGTGTAAATTGAATGCAGCCAAAGAAATGGGTATCTGTTTTGATGTTTGACCAAGAATTTTCCTAAAACAATATTTCTGGCATCATTATTATTAGTTTCACTGTAATAAAAGTCCTATCTAATGTAGTAAGAAAAGCATAAATTGGTGCATATGATAAAAAGATGGTCAAAATTATCATTTTTATTATACAAGTTATGAGAATTAATAAGATTGTTCACTGTGATGGTTGGATATATAATTAATGAAGGAAGAAAAGATATAGGAAGAAATATATACAGACCTAACATGAAGAAAACTCTAAATATATTAAACAGCTAAGAGAAACTTGAATAAATAAAACCATTTATAATTAATTGATAGACCCACTCAATATTCTAAAGACATCATTCTCAAATTAATTTTTAAAGTAATGCAATTGTAAACAAACTCTCATTAATATTATTTTTCAGAACTTTATTGCCTAATCCAAAAGTGTATCTCAATATAAATGCTTAAGAAAAGTCAGTACATTTTTTTTAATTAAAGTGTAAGGAAGAGAAACTGCATCAACCATTATTTTAAAATTTTGATAAAGTAACTCTACAATTAATAGAACAGTATAAATACTCAAGAAAAAAATATATATATATGTGAATATATTCCATGATTTTAATTCTTTGGTGAAAAACATCATAAATAAAGAATGTTGGAAAAATGTGTATTTATTTGTCAGGAAGTAAAGCTAGATTTTTTTTTCTTATATTGTATTAATTTGCTAGGACTGCCATACAAGTACTATAGATTGGGTCACTTACACAACAAAAATTTATTTCCTCACAGTTTTGGAGACTAGAAGTCCACAGTCAAGGTGTTAGCATTGTTGGTTTCATCTGAGGCCTCTCTCCTTGGTGTGCAAATGGCCATATTATTCCTGTGCCTTCCTTCAAATGGTCTTCTTGTAAGGACACCAGTCATATTGGATTAGGGCCACCCCCATGACCTCATTTTAAATTCATTACATTTTTTAATGCCTTGTCTCCAGATACAGCTACATTCTAGGGGTAAGAATATCAGAGAATGAATTGGAGGTGGGGGACAATTCAGCTGGTATACATTATGCACCCCCCAAAAAAATTCAAGATATAGAGTAAAATATGAAAAAATGAATAAAAAATATTAAATAACCAGAAACAAAATATCAGTAAATATTAATCCAATCTTGAAATATAACAAAGCTTTATAAGTATAAACTCATAGGCAAAAAAATAAATGAAAATATTTAAATATATAGCTACAGGAAAAATTGAATTTCTGGACATTAAACTGATACATTTGTAAAGCAAAACTGGTAAAAAATATTTTCACTATATTTTGGTATTTTACCCTCTGAGATTATTAAGATTTGAGAAAAATATTGTAGTCTAAGAAGAAAACATTGGACAAAAAAATATAATTTATAAATAAAGTGGCAAACATGTGGTAAAATATTTAGCTTCGCTAATAACCAAAGAAATGAAATTTGAAACAACTTTGGGGGAACATTCTAAATTACTAATTTGGGAAATATTTTAATTTTGAAATATTTAAATACAGAAACATTTTAATATACTTCAAATGATGGCAAATGTGTGAAGTTATAGGCGTCATTATGTATCATTGATGGGGTATAAATTTATGTAATATTTAGAGATAAATTTCTAAATAATAAAAGTTTTAGAATTTTTCAACAGTTTCTACCTAGCAATTTAAGTCTACATATATATATCCTAAAATAATCAGATAAACACATGTATCCATATACTAGGCTGCCTGCTCCTCTAGAGGCATACAGGTCTACATAATAATAAGTATTCTTTAGTTGTGGAATTCTAAATAGCTTTAATTTATTATATTCCATTATATACTTTCCAAATTAACTATAGTGCATTTTACAATAGGAAAATGATGTTATCTTGAGATTTGGAAATTCAGAGTTGGATTAGATTACTTGAAATTAAAAACATTTAGAAATTCTTTATGGAGATGACATTTGTCTTTGAGTTGAGTGAAATTTATAGAGATATAAGCAGCAGATCTTTTGAGACAAAGGACATAGAGCAGAGTTTTGTGGGACATAGTTAATACATTTATTTTTTCTGAGAATAACACATACGGTATAATTTAGAAGGGCCCCATCATCATAGTTAGTTGGGATGAAAAGTACAGAATAGACTGAGCAAGCAGGTGTAGAGAAGCAGGCCAAATTAAAAGGCTGGTGTAGCAGTTCCATTTTGGGGATCGAGGGCAATGGGATTGTAGAAGAATGAATAAATTTGCAGAAGGTTGTGTGTGCATGGCATAGAGGTAGAACAAAGGATGAAGCCGGGGTCTAATATAAAAAGTTTTAAGAACAGAGACATAAACAATATGCAGATGTAAGAGAAAAGAAATGGTAACATCCGTTGACCAACTACTCCACATCAGGAGCTGTGATTCATGCCCTCATATGTCACACTAGATACTTTTTTTTTGTGCATATATTTAAATGCCCAGGGTCACATCTAAGTGACTAGGAAAGGATTCGAACCCTATCTTTCATTTTATCCATCATACATATCGCCATGCTTTAAAATTTAGAGATAAAACAATCTGAAATAATTTTGACTTATTTCACTCTGGATATGTTATTTCCCTTTCTTCATTTTTTACATGTTACTTTAAAATTATATTTTATTTTTAAAGTTTATTTATTTATTTTGAGATAGAGCACAAGAGCAGGGAAGGGGCGGAGAGAGAGGGAGGAAGAGAGAGAATCCCACTGACTGTGTAGAACCCAAAAGGGGGCTCGGACTCACAAACTATGAGATCATGAACTGAGCTGAAATCAAGATTTAGACCCTTATCCAACTGAGCCACCCAGTCACCCCAGAAATAATGTTTCAAAATGTAGAGATTGAAGTTCAAGGGCATTACTGAAGTTTCAGATGTTTTAAATGATCCTGTTCTTAACTGTGTTTTTGCAATGTAGATCATCTGGCCTGTTTTGTCTATTTCCTTCTCCATGATAAATGCAGAACAGAATGCTAACATTCTTAGGCAAGGTTTTACTTTAAAAATGTATATAAGAAGTGGTTGCTGATAGAAGCTTTTGACGAAGCCAGGTAATAGAATTGACAGCAGACACAATATATTGTATAGGACTAATGGCATCAAATGGGGAACTTTATTAACCTTGCTGTTTTATGTTTGAATTACTGTTGGTTCCTAAAAGAATAATGTTCATGTGATTATTATTATATGTGAAAATAATCTAGAACATATCCTAACACTCTTTTTCTTAGAGAACTTTAGTATAAAAGCTGGTAGACTATTAACTGACCCAATTGTTTTCTTTTCCTTTGATTAAAAAAAAAAAGGTACACAACCTAAAAATTGTGTCTTGGTAATACTGTAATTGTCCATTATAAAGAATTGCAACAACAACAAAATAGCATAAAAGCTAAGTCCATCTTAGTAATGGGGATATTTAGTTGAAGGTTGCATGTTCACTTTAAAATTGATTAGTGTCACATGAATAAAGAAAGAAAAGCACTTCTGTGGTAACCTATTTCAAGTGCTTTTTTTCATATGATAATTTCTCCAAGTCCCTATTATTAATGTTTTAGAAAGGACACAGGACAATGGAGTTCTTACAGTATAAAAAAAACCCACAACATTTCGTACAATATGAACCATATTAGCAATTGTAACAATAATGATAATAATAATGATAATAATTAAAAAAAATTACCCAGCTAACTATTCCCTTTCTTGTGATTCATCTAGCATGCACATATGGCTGAACAGATCTCTAACTAGAAGTTAACCAACATTTCTCATGAAAGTTTTACCCTCTTTCTTCTGTGATATGCTTTGGCCTTTAGGAAATAACACCTAAAACAAAAGAAAACAAAAATGAAAACAAAAGACCTGGTACTTATTTGAGATGTTTCCTTTGAAATGGAGCTTTAAGAAATTAGTTATAATATTTTTCCATTGCAGAAATTTAAAAATTGTTACTAAATGTAATCAGTCACTAAAACTCTGAGTGTGGTTTGTGAAGTTCTCCTAGTTTCAGATTCATCATTTTTAAGTATAAATAGAAGAAATTTAAACTGAGAAAATTTTAACTTAGATGAATTTCTTTTTTTTATTTTTTAATGTTTATTTATTTATTTTTTAAATATGAAATTTATTGTCAAATTGGTTTCCATACAACACCCAATGCTCATCCCAACAGGTGCCCTCCTCAATGCCCATCACCCACCCTCCCCTCCCTCCCACCCCCCATCAACCCTCAGTTCTCAGTTTTTAAGGGTCTCCTATGTTTTGGCTCCCTCTCTAAATTTGTTTTCTTTTCCTTCCCCTCCCCCATGGTCTTCTGTTAAGTTTCTCAGGATCCACATAAGAGTGAACACATATGGTATCTGTCTTTCTCTGTATGACTTACTTCACGTAGCATAACACTCTCCAGTTCCATCCATGTTGCTACAAAAGGCCATATTTCATTCTTTCTCATTGCCACGTAGTATTCCGTTGTGTATATAAACCACAATTTCTTTATCCATTCATCAGTTGATGGACATTTAGGCTCTTTCCATAATTTGGCTATTGTTAAAAGTGCTGCTATAAACATTGGGGTACAAGTGCCCCTATGCATCAGTACTCCTGTATCCCTTGGGTAAATTCCTAGCAGTGCTATTGCTAAGTCCTAGGGTAGATCTATTTTTAATTTTGAATAGACACTTCTCTAAAGAAGACATCCAGATGGCTAACAGGCACATAAACAGATGCTCAACGTCGCTCCTCATCAGGGAAATACAATCAAAACCACACTCGGATATCACCTCATGCCAGTCAGAGTGGCTAAAATGAACAAATCCTGAGACTATAGGTGCTGGTGAGGACATGGACAAACGGGAACCCTCTTGCACTGTTGATGGGAATGCAAACTGGTGCAGCCGCTCTGGAAAACAGTGTGGAGGTTCCTCAAAAAATAAAAATAGATCTACCCTATGACCCAGCAGTAGCACTGCTAGGAATTTTCCAAGAGATTCTTAGATGCATTTCAAAATTTAAATTTGTCCATTTTATTCTCTCTCATACAACATTATGTGGTCTTGTAAAGATATTCGGAATCAGCTCTACCTGGGTTTGTTGCTTAAGCCCCATCAATTACTTGATATATAAAGTTTCCCCTTTTAATTAATTTCTCAGCCTTAACTTCCTTATTTGTAAAATGGTGCTAATAGTGTCCACCTTGTAGGGTTGTTATGAGGATTACATGTAATACTGTGTATACAAGTCTAGCCTTTGTAAGTGTCCGTTAAATGGCAGTTTTTGTTGTACTTACTAATTTGAGAGTGGGTAACAGAGAAAGCTCCATGGGAGCTTTATGAATTCTCCATGAGAGAATTTATGATTCGTGTGATTTGTGAGTTTTATCTTAATTTAGTCTTAAGAATGCAGCTCTGTTACATTCTGTGAATTACAGATCTTTTTATTTTTACTGATAGGGGCTTTCATTCTGCATTGCTTGTTTTCCATAACGTGATTCGTGGACCATACAATTGTATATCAAAATTATAAAGATACACATCCTTAGACCTGTCAATTCCACTTGAATTTATAAGAAATCACTTATGTATGAAAAGATATTAATTTAAGTTTTTTTTTGAAAAAACTCAGAAATGTCTTAAAGGTCCATTATAAAAAAGTCTAATTACATAAATTATGGTGCATATGTATAATAGAGTAATGGATAACCATAAAAAGACAGGGAAGCTCATTATGTATTGACATGGAATAATGCTAAAAGAAAATAAAGATGCTGAGATGTGCAGAAGTATAATCGATTACCCTTTTGTTAATAAAGAGGAACTATAAGTATATGAGATACATTTATACATGTTTTCAATATGTATGTGTGTGTATTTACTTGTGTAAGTATAAAAGAAAAAAAGAACTGCCAGGATATTCAAATAATTGATCACACTAGATGACTGAGGCAGGAAAACTGGTTGGCTGGTGGCAAAGTTTAGAGGGGACTATCATTGTATAAACGTTTATGCTTTTTAAATTTGGAGTCATATGTCACTATTCTCTATTCAAACAAATGAGATGTTTTAAATTCTTTAAAAACGAGCTTCAGTAAAAATAATCACAGGATCATCACTTCATGCCCCAATTTTTCTTTATGAATTTACAGAAAAATCCTAAAGAATATGAGAATATTGTAGAAATGATTCCAGCTCTTCTGATACTCTCTAGGTCTATAGGGAACACATGCATTCACACACATGTGCATACACGCATGCATACATTCACACACACAAATATAAAGATTAAAAACCTTTTCTCTAAATGACATAATTCAGGCAGATACGAACTTTTAATGTTTATTTCTGAGAGGCAGAGAGAGCATAGGCATGTGCATGAGCGGTGGATGGGTAGAGAGAAACAGGGAGGAGCAGAGGAGAGAGGACAGAGGGTCTCAATCGGGCTCTGTGCTGAGAACAGAGAGTTGGATGAGGGGCTCAAACTCAGGAATCATGACTTCATGTCCTGAGGTGAAGTCTGATGCTTTAACCAACTGAGCCACCCAGGCGCCCTAGGCAGATGAAAATTTAAATTGGTACAGGTAAGATTCACATTTGAGGAAAATGAACTAGGGTCATGCTAGAGAATTGCTTATTCCCTGGAATCAGAAAATTCTGAGTTTGAATCCCAGCCTTCCTATTTACTAGATATATGACTTTGTGCAAGTTACTTACCTATCATAGTTTGAATTTCTTTATTTGTAAAATAGAAATACTTTCCTTGTACAGTAGCCCTGATAAAATATCTAGTCAAATGTTCATCGTAAGTATTTTATAAATGGAACTTTTAATTTCACATTATTTTAAGTCCTATCCCCCAGCCCCTTTTTGCTAATACATATCAGTGCTCACTGAGAGAATGGCAGGTCTAGAGTTAAACTCCTATGAGATGTAGCTTTATTTACTCCCTCTAAAGATATTCCAAAAAATTTCCAAAATTTTGGGTTATCAGGAAAAAAAAATATTTAACACATTCACTAGGACTTTTGGAGTAACAGACCTGTCACAGTTGTCACAATTGTGCTAATGTATTGAGCACAATTTTCAATGCAAGTTATTTTTCCAGATCACTCTGGGAATATACTCCTGAATAATTTTACCTAAAAGGGTAGAATCAGGCTGGCTTTATTAAATTTGCAAGTAGGAAAGTTTTATCTGTCGGCATTTTCCCACCCTCACTTCTATATTCTACAAATCTCTACCTCTTTGCAAAGAATTCCCTTCTGAACAATAGGTCAAACATTTACAGGTGGCTGGTTTTGTTTCCTGGGTTTTGGAGTCTGAATGTTATGAACTTGGGTAGAGCTCATTAAAGCTTCCTTTCTGCCTTTCATTATAAAAAGCCCAAGTGACAGTACTTGAAAAACAGCCTCTGGCTAAATATTATTGAAATCCAAAGGCCAGTAAGTGAGGAATCATTTGCTGGTCAAATCTATATTAATCTAACTTGTTACATTGTCTTAACAACATTCTCAAGGGTGTTTTTTCGCTGCTGAAAGGATTCATTTCAATAAACCAAACATACTCTATCTACTTAAATTAGTGTATTTATGCTGGGCCAATTTCATAATTGTTCTAGAAAAATAATCTCTCAATAGTCCATCTTGATGAGACTGTTGTTTATCAAACAGAATAGTAGAGTCTATTTAGCTCCGAATATTACTTGATTTAAAAACTGCAGCCTTTCCATTAATTAACATTGACTTGGTGGCAGAGGTGACAACGATTTAATATGGGTAAAAATCTTATTACATAAAAATAAATTATAATAAAATCCCCAAGTTACTGGAAACTACCTAAATTCCACTTAAATTCAGGCTCTTATCATTTATTATAACCCAAATCCATTGACAGTTAAGTCCTTTTGAATCTGATGAACTTTATTGCAAATCATGGTCAATAATCATGGAATTGGTGCCATGGACTCTTGGGTTAGTAAAAGCTTGAACCATTTCTCTCTCCCCATGTCCCCTACAATACCTTCATTTCAACCTACTTAGCCTCTTTCTCATTGTTCATGTCCCAGCTTAAATTACACCTCTCTGGAGCGCCTGGGTGGCGCAGTCGGTTAAGCGTCCGACTTCAGCCAGGTCACGATCTCGCGGTCCGTGAGTTCGAGCCCTGTGTCAGGCTCTGGGCTGATGGCTCAGAGCCTGGAGCCTGTTTCCGATTCTGTGTCTCCCTCTCTCTCTGCCCCTCCCCCGTTCATGGTCTGTCTCTCTCTGTCCCAAAAATAAAATAAACGTTGAAAAAAAAATTAAAAAAAAAAATTACACCTCTCTAAACTTCCTGATTATACTTACACGTGCCTTTCCCCTCATATTCTCTTAACACTGAAATTCTCCTATCTCTCACTAAATGAAAAATGAAATATATTTTATGAAAATATTTCAGTCTGTCCCTCTTACTGGTTTTTAAGCTCTTTGAAGGAAGAACTGAGTCAGCATTTTGTCTTGAATTCTCTCATAAAACTTTTCCATGTGAAGCTTATGAGACTTTAGAACCAAAGACTTTCAAATGATTTTTTTTTTTACATAGAATATCGAATACCTTTTTCTTCGTGTCAATCATACTGAAGGAATGAGACATTCTCTGGGCCTGTTCATATCTTAGTTCACATAGTAACTCAATTCTCAAGGTCAAAAAGACAAGACACCTAATATGTGCCTTTCTAAACTATTCTTACCTTTATGATTTCTACTTCTGGCAAGGAAAGATTGTCTGATTTTGTTCTTTTCCTCTGGGGTGCTTGACATATTGAGTCTTCTACTCAATCTCATAGCCGCTATGATCACAACTTTAAACTTCATTAAAAGCTCATAAAATAATGAAATTTTAGATTAGGAAAGAGCTATACTTATATTCATATGTTTATCCATCCACCAATCCATCCAGATATCTATCCATTCATTTGTTCATTCATTAAATGACGTTTTAAAGATAATTATTTATCTAAACAATATAATAAGTGGTCACGGTACTGATAAAAACTAGTAGATGAAGAATAAACTAGGTACAGATAAAGTGAAGTAGAGTGCTATGGTGTTATAATAGAAGTCTATATTGTGCGGAGCATGCCCAAGAGATCTGGTTATGTCTACATGGAAGATCAGCAAATGTTGCAGACTCAACTCTGGGTGAATATAAACTAAGTAAAGGAGAATAGCATTCTAAGAAGAAAAAACAGTGTAAGCAAAGGGGATAAGGCACTTAAGGAATCACCAGTTTAGTGTTCAAGTTAAGGAAGAGATTGAAGAAGAGAGAAGATTGGAGTTACTTAGAGAAAAGATGATGGTGATGGTGATGATGATGATGATGATGATGATAATTATGATAATTTAATTAGTAAATAATTCTGAATTATACTACAGAATGGATAAGCTATTGAAAGTTTTAGGTAGCTTTAAATTTCAGGAATATGAATTTGGAAGAAGTGTGGCAAATATCATTAGAAAAATGGGAGACCGGAAAGTAGGAATCGAAAGTAGATATCACCACTGCAGTTAAGTTGAGAGGCGACCTGGGTGGTTTAAGGATACATCACAAGAGGCAGATCCCTGAGATTTGAAGTAAATACCATTAATAGGATGTAACTAAATCTCTTAAGTTTTCATCTTGGTTAACATAGAATCTGATTGTGCCATTCATTAAGATAAAGAATTTGGAAGGAGGATTACGAGGAATACTTTTAGAAGAGACTATGTTGAGTTTAATATTGAATACAGTGCTTTTAAGGTACTGCTGGAGACATTTCTTTCAAACTCCCAACCTCCATAGGAAATTTCCTTTCAGCACTCTATTAGATGATGCATATGCAGATATCTGCCATATACTGATTGTGCTCTGGGTTTATTTGCTTTGCTAATTACTTCTGTCCTTCTCATATCTTACCAGCTTGGCTTGGCTCATAGAAGTCCCTTTGTCATGTAGTCTTATGTTAAAGGAATTTCTCCATCAAGCATGGAAAACATCCTCATAGATTTAAACATGACATCAAAAGAGCAAAACACTTTTGAACAATTTCCCAAGTGGTTTTCCCAGAGGAGCCATAAGCCTAGGAAGAGGGACATGTAACAATGAAAGGGGTTATTTTAGAAAGACATCTTCACCAATGGGACTGGAAAAGTTTGAAGCAGAAAGACTCTGAAAGCAAAAGTCTATTGATGTAATGTAGACACGAAGTAGCTCAGGGACTGGGGGTTGCAAGAATAGAGGAAAAGAAATAAACTCAGAGGTATTTAAGAAGGAAGAAATAACAGTACATGTCATTAAATTGGATATAAAGGAAAAAGGCATAGAACTTTATGACTTTCATAATTTGTAACTTTTCTACATCATTGAATCACTTTATAGATTGTTGGAAAGCTTTCTGATCAGCAGATCGCCCACGACAGTATTTTGTTTGCATGCATGTTTACAGGTGTGCAAGTTTGCACATGTGTGAGCTGTGTATGTAGTGCATGTAAACTTTAAAAGGAAAAGAAGGTAATATACATTTGCTTATCTAAAATCAGGATGAATGAGCTCATTTTTCATTTAGTTTCTGTTTTTTAATCTTTAGGGACATGTTTTTATAATGAAAACATTAAAAAGGACTCAACATTTTTGGTGAGTTTAATTTGGTATGGAGGAATAAATTGTCAGCCCCTTCAGATTTTACATGCTCTCTATATTTGTCACAAAAGATATCACAATCTTGTTTATTATTCCAAGTTGTATCTTTTTGTCCCTAGTGTATCTTCCCTGTCTTCTGCTGGCAGACAAGAACAGATTGAAAGGAATGCTCTTTGGCAGACCACGATGTTGCATTTCAGTGATTTCTATGATACTCTAATAAGCAATAACTACAGCAAGGCAATGATCCTAATGTGGGTATTACTAGGAGATTCTGTTCAAAGCATGTTTAAAGCTTCTGGATGAAAAAGAAGGGTAATAACGTTTCACTCAAAGCAGAATTTATAGTTTAAAATATTCATTCATTAATTACCTTGTGAACTTGAAGGTTTTATTTTGTCCAAAAAACATTTCTGGAAAACTAGATGCTAGGGCCACCTGGGTGACTCAATAAGTTAAGCTCTTGATTTCAGCTCAGGTCATGGTCTCGTGGTTTGTGAGATAGAGCCCAGTGTTGGGCTCTGTGATGACAGCATGGAGCCTGCTTGATATTCTCTCTCTCTGCCACCACTTCAAAATAAATAAATACACCTAAAAAGTAAAAAAAAAAAAAAAAAATTATAAAAAATAAACAACAGCAACAAAAAACAACTAGATGCTAAAATTTAGAGGCCCTCGTTGCATCCCTCTCAGAATTTATTTCACAAAGTCCTTTTTGAAAGTTTGGCTTATGTGATAGGATTCTATTTGCACCAAGTAAAACATTCCTGTCATATAGGAATAATGACTAATTATATGTAGCCTAACCTTGTAAGAGTCTGGAAGTAAGACGGAAAAGAGGTTTCTGAAATCCACCAGCCCATGCCTTCTCCTTTTCTCCACCTAAGTCATTGAGCCACTGGTCCAGAGTGGTAAGGGGAGAGGAAAAAATGCTTTGAGTCATGTGTAAATTGAAATTTTAATGAATTGAGTCATGTGTAATTGAAATAGGATGGCGGTAAAGATGGTGGACAGTTCCAACTACGTTTAGGAAACAAGTCCATCAAAAGCTCACTATCTAGGGGCGCCTGGGTGGCTTGGTCGGTTAAGCGTCCGACTTCGGAACTTCCGCTCAGGTCATGATCTCACGGCCCGTGAGTTCGAGCCCCACGTCGCGCTCTGTGCTGATTGCTCAGAGCCTGCAGCCTGTTTCAGTTTCTGTGTCTCCCTCTGTCTCTGCCCCTCCCCTGTTCATGCTCTGTCTCTCTCTGTCTCAAAAATAAATAAACGTTGAAAAAAAAATTAAAAAAAAAAAAGCTCACTATACCACAAGAGATCCAAAACCAAAAAAAAAAAAAAAAAAAAAAAAAAAAAAAAAAAACAAACAAACAAAAAATACCTGTTGATACTGGCTGGCGCTAAGGGTTCTGCATGGGTATTTTCTGTGGGCTTTCACTGTAAGTGGAACACATCAGTTCCATTGGTCAGAAATACCACATTCATTCACACTTAACTGCAAGTGAGCTGGGATACTAATTTTACCCACGTGCCTAGAGATACAGTGAGTGGGTTTCATGAAGAGGTAACTAGTCTATACTACAAAGACTCATTGTCCAATATTAGAATAGGATCATTCTCATAAATTCAGTTGAATGAACTTGGATGAAGAATTATAGAATTGGGACCAAATGACAGTAAGAAAACACTATCTAGCAAGAAAATTGACTTTAATATGGGAAATTAAGAGGTAATTATTGGAAGAAGTAAAATCACTTCATGTTTATATCCCTAAGTTGAGATTCCTCTCAAAAATCAGTAATTCTCAATTATGTTTTAATATATATATTTTTTACTTCATTAGGTATTTTCATTCATACATGAAATATTTGACTTCTTTAAATAAATCAATATAGATTATATGACAGTCTGGAAGTTGTGTAGGAGAACCAAGAAATCTGCAGAGGATTTGTCCCCTTTATTCTTTCCTCTGTTAAGTAGATAGTATGAAGGTCTAATTAATTGCTCAATATAATCAGGTGAATTTAGTAACCTTTAATTCATGTATGGAGTATCTATAATTCTTCAAACATGTCTCTCACAGACTCTTGATTGAGAGGCTTACAGCTCTTTATTTCTTTAGCTCTGAAAGATGGAAAGTAATTCAGTTATCCTCTTTAGAGGTTTTGAATCAAGCTCGTTAGCCTCCTGCCTAATGTTGCTTATATTTTGGCATATGTTGTGAGGGACAACTAGTCTCAGACATCTTTCTTTTTATTTTTTTATTATAATTATTTTTAATGTTTATTTATTTTTGAGAGACAGAGAGAGAGAGAGATAGAGCTTGAGCGGAAGAGGGACAGAGAGAAAGGGAAACACAGAATCCGAAGCAGGCTCCAGGCTCTGAGCTGTCAGCACAGAGCCCAATGCGGGGCTCAAACTCACAAACCATGATATCATGACCTGAGCAGAAATCAGATGCTTAACCAATTGAGCCACCCAGGCACCCCTCAGACATCTTTCTATTAGACTTTCTCTCCTAAGAATCATGACAAGATGGAGATTGCTTTCTACCTTTTAGGTATCTGGAGAAGCTCCCTAACCTCCATTATTGCTTCAGAACTCAGTAAGTTTTAATTAGGGAAAACTGGTCATGTTTTGAGGGCTTTCCTAAATTTCAGGCTCTCATGCCTGCTCACCCACCAGACCATGAGTACTTAGCTGTTTTGTTTTGTTTTGTTTTATTTTTCTTTTCTTTTCTCTTAGTTTAGTTACTCTGCCCAGCCCAAGTCTCATCCTTAGCTTGTAACTAGAATTAGCAAAGGTCCACAACAATTGTTAAACTTCTAGGCCAGGGCTATATATTTTTTCAAATCTTTAGTTCATCAAGTCTTTGTTTTTCTTCAACAATATGGCCTATTTAAAATCATGATTAAAAATAAAGTAAAATTAAAAAAATAATCAAAAACTTGATGTTATAAAGTTAGTAGTGAATAAAGAAAAATGCACAAGAGAAAAAAATTGAAATATGATTATAAATTATCCAGTTTTTTTCTTTCTGATTCTTATACTGAAAATGTTAGCCTACTCTCTCTTAACCAGAGAGATAAATTTTAGAATGCTTACTTTTTAAAGTGTATTATTCCATTTTATGATTTTCCAGTTGTCATTTGGCCAGGCACAGTATTTCAGTCTAGTTTTCAAGAAACTTACTCTTGTCTAGATACAGTTTGTTTCTTTATTTTTAATTTTTAAAATTTTTTTTCAATATTTATTTTTGAGAGAGAAGGAGACAGAGTGTGAATGGGAGAGGGCCAGAGAAAGAGGGAGACACAGAATCCAAAGCAGCCTCCAGGGTCCAGGCTCCGAGCTTTGAGCTATCAACACAGAACCCGACACACGGCTCGAACTCACTAACCTAAGATCATGACCTGAGCCAAAGTCAGATGCTCTACGGAATGAGCCACCCACGCGCCTCCAGTTTGTTTCTTTAAACCATATAAAAACTTAAGTTTTTTTCTTGTGATAGTCACTCTCGATATTCTGTTCCATCATCCCCAGATAACACATTCCATTTTGTGTAAAATTTAATTTCTACAAAGACTATCCCTCATTTTATTATCCTTTGTGAGAGTTATAGGAAGTTTTACAGGAACAAACGTCCATGAAAAGAACAGAGAAAATGCCCAGTGAAAAGAGGCCTGGTGACATGGGCTTTAAATGTGCAATTGTTCTGATGCCAGATTTCTTTCCAAGCACTGCCAATTGGCAGACACAGAAATCCTCACCTCCTCCCAGTGTTAAACTCAGCAGTCAAAAACTAGATGTAGTGGGAAGTGTTGATTTAACACCAGGGAAGAAACATGGTCTGATGCTAGCTTTAGTAAACATTTCAAAGAAGGTTTTTAAGAGTGTTAACTTAAAAGGCAGGCAGAAGGACAGAGAATAAGAGCTGAGGAGCAAAGATGAGGGAATTGTAAGGGTGTTAGGGGTGCTCCCTGATTGACATAGATGAAGAATGAAGCTTGGAATAATCTAGAGTAAAACTTCATTTTAAGTGATGTTTATATTAGATTGAGTCAAATGAGGTTACCTAGGTATCCAAATAAGTGTGTACAGATATACATATATGTGCATAAATGTTTGCTTGATGTATTAGGTAAACAAAGATGTGCATACATGTGTATGTATGTATGTATGTGTATGTATGTGTGTATATATATATGTAAATATATATATACATATATATATATAAATGTATGTATTTATGATACATATTCAGATGTATCAAAAAAAAACTATTTCTGGGTCTAGAAAAGTTTTTGCTGTTTTTGTCATTCTTGGAAATACAGAGAAGTCCATGCTTAATTCTCTTGAAGCATAACCTCCAAGTCCACAATTCTATTTGTTTCCTTAAAAAATCATGCTGTACCACTTTGATGACTACAGATCCTTTTGATGAATTTAGTGATATTAATATTAATATACCATAGATCTTGCCTTGAATGAAATCTTAATCTGTTAAGAGAGAAAGGTAAATAAGGAGATAATTAGAATACAGTGAATGAACTACAATAATAGGATTAAGTTAAATTTACTTAAATTAAGTAAGGAGTTTTGAAACCTACTGAGTTAAATGTAAGATTGCTTCAAAGAAGAGGTGATATCCAGATTCGGGCTGAATGATAAAAATGTGATTTCTTTGTATCCATGGTACTTTCCTTCCTTCCTTCTAAAAACATCACTTCTAAAATATATAAATATTTAATACTTCGCCCATAAATATATGAGAAACTTATGACATAAGTGCATTTTTTAACCTTCACATTAGAATCATAATGGAAGCCTTTAATGGTATATTTCCCATCTGGCCATGTGAACCACACACTTTATTCTTGTTCAAAATTGTCTGTGTTAATTTTGTCTTTCTGTATTTATTATTTTCAGGAATATTTGGTGTACTCTGAAAAGTTCTAAGGACATTTTTAGTGAAATTGCTTTAATTTAATAGAGTGATATATATATATATATATATATATATATATATATATATGGTGCATCTGTATGCTTTTCATTCATACCAAACCAGAAAATGGAATTTATTTCCATTTATTTAGTTGCACATTTTTCGTACATTCATTCTCTAAATATGTTGTTGTTTGGGGCCTTTATCCTTATAAAAACATTTTCTAATTGTTGGTGCTAAGTAAAGAATTGGGTTGGCTTTTCAACATATTGATTATAAATCCAGAATCCTCAATGAAAACTTTTATTATTAGAAAAGTTTTATATATAATTTTCTCTGGATATCTGTAGAAGTAACCATGAATTATTATCTGTGAATAATGGCAATTCCATTTCTTTGTTTTGATCCTTATTCCTATTTTGCTTTTCATACTTTATTCCAGGCCGATTTTGAATATGAGACAGTGATATTTTTGTCTTACTAGATATTAGGGAGGATCATCCTAACCTTTCATTATTGTGTAAGATGGTTGCTGCAGTTTTATTTATACAGATGCCCTTCGTCAACTTTAATGTAGTTGCTGTATTTCTCTAATTTTTATCCAGGAATTGTGTTCATCTTAAATGATTAACATTTATCAAAGTGTTTGTTTGTTTGTTACATCCATGGTTCTATTTATTGGTCTTTTCCATGGGCTGATCGTTCCATCTACACATGAGTATAATATGAAACAATTCTGTATGTCTTAATTCTCACCTCCAAATGAGGAAGAAATGGCTCTAGTGAATTTAAATCATGATATACAACATTCCAAGGTTAGCAAACATTGGCCAGGAGTTGACTGCTTTACTTGAACTGAACTCACAGTATAAGAAATTTTACACTTTATAACAAATTTACTAATTAACAATATAGCATTGATTTATTTTCTGTAGCAATAAGAAACAATTTTAATAGGAAAAAAAATATTCTGTTACCTGGGCCACATAAAGTCATTGAGAGTTGAAATTTAAATAGTCGTTTTTTGCTGTGGATTTTATTTCAGTCCCTTACCTTTGAAGAATTGGTGGTTGATTAACAATATCAACCAGGATTCAGAGGATTTTTTTTATCCCCACTCAAAGAAGTTATTCACAAACCAAAGGGCAGGACTTTTTCCTCCTTATAGGACTTATTTTGTAATGTCTTAGAACGTCTGTAGTTCAAGTTGGACTCCTTGGAAGGATGCTTTAGCCCTTTAGTAGATTCCATGTCAGGGTTCAGTCATGATCTTTTGCAATTTGAAATATGTCTATCAATATAATTCCACCTGAGAATTTAGTGAAAACGTGATTACAGTATTCTATATTGTTATTTTTTTGTATACCTTTATACAGCTATATTTCAAAAGGATTCAGGTTTTGTTGAGAATCACTTGGAATGATAAGAAGATATAAAATGTAAGATATCTGGATAAAACAACTGATTAAAATACATTGCAGTCTCTGGGGTGCCTGGGTGGCTTTGTCAGTTGAGCGTCCAACTTCAGTTCAGGTCATGATCTGACAGTTTGTGAGTTCAAGCCCCACATCGGGCTCTGTGCTGACAGTTCAGAGCCTGGAGCCTGCTTCAGATTCTGTGTCTCCCTCTCTCTCTGCCCCTCTCCCACTCTTACTCTGTCTCTGCCTCTCAAAAATAAATGAACATTAATTTTTTTTAAATACGTTGCAATCTCTGAAAACCCTAACGAATCCCCCCTACCCTTTATTTTGTGATAATAAAGCAAATTTTATTAAAGTGCATAGTAACAATTTGTTACTGATTATCTTTAAACAAAGCTGAGATAATTGCTGGAAAAATCAAAAGAATAGCAATGGCATAGTCTTTACAAAGATCTTTTGAAGTTTTACGTCATTTAGTTTAATAGCATGGTATGTTACTCCAGAACCTAAGCTCCTTGTGCACAAAAATTTTGTGTATCTTTTTTTTCATTGTTCAATTATCGTCAGCATCAAAAACAGTGCCTGGCACATGAGAGAACATCAGTAAACATTTGCTGAATAAACGAAGTAATAAATCGGTGAACTATATTCTAATTTATATTACCTACTAGATTGTAAGTTAATTTAGAGTTTTTGTGGTGCTTAGTGTCTTATTTATCTGATACATTTACCAATAGTAGAAGCATAGATTTCTGCCCGATTACAGCCACAATGATTGGGTACCTTCTACGTGATAGTCCCAGTAGGTAAGCACTTATATGATTGCTTTCATCCTCCCCATGCTATACTAAATACTACTGCTGGCACCATTTTATAGGTTGTTGAGGCGAAGAGAACTTGACTATTTAGCATCAAATACTGCAGTGAAGAAGCAACAGAATCACTTGTCTCTCTGCTTCTGAACAGAGCTCTTTAATCTGTGCCCTGCTACTTCCTCAAATCCTGACAATCTATTTACTGTCATTCCTCAGTGTCAGGGAAGAGAATTAAACTTATTGCATTCAAAATGTTCATGGTGTTTTTCTCATGGAGCCGCATCTGTTTTGGAATGTTTTGCTACTTTTAAAAGCATCCATGAAAGTTTGCCAATTACCAGGAAGATAACGGCATCAAGAGCAAAATACATTTTTAATTCTGAGAGGTAAAGTTTTTCTTCATTGTCACTACTGGCAGGAACGTAGAAAAAGCCATAAATTTCCATTTAGAGATTAGTGTCTCTAAATTCATCTCTCGTGCTTCCCTATGTTTCATTATTCGTTTCTCAACTGCAAAACTATAGGCAGTTTAGGAAAGTGAGGAGGATGATTTTGAGATCAAAGACATGATTCACTGCAAGTACTATAACAAAGGGTCAGGAATTGGACTTTAGAGTAGAATGACAACCCCCCTTTTATTTCATCATATCATTTACTGCTGGCAAAAACTGGGTGACTAATTAAGAATGTGGTCTTTTTCATCTTGAGAAGATCACACAACCTCAAATCCATCCTCACATGTGATAGAGCCTGTGCTTTGCCTTCCTGCTCTTTTGGATTGCGACTTTTTTCATGGAATTTCTGTTGAGCAATCACTGAACTCTGATATTTTATTCTCTTTTTTAAATCAAAGTTTTAATTCTGGGCAGGTGGCTGTTCTTGGCAAGGAGAGGAAGGAGGCATCTCTCAGTTGTCACGGCCTTTTTCGGAAGGTTCTAATTGACAAGGGAACTCTTTACAGGTGACTGAAGGAGTTCCCTTTGTACAGGAAATCTGTAATATCTCTGTCACTTTCTGCATGCAGATGACAAGCTTCCGCCAGCTTCAGAGCTTTATTTTCTCCAGCTTCAGGGACTTTTGTGATTTCCATCCATTCAAATTGGTCCAAGCCAGTGAACTATTCCTGTCTCCAGCATTTCCTCAGCCAGACCAGTCTGCCCTTCTCACCACAGAGGTGCTGGGAGCTTTGTGAATTACAAGCTGTTTCTCATGTTTATTGATGGACTGATATTTGGGAAAGGACTAAGAAAAAATGTTTTTAATGTTCAGCTCATTTCTATTGAAACTGAATCACCCCTCCCAGGTTCTCTTTTCCACACAGAGCTCGGTTTCTGAGGGTGAAGCCTCTGGGAGAGGGAACTGAAGTAATTGAATCGGATTAGACAAGCCAGCAAAACAACGTTACATTCCATGAGGTGTTTCCAGTATCAAGTAGATGAATTGTAATTATTTAAGGATTAGTGCAAGCTTGAGATGAGGTCCGTTCTGAATACTCTTCAACGTGTATAAACAAAAGCAAGAGGTAGGAATATGCGCTGTTTAAGCTTCTTTTTATCTTTAATAGATTTCTGTGAAAGCTGTGTGGACTTGGAAAACTGCTGCCATAGTGAGCAAACTCACTCATTGTTTTCCAATAAAAAGTTAGGCCAAACTAAGCCCTCAAGTCGAAGGAGAGAGCTTAATTAAGGCTTCTTTCTTTACTGTAATTCACTAGGACAGCACTTTGCTGTATGCCCTGGGGACTGGAAATTGGGCCCAATTTTTGGTAAATAAAGCTTTTATTTTAGAAGACTTTTAGACTTATGGAAAAGTTGCAAAGGGACTACAGAGGCTTTTTATACAGCTTGCATGTAATTCCCCCAATGGGAATATATCATGTTACTTGGTTACATTTGTTACAGTTAGTAGACAAAATTGATATATTAATGTTAACAAAACTTCACACAGTATTCAGAATTTCATTTGTTTCTAATGTCCCTTGTCTTTTACAGGGTCCCATACAGAATACTATATTTAGTCATCATGTCTCCTTAGGCTCCTTTTGATTATGATACTTTTTCAGACATTTTTTGTTTGTTTACTTTAGTTTTGTTTTTAATTATCTTATGGTTAGACTGGGGTTATGGGTTATTAGGAGGAAGACCAGAAAGAGAGAGTACCATTCTCCACACAACATATCGTATATGTGTGTGTGTGCTTGTGTGTGTGTATGTGCATAGTATGTAGTCTATCAAGGTGACTTACTACTGGTGATGCAGACCTTGACCACATGGCTTAGGTAGTCTGCAAGGATTCTCTACAGTAAAGTTTCTATTTTACTTTCCCTTGTTCTACACTTTGTTCTTTGTTTTTTAAGGTTTATTTATTTATTTTGAAAGAAAGAGAGAGAGAGAAAAAAAGACAGAGAGAGAGACAGAGAGAAAGAGACAGAGAGTGGGGAAGGAGCAGAGGGACAGGGGAAGAGAGAGAATCCCAAGCAGTCTTTGCACTGTCAGTGCAGAGCCTAATATGGGGCTTGAACTCACAAACTGTGAGATCATAACCTGAACCAAAGTCAAGAATCAGACACTTAACTGACTGAACCACCCAGGTGCCCTATACTTTGTTCTTTTTTGACAAATCACTAATTGTAGCCCACAGTTAACAGATAGAGATTCATACTCCACCTTCTTGAATGGGGAATATCTACATACATAGGAATTGTTCTTCACTGGAAATCTGTCTATTCCCTCAATATATGGATTCAATGCTATATATATATATATATATATATATATATATATATATATATATATATATATATCTTTCAGTTGGAACTTGAGTCCTTTAGACATACTCTCAGAGTTGTTATTTTTTCTTGTTGTTTATCATTTAAATAATTTCTGGCACTAATGGATGCTCCAGGATCATATTGTATATTCCTTGCCCCAGCTTTACAATCAGCTATTTATTTAAGAATCTAGATTGCTCTTATTGGAGGATGATATTAGATACAAAGAGGTTGGCACTGGGTGTCCTCATTGCTCCTGGGGTATCATTGCTTCTAAGGCATCCCAGTGGACACAGCCACTGTATATAGATAAAGATATAGAAATAGATATAGGTATAGATATATAGATACATGGATGTATCAATATTAAGCTAAACCTGAGTTCATTTTAATGTCTCTAATTCTAAATCAGTATCACATGGTTCATCTTGGTTTATTCTAGCCTCCCCCTTGTTGATCTGTAACCTCCTGCTCCAACAGTGACAAATCTGGTTTCCATCAGCTGCCATCCATTTACATATTCAACCCTGGTATGCATTTACAGCACTTTCAGAATTGTTTACTCATATTCCCATGAAAATAACTTTACCAACTAGAGTATAGCACTTATTTATAGCTCCTTTTATCTTTAGTCTTACTGTGTTCATTCACTTTCAAAATTTCTTAGATCAGCCTTGCTTTTTTCCCCACATCCTTCAGTAAGATTATGTCATGTATTTTTAATAGTTAAATTCTTTCGGTACAATCGGCATTCTATCTTGTGTTCTCTCTCTCCTAGTTGTTTTTTTTTTTTTTTTCTTCCTTACATTCAGCAAACTGAGTTTATTATAGTTCAGTGGGTTATGACAAACGGTTAGTGTTGTGTATCACCAATCATAGTACCACACAGAATAGTCCCATAGTTCTAAAATATCTCATGTACTCCACCTTTTTAAAACTGCTCCAAACCCCTGTCAACCAGTGATCTGTTTTCAGTCTCTATGGTTTTGTCTTTTCCAGAATGTCATATGCATGGAGTAATATTCCATTTGTCATATTCCACCAGACTCTCTAAAACTGGCTTTCTTTACTTAGCAATATGAATTTCAGATTCATTCATGTTTTTCTGTGGATCAATAGCTGTTCCTTTTGGTTGCTAAAAAATATGTACACATCACAGTTTTTAATTTGTTCCATTCACCTATCAAAGAACATCTTGGTTCTTTCTAGATTTTGTGCTTATGCATAAAGCTATCAACACTCCTGTGGCAAGTTTTTGTTTTCAAATAATTTTAGTAAATACCTAGGATGGCAATTACTAGGTTATGTGTTAAGTCTATGTTTAGCTTTATAAGAAATAGCAGCCAAACTGTCTTTCAAAGTTACTATAGCATTTTTCATTTACGTCCCGTAATGAATGATGGTTCATATAGCTCTACATCCTTGCTAGCAATTTGTTGTTAGGTTTGTTGTTGTTGTTGTTTTGTTTTGTTTTTTTAGCAATTGACAATAAATTTATAATGATGCCATTGTTTTGAGTATCACTTCTCTAGTTACATTATATTGAATAAAGTTTATTTGCCTACTGTATATCTTTTCCAATGTGGTGTCTTTACAGATATTTTGCTCATTGTTAAGTTGGGATGTGTTTTTGCTTATTGTTGAGGTTTAAGTGTTTTTATTGATGAGCTTACTGTTCTTTTTGTGTGTGGGTCAGTGTTTCATATTATGTGTCCCACATGCATTAAAAATCCCTGGAGGTGCTGCCTGATTACAGTATTCTGGGTCCAATTCCAGACCTAATCAATTGGGGTCTCTGAGAATATGGTTCAGTGTGCTGTGTACTTCACAAGTTCCATAAGTGATTCTTATGCATCCTAACTAACATTTGTGAACTCCTGGTGTATAATTTGCTGAGCCATTTCAGAATTGTAATCAGGTGTCGATGAGGCTATTCTAAGTCACTTTTTTTTTTTTCAAACATAGCTCTACCCTTGAATCATCTTGGGAGATCTTTAAGATAAAAAATACCCAGGCTCTCTCTGACCTAATGAATCAGATCTTCTAAGAATGGGATCTATGCATCATTTTTTTTTTTTTGCGGTTAATCATGGACTAATTTTATTCTCACACCTAGAGTAATACAGCTTCTGCATGTCTCAAAAATATTGATGATATAACTGTCTCAGAAAAAAAAATATTTAGGAAGGCAAATGCATTTCAAAAGGAAACTAGAATTCTCATACAGTACAGAAAAGGAATACAAATTACTATAAGGACTTTGGAATACTATTTGATATTATTTATTAAATTTAAATACATGCATCATTTTTGTTTAAATTTCCCCAAGTACTTCTAATGTGCAGCCAATATTAAGAACCACATTCCTAATTCATGTAAGTATTGTAACATGTAACAATTCCATTTGTTTCACCAAAATTTTTACCAAACACATTAAAAAACCACATTTTTCATTTTATTTACTGAGTTTTAATAGTGAGAAATTAAATATCCATTAATCATTTACAATATGACAGGCAGGGCAGAACTGCAACTCACATACCAAGTTATAGAAGTATTTAATTTTGATGTTATATAACAATGAGGTTTTTTTTGTTTTTTTTTTTTTAAGTTTTATGGGCAAGTCGCATACAGGCAGAATTAAAACTTTTTTTTTATTTTAGGAAACTCTGGGAGACGAAACAACATCCTCGAGGTAGTCCACTCTAGCGTTTAATACTACTATTGGGGGGCGCCTGGGTGGCGCAGTCGGTTAAGCGTCCGACTTCAGCCAGGTCACGATCTCACGGTCCGTGAGTTCGAGCCCCGCGTCGGGCTCTGGGCTGATGGCTCGGAGCCTGGAGCCTGTTTCTGATGCTGTGTCTCCCTCTCTCTCTGCCCCTCCCCCGTTCATGCTCTGTTTCTCTCTGTCCCAAAAATAAATAAAAAACGTTGAAAAAAAAATACTACTATTGGGAAATTTATATTTTAAAATAATGAAAATTCTCTGGCCTCAAACTTTTCTTTATATGAATGTGTAGTCTCATAATTTCCCTTCTATCTCTCTGTACTACAATATTTAGCTATTACTCAAAGGACTATAAAAGGTATATACTACACTATTTAAGTGTTATTTAAAGGACCTTCATGAGTTATCTAATGCTACATTACAAATTACTCCCAAAATTTAATGGTCTAAAACAATAAAAAATTATTATATCATAGTTTCTGGATGTAATATCAGGAGTGAGTTTTTGGGTAATTCAAGATGAGAGTGTCTCATGAATTTGCTTTCAGGTTATCATCAGGGCCTGCTGTAATCTGAGGTTTTGACCGGGACTAGAACACTCATTTCCAAGATGGCTCATTCAGATGGCTGTTGACAGGGAGCCTCAGTTTCTTGCCACCTGGATCTCTCTAGACTGCTGAGTGTCCCTATTACACGGAAGATAGCTTCCCTCAGAACAAGTGATGCAAGGCAGAGATCCAAGAAGGATCCCACAATGCCTGTATTACCTAATCTTGGAAGTAACACGTTGCCATTTGCCTTGTATGTTATTCATTAGAAGCAAGTCATTAATTAAGTCCAACTCACACTCAAGGGGAGAGGAATTAAGCTCCACTCCTTAAAAGAAATAGAATCAAATAATTTGTAGACATATTTTAAAACCACCCCAAGACACTTTCAATCTTTATAATATTTACATTTTAAATTTTCTGTAACTATTATAACCACATAAGATTTTATGTGCTGAAAATTAAACAGCCCTAGAAATACTGAATATTATTTTAAAATAACTTCGAAAGCATCATACACCAATTTAACAATATTTTATTGAGTTCCGGTTTTATGTCAGATATTGTGCTGGGTTTCACAACAAATGAGAGAAATAAGATCCAGAGCTTTAAATTTAGCTGGAATCAAATAAGGGATGATAGAGCCAAAACTATACCTTCTGTGCTACATATTTTGTGACTGACAGAAGTATATATGGGATATACTTTAAGGAAAGAAAGAATATAATCATGCCAGAGTATCTGGTTAGGGGCGTGGTCAGGAAAGGCTTCTAAAGACAGTGATGACTGATATGTCTTGAGAGATGATTTAATAATATTCATCAGTGGCATGAAAGGAGATGAGGGACTTTTCTTGTGGATGAAGTGAAAACGAAAAATGCTTTGAGGAACTCTAAATTATTTCATTTAATCAAACAAATATTTTGCCTTGGAAAAAGATGAGTCAAGAAATAAAGGTAAGGTTAGATCTGTAAATAGACCATGATAAAGAACTCTACTCTTTTATTATAAAGAGTTAATAAATAAGTTCTTTGCAAAATTATTGCTACTATAAACAAAAAGTACCAGAAGGAACTCTATAATCATTATGGCAAAGTAATACTATTCTCATAGTAAGAATTACTAAAACTACCTACACTGATCAAGTGGTTAATTAAATGAATATATTCTTCCAATAATATGCTAATAATTATAATCTATTAGATGAATGATTTCTGCTTTCATTTTATTCATCTAGATATAGGCTATTGTACTTATTACAATTTCAAATATATGGAAATCTAAAATTTTCAAACATTATGCCAACAAGAATCTACTTTCAATTTTCCCTAATTGTCCCCATGGTTTGTTCACCTCTCTGGTGTCTAGAATATGGAACAGATTTTAAAATCACTTATTGTTTGATCTTACATGCTTGGCTAGGTGGAAGTGGCATGGGTGGGGATAAGATATGAACTAATCAAGCAGGCTGGCATGGGAGGGTCCTGGGTGCCAGGGCTTCCATTTTGGAAACAGATTCTCAGAGTATTCAGACTAAGGATAAGTGAGAGTGTGAATTTAGGGGTGAAAATAAGGAAGTCAAATCAAGTCAATTTAAGAAAAAAATTAAGCAGAGATCAAGAACCTGGTATATGCAAGATTTGAGGAGGGCAGTAAACACAGTGGTTTAACTGATACAGATAGTTCAAAAATAATTTCAGGAATTGGAGTCATGCACCTTGAAATGCACTAGTAGGCACACATATATTGTGTTAATAAATAGGGCTATTATAATCATATAGTACAGCCATTTCTGTAGTATCTTTTCCAAATCCTTAGAAAACAATATATACTTTTTATATCCGTATCCTTTGTTTAATGCTGAACCATGAGCTAAAATACCTGAATGCCAATATCCAAAGGAAAATGTACTTTTCTGTTTGTGTCCTCATTTACATTTGTTTCTATCAGCTTGAAAAACACTTTTAATTTAAGCAATAACTCAGAGAGAACAGAGAAAAAGATTCATCTAAAAGAGGTGATGATGGAAAAAATTAAAGTGGAGATGTGGAGGAACTTGTTAAGAAGGATCAATTAGTGCCTTTTTCCTTTCCACTTATTTTCTTTAAGTGCAAGGGGGTTGTTCACATTTCTTGCCAGATAGCACTTCTTTGTAATAAAAATAGAAAACTGTTCCAGCACCATAAGCAGAGAATGGTTATGATTCATTTCCAATGAAAGGGGAAGTGTGTTTCTTTTTCCAACACTCCTCAGAAGTTGGTTGAGCATCAGGTGCATCTGTCTGACTCCTCCAATCACAGATGCACCCTCTTGCTTAGCTTTGTGGAAACTTTTCTCCTTCCAATATATTCTGAATCTCCATGCACATTTTTAAATAGATGCTGTATTTTCTGTCCAGTGTTTAAATTAAGCAAGAGTACCGAATAGCTTTTTTTTGGAGAGAGAGAGAGAGAGAGAGAGAGAGAGAGAGAGATTTTCAGTTGGATGTAAGGGAAAGAAAGGTTTTGAGCCATTTTTATGAAAATGCCTGTCATACTTCCAAGTTTCTGGGCACTGTTGTCTTCAACTTTCACACTGCTGCTCTCTAGGTTATGGTCTTCAACATCATCAACACCAAATGTTTTCGAAAATCATAGTAGAAGCAGACTCAGTATTCTCATTAAACAGGATTTGGGCCAACTCATCTAGATTTAAAATATATGTCCACTTACCACAAAGCTATAGACTTAAAGACCCCTGGCAATTTACAGAGTTACTCTAGTTAAAATATAAGGACAGTTACAAAAAAAAGAGTTGGCAAGGATTTGGGGTGTTAGATGGATGTCACTGTATCTTAGTTTTCTACTCTGAGACTTTCTTTATTGTACACATCTTTTGTCTTAAACTGAAACTCTACCTCCATGCAGTTTAACTGGTATATTCCAGTTTCTACCATGTTAAACAGGAGATTTTGCATAGCTCATAAAATCTAGTTTTTTTTTTTGCTGTACTTCATTTTATTCTCAGACTTTATAGTTTTATTAGTGATGTTATACAGAACTGTCTAATAAAACATCTCAATTCCTGATGTATTCCATTGGAAAATAAGATATATGAATGATTGACTATTTCTTTGTTGCTTAGCTTATTGTGTAGTATAGTTAATCACATGGTAATTGATCAAGAAGTATAATTGGATGGATTGAGAATATTTCAAAAAATTCAATGTTTAACTCTTACTACTTACATACCTGCTGTCATGAATTGGGAGCCTATGGTAAAATAATTTCTTATACTGCAACAATTGTACGAAACACAGGGGGAGCAGCATGGAGACCCTGAGCATTTCTTGTCTCTGAAATACAGCCAGATCAGCACTAAACCATTTTGAACACCTAGGAAATTGATCTGAGGATTAATACAAAAATCTGCATAACCTGAGCCACATAACCTGGCAGATACATGGTGCAGAGAGGTGAACTGGGGGAGAGAAAAGGTGCAGAGGGTAGGGAGCTGTTTTTGTGGACAGAAGACAGAAAAAGGGAAATGGGGAGAGCGTGGTACATTGGGATTGTGCAAGAAAAGCACTCGCCAAAAAATAGCTGGAGAGAAAGAGAAAGAGTAAAAACACTCGCAGGGGACTGAACAAGAAATCTGTTTCCCAAAACCACTGACAGGAGGAAAGGAGGGAGTTTCAATACCATCAGGATTCTATAAACAGTGGAGTGCAGAGTCTGAACTTTTGGAACTCAGTGTCTGGCGATGCTCTGGTGAGGAAGCTGGGTGAATCCCCAGAAGCAGTCAGCAGCATCTGAAGGGTCCATGTGCCACATGGGCAGAAGTGGTTCCCCTGCTTAGAGAGCATTTGGTAGAGGCCATATGGTCTCCCCACAGGCAAAGGTTCCAGCGGGTGCCTGAGAGCAGCCACATTTGCTGGTATTGAGACAAAGACACCAGAATGCAGTGAAAGTGCTGGTTGTATGTTGTGATTTGCCATAATCTCTAAACTTCTGCCACTCCATGATCCTTCCACTATTTTCTGGGGCAAGCAGGCTTCTGGACATTACTCAGGGAGACCCTCCCCCAGAGAGTTGGCAGGGGTCCAACCTGCAGGGGACTCTGAAGCATTGGGATTTGGAACATCTGAGGAAAAAACTCTAGAGGGAGGTGCTGCCTGGCAGGCAGACAGCTTGGATACACACAGGGTAGAGACATGGAGTGGACGGAGGCCTGAGACAAAGGAGGGGTGCTTGATCACCGGTTGGTGAGAGCACAAAGTTCCTGTTCCAGAGAACAAGGAGCTAGGTGAAGTGCGCCACACCGATCCATCCCGATAAGCTAAGCAGTGCCACTTAGTAGAGAATGGAACCATTACACCAAGCTGCACCCACCTGCACCCTCTAAGCACATCCCCTAGAAAACCAGCACGTCACTCCACCTGCTTATTGTATAGACTACAGAAGCCTTTATAGTTATAGTTCCAGGGGAAATGGGATGTAACTTCATTTGGATTTCATTCTGTTCGCTGCTTCATTTATTTGTTTTATTTTCTGTTTTTGCTTAAATTGTTTTCTTTTTTCTTCTTTTATTTTGTTTTCTCCCTCATTCTTGGATACAGAAAGAGAAAAAATGTATTTTTATTTTTATTTTTTCACCAAATTTTTATTTTTTTAATTTTTAAAGTTATATTTCATTGTCTATTTCATTGTCCTTATTTCATTTTATTCTATTTATATATTTTTTAATTTTAATTTTTTGACCTTTTTTCTCTTTCTTTTTTTTTCTTTCCCAGTTTTCTCTATTCTATCAAGTTTCTTTTAACAAGCAGAACAAAACACAGCTAGGATCTAGGTTCCTTTATAATTTTTGTTTTGTTTTATTTTTTTACTTTTTATTTTTTACCTTAGTAATTTTTTCTTCCTCAAAAATCACAAAATGAAGGAATTCACCCCCCACAAAAGAAGAAGAAGAAATGACAGCCAGGGGCTTAATCAATACAGATATAAGCAAGATGTCTGAGCCAGAATTTAGAACCATGATAATATGAAATACTAGCTGGGGTTGAAAAAAGCATAGCATCCCTTTCTGTGGAGACAAAAGAAATAAAATCTAATGAGGATGAAATTAAAAATGTTATAACTGAGATGCAAACTCGATGAAAGCCACGACAGCAAGGATGGACAAAGCAGAGCAGCAAATCAGCGATTTAGAAGACAAAATTATGGAGAATGATGAAGCAGAAAAAAAGAGGGAAACAAAGGCAAAAGAGCATGATACAAGACTTAGAGAACATTTTTAATAAAAAAATATTTTTTAAGAAAAAAGTAATAACATTGAATCATAAGAGTCCCAGAAGATGAAGAGAGAGAAAAGGGGGCAGAAGTTTTATGTGAGTAAAACTATAGTGAAAACTTTCCTAATCTGAGGTAAGAAACAGACATCAAAATCCAAGAGGCACAGAGAACTTTCATTATGTTCAACAAAAACCAACGATCACCAAGGCATGTCATAGTCAAATTTACAAAATACACAGACAAGGGAATAAAAGTCCTTAACCTGTAAGGAAATACAGATCAATTTTGCATCAGACCTATCCACGGAAACTTGGCATGTCAGAAAGGGGTGGCAGGATATATTCAACGTGCTAAATTGGAAAAATATGAAGCCAGAAATTCTTTATCCAGAAAGGCTGTCATTCAAAATAGAATAAATATTTTCCCAAACAAAAAACTAAAAGAGTTCATGAGTACCAAACCAGTCCTGCAAGAAATTTTAAGGGGGGTTGGGAGTCGGGGGGAGCGCTGAGTGGAGAAAAGGCAAAACAAAATGAAAAAAAGACCAAGAGCAACAAATGCTAGAAAGGACCAGAGAGCATTATCAGAAATGCCAACTCAAGAGACAACACTATGGCACTAAATTCATATATGTCAGTATTCACTCTAAATGTCAGTGGACTAAATGCTCTAATCAAAAGACATAGGTTATCAGAATGGATAAGAAAAAAGGACCCACCTATATGTTGCTTACAAGAGACTCATTTTAGACCTAAAGACACCTGTAGAGTAAAAGTAAGGAGATGGAGAACCATCTATCATGCTAATGACCATCAAAAGAAAGTTGTGTAGCCATATTTATATCAGACAAACTAGATTTTAAAATAAAGACTGTAACAAGAAATGAAGAAAGGCATCATATCATATTTAAGGGGTCTATCCACCAAGAAGACTTAATGATTATAAATATTTATATCCCCAATGTGGTAGCAAAGAAATATATAATGCATTTAATCACAAACATAAAGTACCTCATTGACAATAATACCATAATAGAAGGGGACTTCAACACCCCACTTACAACAATAGACAGATCATCCAAGCAGAAAATCAACAAGGAAACAATTTCTCTGAATGACACACTGGAAGAGATGGATTTAAGAGATATATTTAGAACATTTCATCCTAAAGTAGCAGAATACACATTCTTCTCTAGTGCACATAAAATATTCTCCAGGGTCACAAATCAGCCCTCAGCAAGTACAAAAAGATCGAGATCATACCATGCATATTTTCAGACCACAATGCTATGAAACTCAAAATCAACCACAGGAAAAAATTTGGAAAGACCACCAATACTTGGAGATTGAAGAATGTCCTACTAAAGAATGAATGGGTTTAACCAAGAAATTAAAGAGTAAATTAAAAAGGACATGGAAGCCAATGAAAATGAAAACACAACAACCCAAAACATCTGGAGTATAGCAAAGGCAGTCATAAGAGGGAAGTATATGTCAATCCATGCTATATACCTTACCTTACATGTAAAAGAGCTGGAAAAGAACAGCAAATGAAACTCAAAACCAGGAGAAGAAGGGAAATAATAAAAATTAAAGCAGAAATCAATGATATTGAAATTAAAAAATTAAAAATTAAATTAAAAAACATGGAAGAACAGATCAATGAAATCTGGAGCTGGTTCTTTGGAAAAATTAACAAAATTGATAACCCTCTAGCCAGATTGATCAACAAGAAAAAGGAAAGGACCTAAATAAATAAAATCATGAATGAAAGAGGAGAGTTCACAACCAACACTGCAGAAATACAAACAATAATAAGAGAATATTATGAGCAACTTTATGCCAAAAAAATGGGAAATCTGGAAGAAATGGACAAAGTCTTAGTAACATATAAACTACCAAACTGAAACAGCAAGAAATAAAAAATTTGAACAGACCCATAACCAGCAAAGAAATTGAATCAGTAATCAAAAATCTCCTAACAAACAAGGGTCAGGGCCAGATGGGGAAGTCTACCAAACTTTTAAAGAGTTAACACCTATTCTTTTGAAGCTGTGTCAAAAAATAAAAGTGGAAGGAAAACTTACAAACTCATTCTACAAGGCCAGCATTACCTTGATTCCAAAACCAGACAAAGATCCCACTAAAGAAGAAAACTACACATCAATTTCCCTGATGAACATGGATGCAAATTCTCAACAAGACACTAACCAACTGGATCCAACAATACATTAAAAGAATTATTCACCACAATCAAGTGGTATTTATTCATGGAATGCAGGGTTGGTTCAATATCCACAAATCAATCAATGTGATACATCATATTAATAGAAGAAAGGATAAGAACCACATGATTCTCTCAATAGATGCTAAAAACATTTGACAAAATACAGCATCCTTCCTTGATAAAAACCCTCAAAACAGTAGGGATAGAAGGAGCATACCTCAAGATCATAAAGGCCATATATGAAAGGCCCACTGCCAATATCATCCCCAATGAGAAAAAGCTGAGTCTTCCCCCTCAGTTCAAGAACACAACAAGATGTTCCCTCTTAGTTATTCAACATAATGTTGGAAGTCCTAGTCTCAGCAACCAGACAATATAAATAAATACAAAGCATCCAAATTGGTAAGGAGGAAGTCAAACTTTCACTCTTTGCAGACAACATGATACTCTAGGTTGAAAACCCAAAAGCCTCCAGCAAAAACCTGCTAGAACTAATACATGAATTCAGCAAAGTTGCAGGAAATAAAATCAACATACAGAAATCAATTGCACTTCTATACACCAATAATGAAGCATCAGAAAGAGAAATCAAGGAATCAGTCTCATTCACAACTGCACCAAAAAACATAAAATACCTAGGAATAAACCCAAGCAAAGTGTAAAAAATCTATACACTGAAAACTATACAGAGCTTATGAAAGAATTGAAAAAGACACACAAAAAAATGAAAAACATTCCATGCTCATGGATTGGAAAAACAAACATTGTTAAAATGTCAATACTACCCAAAGGAATCTGCATATTCAATCTCTATCAAAATAACACCAGCATTCTTCACAGAACTAGAAAAAACAATCCTAAAATTTGCATAGAACCTGAAAAACCCTGAATAGCCAAAGCAATCCTGAAAAAGAAAATCAAAGCTGGAGGCATCACAATCTTGGACTTCAAGCTATACAAAGATATAATCATCAAGACAGTATGGTAATGGCACAAGAACAGAAACATAGATCGATGGAACAGAATAGAGAAGCCAGAAATTAACCCACAAATGTATGTCCAACTAATCTTTGACAAAGCAGGAAAGAATAACCAAAGGAAAAAAGACAGCCTCTTCAGCAAATGGTGTTTTACCCCATACACAAAAATAAACTCAAAATGGACGAAAGACCTAAACGTAGGATAGGAAGCCATCAGTATCCTAGAGGAGAAAACAAGCAACAACCTATTTGACTTCGGTCACAGCAACTTCTTACTTGACATGTCTCTAGAGACAAGGGAAACCATAGCAAAAATTATTGGGACCGCATCAAGATAAAAACCTTCTGCACAGTGAAGGAAACCATCAGCAAAACTAAAAGGCAACTGACAGAATGGGAGAAGGTATTTGCAAATAACATATCAGTTAAAGCATTCCCTGATGAATGGTATACAAAATCTGTAAAGAACTTATCAAAATCAATACCCAAAGAAACAAATAATCCAGTGAAGAAATGGGCAAAAGACATGAATAGACACTTTTCCAAAGAAGACATACAGATGGCTAACAGACACATGAAAAGATGCTCAATATCCCTCATCATCACGGAAATACAAATCAAAACCACAATGAGATACCATCTCATACCTGTCAGAAAGCTAAAATAAACAACTCAGGCAAAAACAGATGTCAGTAAGGATGTGGATAAAGGGGAACCCTTTTGCACTGCTGGTGGGAATGCAAACTGGTACAGCCACTCTGGAAATAGTATGGAAGTTCCTTAAAAAATTAATAATAGAACTACCCTACAACCCAATATTACTGGATATTTATCCAAAGGATACAAAAATGCTGATTCCAAAGGGCACATGTATCCCAATATTTATAGCAGCACTATCGACAATAGCCAAAGTATATAAAGAGCCCAAATGTCATTGAATGATGAATGGATAAAGAAGATGCAGGATATATATATATAATGGAATATTACTTGGTTATGAAAAATAACGAAATCTTGCCATTTGAAACAATTTGGATGGAACTAGAGTATATTATGCTAAGTTAAATGAACCAGTCAGAGAAAGACAAATATATGGTTTCACTAATATGTGGAATTTAAGATTCAAAACAAATGAAGCAAAAATAATATAAAACCAGAAAGGTAGATAAACCATAAGAGACTCCTAAATACAGAGAAAAAACTAAGGGTTGCTGGAAGGGTGTTGGGTGGGGGGAGGGCTACAGGGGTGAGGGGCATTAAGGAGGACATTCGTTGGGATGAGCACTGGGTGTTATATGTCAGTGATGGATCACTAAATTCTATTCTTTATAAAATAAATAAATAAATAAATAAATAAATAAATAAATAAATAAATTTTGATTTAAAAAATAAATAAAACACAAAAAAATTTTTGATAGAATAAGAAAAAAATATTGTCTCTCTTTGAACATATCCTTTTTAAGTTACAAAAATAAATGTAACTGAATTTGCATGGTTCCTTCCAAGTAGTTTATGACTTTGAAGATACTTTGCATTCTCACAAACTACTTCACTACCATTGTTCATGCAGATGAAAGGAAACCACATATGAGATATTAGACTAGAAAGTTTTAAGGGTCTTTTTAATTATTAAAATCTCTGATTATACTATTGAGAAATTAATTGTTTATTTTTTAAAGTAAACAAGGTCCAAAGCTAACTCAATATATTAATGATAGAGATTATTCACATGGCAATAAGTTTATTTCTAATATCTATTTTGCTCAATTCAATATTCATACAGTGATGATATTGCATCTAAGTAAAATTAATTTATTAGTAGTATTATGGAGGATCAGACAATCAGTAGGATGTTGGAGGACCTAACTTGGAAATCAACAGAAGCCAAGAAGAGATATATCCAGTGACAGTCTTGTAACTGAAACAACATAGTCAAGATGTTGGATGATTTCTATGTTGAATGTCCTACATATGTTGCCTCTTCTTTGCTTCCCTAGTGCCTTGAAGATTAACAGTGTTTAAGTCAGGAACGAGTCCCCTACTTCTCCTCAGGCAGGAGAGGATTAAAATATTTCTTGAATTACAAGAACTTCAGTCATTTTATCTTTCAGTCTGGGAAGTTACCAACAGATATAACACTCCCAACAAGCCTGTACACAGTGATGGAGAGGTAATTAGCCAAAAAGAAAATGGGAGACTATAAAAGGAGAGACTGAACCTGACTGACCCCAAATGAGAAATCCTCACAACATTATGAAGCAGTTCTACATAGGATATTTGCAGTAATTTTGAGCTACACAGACTTATATTTTCTTTTTTGCATCTGTACTTAAAGTGCATACTGTTTGAAAAAACTAATCAGGTATCTCTCAAACTTTTAAGTTAAGACACTCAGTGTGAGTCACATTCCATTTCATTCTGCCCTAATCCCTAGATAGGTACTGATTGTGCATGCAGGACTCTAGTTTCTCCTTGACTAATGGAAGGAAGGTGAACCTCACTGTCACCAATTAACTATTGTATAAGGTAAACTCCTGGTAGAATAAGATGACTTGTTGCAACAATGATTTGAAATGGACTAAGCAGCATTCCCTGTAGTCAACATTCAAAATCCCATTATCCTCAGGTCTCCAAGGAGCCTTGTTTGATAAATACTGTTGAAATAACAATTGTGTCATTATTTGTAAAGGGGCAAGATTCATAAGTATGAATAGTGTGTTTTTAAGCACTGTTGCACTATTTGAACTTTGGCAAAGATGGTTGTGTCTGAAAGAATATGCTCATTAATCTCTACAAACAAGTTGTAGGTTTATTTTTTAATACCATTTGATACAAAAAAGAATAAGAAGTTGGCTTTGTTAGCATTTTATCATGAATGCCAATAGTTATTTTTCTTGTCTGACTCAATAGTTCATGCCCTGAATCCATAAAAACATTGAAAACACAAGCAATTCAGTGTCCTAATCTCCATTTTGATGGTGCTACAGTTGCCTTTGGAAGAAGTGCTTATTTCTTTAGAACTCTCTTGACATTATCTTACTTGTTAAATAGGTGGAATAAGTGTTCCACCTTCTGAATATATGAGCTATGTGTTTCCTACGCACTTCCTTTCTTCCTCTTTTTTTTTCTTTCTCATATTCTTTCTGTTTTTTTAATAGCTCATTTCTCTTTCTGTAGAATCCATGTGCAATATAATCATTCAGTTGTATTTCACTTCTTATTAATTCAGAGCATTCATGTTCATTTTAAAAACTCCTATGAAACCCATTTGCAGTAAATAACATTTTAAGATGTGATATGTCTTTATGGATGAGGAAACTTAATAGTAGGGGCTCTTAAATATGCAACCTCTAATTCAGAATGACTGACACATTAAATCATATCATCTAACTATACTGTTGTGCTTTAAGAAATTCTGAACTCTCAGAAGTAGCATAATTAATAGTTGAGAGAAATAAGACTATAATATTTAGTTTGGTTAAAACAGAAAGGCACATTTGGGAAACATTTACTGGAATTCAAAGAAAATGGATAAAAATCAATTTTGCCTGTTGTCTGCATTTCTGTTTCATTCTTCAGTTGCCAACACACCATAAATTGGTACTAGAATTAGAATTTTGACATATCATTAATCAGAAAAATAAATATGAAACAGCTTGATGAACCCTGTATAAGAAACAAAAATTCAAATAAAAAGTGATCCCATATGTGTCATTTATTGCAGTAGCTTAATATAATTTAGTAAATCATAAAACAGCAAAGGACATAAGCTTCCTCTTTCTTATTTTTCATGGAAATTTTTTGAAGAGGGAACGCTAGTTTAATATCATAAAAATATGTTTTTACATATTTTTGGTACCATTTGCCATGATGTTCACATCTAAATTCTACTTAATTTTAGAATCATATTTTATATCAATTAGAAAATTTTCTCTTTTTGTATGTAAAGTATTACTGGAGAATTCTTATTAAACTGTTTGGAAAATATAACTACTCTAGTTGATTAAGCTGTATTACATACATTGAACTGTTAATATATCAGTAAAGGATAGACTAATGTCTCATTTTCAAATGTCTGTTAGTAGGCTATTAAAATTATCCTGCTGAGAGATATTCTTAGCATGGAAAAGGCAGTGTAGATGATGGATGATTTGAGAGCTATTTAAGAGCTAGAATCAACTGTCCTGGGGGATGGATTGGATATGGAGAAGAGAGAGGGAGATGCCAAGATAACTCCCAGGTTTCTTTTCCAAGAAATTGGGTAGATGTTGATGCCATCAACAAAGATAAGAAACACTGGATCGACTTTCCAGACTTTTTTTTTAACTTTTTTTTTTAAACTCTGCCTTCAACCTGTACCTTTATTCTAAAAAAGGCTCCAAATGCTATTCTCCCATGTCTCAAAGATTATATCCAAACTGTAAACCTACCATCTTTTCCAAAATTGTTTATTTTACCTTGTTTATCTATTTTATTTTTTAATTTTTTTTTTAGAAATTCCAAATAGAATTTTCTGGCTACATTTTTGGAGTAATCCCAAATAGGATGTTGTTTTGGAAATATCAGAGTCCCACGCTTTGCAGTTTTACTCTGTTGGGTATGGAACCCCAAGTTTAGCTTGCTAGGAAGAAAATCCAGGCCCATTTTTTTTTTACTATTCTTGCTGGGGATTTTGTTAAAAAACCTCTTTGTTAAGCCTGTTATCCAATTTAGTCTGTCAAGCAGAGGATAAGAACAACTTAACTAATATTTATGCTCACTTTCTTTCTAACTGGAGAAAAATAATTGTTATTAATATATTTAGGGTCTTAAAATTGGACATCTATAAGGCATATGAGAGAACATATCACGTGGTAGGCCAAATAATGCCTCAGAAATATATCCAGTCCTAATCCCAGATAATGCAAGGTATCTTAATAATATCTTATTAATATCTTATAAGATATAATAATATATTAATATGATAATGCAAAGTTATTTAATAATAATACCTATCTCATAGTACTGTATTGGAATTTAAAAGAGTAATTCATATAAAGTGTCAAGTAAACCACACACAAATGTTAACTATCATTTTTTATTTAACATTGTGATATTCCCTATTACCAAGGATAGTTAAGGAATTTCTAATTTTGAAAGTCTTATATAAAGTAGGTGATTTTCTTATGACTAGAAATAGGCAGATTCTGATTTATATCAGTCTTGGAAGATTTTATAACTGTATAGCCAAAACACAGTAGTAAATACACAAAATGATTCTGATAGCTGACCCTAACCTTATCTAATCAGGAAAAAACTTCCTTGGTGGTAGCAGAGCCTGGGGAAAATAAGGAGTGAAGCTGCCATAACTGTTGATAACTTAAGACAATTTACCAAAGTCACAGCCATGGTCAGTTCTGGGATTTCCTCCTAGACAAGCACAAGGAATTATTAAAATATTTAGTTATTAATACTGATCACAGCCACATTAGCAGACACAGGTCTGTAATGCTCAAAGTGCTGGCAACCTCAGAGACACTGGGAAAACTTCTTTCATACTTTATATCAGAGCTTCCTGTAAACTTGACCCAGTGAGCTTAGGTATATTATCATATCCATTGTTCATTTTATTTGATGTACCATTTTTAATTCTTGTATTATTAATGCAAAGAGTGAGCCTAGTAATGGTGGTAACTTGAAGTATGTAGAGGAGGAAAACTCTTTCTTTGTCCATCTTAGGTCCTCTGGCTAGGGTCCTATAAATTGGACTGATGACATACTAATAGGAGAGAAGCACAGAAATTTAATGTAAGTTTTATGTGACATGAGAGCTTAATGAGGAAATGAAGACCTGAGGAAACAGTTAAACCTGGGCATTTTTATGCCAGCTATGATAAAAGTGGAAAGCCATGGAAAAATGTGATAGGACAAAGGATATGAGCTAATGGTAGTAAACTGGGGTAAATTAAGTGAGGCTCATTCATTTAGATTCTTCTTGGTGTTCCTCTGTCTTTGGATATAAGGATGCTCTTCCTCCAGACATGGAGAAGGCACTCAATGAGGGTCTTAAGACTTGCTTCAAGGAACTTCTTAAGAAGGGGGGAGATCAGAGAGTCTTTTCTGGACTTGCCATTTTTCCATTTCCTTCAGCTTACAATATTCAGTATGTCCAGGTGCTATTATGCTTTGGAGAAGTATGTCTTAAACCCCTGTCAAGTGTTGTATGTGCAATTTTTATTTGAGCTTTCTAGTCTACTTGGTCCGTCTGCAGCTCTACACTTGGATCATTCATTCTTTTGTTTAAAGGAATATGGACACACTCTAGTTTCTATTAACTGCCATAATGTCTTCACAGAATTCAATGACTTCTACCAAAGTAGACATTAACTTCTACCAAACATTTACTTCTACCAAATCTGTACAATACCTTACACTTAACTAATATGAGATTTATAAGTTATTTTTAGTATAAGATTTACTTATATGCAACTGTCTGACGTTGAGAATAGTAGAGATATTAGCAAAAGAAGATCTATGAGCCAAGGCTTCTGGTAAAATTCATATTTCTTTAATATAATATCTATTTAATGGGGCATTGAAATTTTAAATTATGTTATTTTGGCATATTATCAACTTGTTTAAATACCCTTTAATTGTGGTTGAAGGAGTATCCTAGATATCAGTGTCCTCGTCTATTACTATAGATATCATTCTGGTTCACTGTTTACCAAACTATGGACCACAGAATTAGTTCCACAAGTCATTATTTATTGTTCTATGAAAAATGCTTTCCATGACTAAATAGGCTTGGCAAATACTTGAATAAAGTTAAATGTTTCTTTTCTTCAGGACTCATAAGAAGACTTTAACATGGACAATATATTCTGATTCTTCCACAGTAAATAGACCTCATTAATTACCAAATCTATTTGAAAAGAAACACTTTATTTTGTTTTATTTTCTTATTTGTTGGAAATAAACTAGTTCCATGTTATGGAATGAGTTTTCCTTAAAAGGCAGTTTGGAACATAATGGAACACATGGTATATCTAAGCTTCACCCCAACTGTAACATTCTTTTTTTTTAATTGTTTAAATGATAGAATTAATACATGAATTAATTGTAAAAAGTTAAACATTGACAGTTAATATTTTATTAATACATTCCTTGCCTAATTTCTTTTGTCAAACCCTGAGGCAAAAGATAACTAGATTTGTTTATATCCAAATTCCTATTCTCCCGCCTTTTATCACTTTAACCTGAATTCATTCACCTTAGTAAATTATGTATAGTCCTTTTTAAAATTTGTATCTTTTGACAAAATTGCTTAGAGATACCTTACATCAAAAAATAAACATATTCCTGACTAAGAATAAAGAGTGTGACTGAGCATTATTTCATGAGTACAAAGTCATAGCAGATTTTTTTTTTTTTTTTGCCATTTTTGTTAAAGAGACTTAAGGAAACTCTGTCTCATACTTCTAAAATTTTCAGAAATGAAAATGGCTAATTTTTACTTCTGAGTTTCTGAGAACCCCCTGGGGCATGCACTATGTGAGGCAGTTGAAAATGTCATTTTTAAGAGTATGAGAATGATAGCTTTCTTCTATAATTGGTTGAACCCAAGGTAGCAATTTTATGTATGTATTTTCTTAGTAGTAGTTTTAGGACTATTTGGTCAGGTAGAAATCACCATGTAAAGACAATTTTTGGTTTTAGAGGAAGAGTAAAAAGGAAAAAAAAGAAGTAACCCACTCTAAACATAGTTTCTCCTAGTTAAGAAGGAAGATTATTCTGTTTCTAAGACTTCTATATTACTGTAGAAAGAGGGAGAGAAAAGAAATTTAAAGCAGTCTCTTGGTTATATTTCGCATTTTTTCTCCCATTCTTCTGTTATAAAGGTGATCTTTTGATAGCCCTGGAATTTATGGATTCATAATGGTTTTTATCCACAAAATAACTAAGATTAGCCGCAGTACAAAGGATTTATTGAAGGAATTTCATATGTTCAATACTGTTAATAGTAATCTGTGATCACATATTGATAGAGAATCCATAGACTCAGTGCTCTGTTAAGGTGTACCAGAGGTCCAATATATGTATATATAGGACACCGTTCTTTTTTTTTTTAATAACAAAAATTTATTTACATATTTGGTAACCATAACAGTAAGCAATTTTGAGCACTTTCTTTTTTTTGTCTCTTCTTTCTTTCTTTCTTTCTTTCTTTCTTTCTTTCTTTCTTTCAATATAGTTTATTGTCAAGTTGGTTAACATACAGTGTATATAGTGTGCTCTTGGTTTTGGGGATAGATTCCCATGATTCATCACTTACATACAATACACAGTGCTCATCCCAACAAGTGCCCTCCTCAATGCCCATCACCCATTTTCCCCATCCCCCGCTCCCCCACCAACCCTCAGTTTGTTCTCTGTATTTAAGAGTTTCTTATGGTTTGCCTCCCTCCCTCTCTGTTTGAAACTATTTTTACCCCTTCCCTTCCCTCCATGGTCTTCCATTAAGTTTCTCAAGTTCCACATATGAGTGAAAACATGATATCTTTCTCTGACTGACTTATTTCATTTAGCATAATACCCTCCAGTTCCAGCCATGTTGTTCCAAATAAGAGGATTTCATTCTTTCTCATTACCAAGTAGTATTCCATTGTATGTATAAACCACATCTTCTTTATCCATTCATCAGTTGATGGACATTTGGGCTCTTTCCATAAATTGTCTATTGTTGAGAGTACTGCTATAAACATTGGGGTACATGTGCTCCTATCAATCAGAACTCCTGTGTCCTTTGGATAAATTCCCAGTAGTGCTATTGCTGCATCGTAGGGTAGTTCTATTTTTAATTTTTTGAGGACCTCCACACTGTTTTCCTGTGGCTGCACCAGTTTGCAAGAGGAAAGCTATGCCCTTGTTAGCCACTGTAAATATGAAAACTGTCATGTCTTTCCATCATCTTTGAAGACCCGTAGCCACTAGCCACAAAAGGGCTTCTTTACACAAGGCCTCCGTAGCATTTCCCTGATCCTTCTTAAAGTTCAGGGGAAAAAAAAGGTGAGAAGTTAGAGGAAAATCAACTACTCTATTATTTTTTTTCTTTTTCTCTTTGTTAGCTTTGAGACCATTTTTGTTAGTTAAATCTGTCATACAAAACCTGCCTATGTGATGGAGACGGTGGCAGAACAGAATCAGGCTACATATTTTACCTGCTTAAAAATATAATCAATAAAATGTTTATTTAAAAAAATAGTAAATCAAGGGCAGCTGGGTGGCTCAGTCGATAAAGCGCCCAACTCGGCTCAGGTCATTATCTCACAGTCTCTGAGTTTGAGCCCTGCATCGGGCTGACAACTCAGAGCCTGGAGCCTGCTTTGGATTCTGTGTGTGTGTGTGTCTCTCTCTACCTCTCCCCCACTTATGCTATCTCTCTCTCTCTCTCAAAAATAAATAAACATTAAAAAATAAATAATAAAATAAAATAAAATAAAATAATAGTAAATCAGACAATCAACTCCTTTTTCCCCCTACAAATTGATGCTAATGTGAAATATGAAAGCAATGAATTTTCACTTGGCAGTAGATTACTTTTAAGTAGAATGGTTCACTTTTTGTTACATGACTAAATCTTCCAAAATGTAATTTTATGATTATTTGGGATGCGTCTCCTAATATGACATAATAAAATTTAGAATCAAATCCTCATTATTTTTTAATATAATATGATTTTTATATTGAGTAATGAATGCAAAAACCTTAGTGTTTGGCAAATAGTGAGCATCAAAAATAATAGGAATTTATTTATTATTATCAACGTTATGATCATCATCATTATTATTACTTTTGGAAATTGAACCATTCACAATATCCAACTGTGAGGGATGAATTAATAACATATGTACATATATTGGGATATAAGAACACAACCAGTATTGAAGATTTTTATAAAGATTATTCATTCAGTCAAGTGGGGAAGTATGTATAGAAATATATTTAAAATATCAAATAGCATTTGTACTTTATGCTAGAAAACATTTCTTACATTTAATAAAAGTGATCCTAAGGAAATGCTTGTTAAAAGATATTAGCATATATATTTGGATGATGAGACAGATCAAGAGTAATTTTTATTTGTCTTTAATTCCACTTTTTTGGTTTACTAATGTTTTTAAAAACAAATATGCTGGGGTGCCTGTATAGCTCAGGCTAGAATCCAACTCATGATTTTGGCTTAAGTCATGATTCCAGAGTTGTGGGATCAAGCCCCATGTTGGGCGTGGAGCCTGCTTAAGATTCTCTCTTTTTCTCTTTCTCTTTCTCTTTCTCTTTCTCTTTCTCTTTCTCTTTCTCTTTCTTTCTCTTTCTCTCTCTCTCTCTCTCTCTCTCTCTCTCTCTCTCCCCCTCTTCACCACTTCCCATGCTCTGTCTCTCTAAAAAGAAATTAAAATAAAAAAAAAGTCACTGAAAGTGGAAAATATTACATTAGACACAGATAAACTGATAATCCTATTTTTTCAGAGAAAGAACCATGCACAATTTACCATCATCATATCTTTATCAGAACAGTTTTGCAAAAGTGTAACTGACCTCTTCTTTGAAGTTTAAAATGTATCTTGAGGTTAGTGTTCCAAATTTCAACTTCTAACTGTAATTTGTTTTTAATTTTTTCAACCTTTGTACTTGACTCATCATTTATTTTTTGTTTCTTTCTTTCTTCAATTAAGTGATAGAATTTGTAATTTTCACTTTTCCCCCAAGCTTAAGTCAGTTAGACAAAAAAAATGAAGATTGGCACATTAAGGCACAAGGCCAGTTCTCATGATTTGAGAGAAAGGGAACTTGGTCCTCACAAAGCTCTCCTTTCAAGAGCCAACGTTCTGGTTCAGGTTTGCTGCGTAGAAGAGTAATGTGCTTTTTTGTTCCTTCCCTTTAATGAAATATGCAATTTCCAGTTGATTGGTTATTGCCTAGAGTCTTGAGGAAGCCTGAGGAAATTAATTTGCCTCTCCCTAGAATGCTTTAGTTCAGCCAAGCCCTAGGCAAAAAGGCATCTGGTGAGGGACTGTGTTGGAATCCTTCAAGCACAATGAAAGAAGTTAACACATACATTGCTCTAAAGCAATGTTGTGTAAAATGTGGTCCTTGAAACATCTGCAACAGAACAATCTGGGGAGGCTACTAAAGATGAAGATACTTTGGCTCTATTCTAAAACAATTAAGTAAAAATATTTGAGGGGCCCCTGGATGGCTCAGTTGGTTAAGCTTACAACTCTTGATTTAGGCTCAGGTCACAATCTCACAGTGAGGTAAAGCCCCATATTGGACTCTGCTGACAGCATGGAGCTTGCATGGGATTGTCCCCTCTCTCCCTCTCTGCCCCTCTTCTGTTCACACTCTTTGTCTCAAAAACAAACAAACAAACAAACGTATTTGAGAGCAAGTAAAATCATATTTTAAAAACATATTTGAGAGCAAGTAAAATCGTATTTTTAAATAGATTCTTTAAGGATTTACTTTGTACATTAAGATTCTAGAACCAGTGATGCAGATGTTCATTGTGTCTAATCAAGAACAAATAAGACCTTCTGTAGATACTTTGCATACTCACAACTAGGATATTCATCTATTCCTTTTCTCCCATAGTTATCTGCTTTAAATCCCAATTTGCTGCCCTGTTGTAAGCTGTAATCAGGTTGACACTTTTATTTCTCTGCTTCTGGAGTGTATAGAGATGAGTAGAACTATAATACTAATATTTTTCTATTAAGTTTAACCAACAGCAGATATTTAAGTGCCTTATCTTTTCTTCCTTTAGTCTGCCTTTTCCCCCAACTCAAGAAAAATAAAATAAAATAAAATAAAACAAATACTTACTGAGTCCCTTCCTTATCAATATTATGCAATTTGATGCCATCGTCCAAACAACTACTGTTGGTATGAAGTCTTTCAAGAACCTTTCCATTGCAAGTAACAGAAAATGCAAATCTGACGTCTTAAACACTAAAGGGAACTGACCAAGAAGTACAGAGATAGTGACAGTGGATTCCAGGTGAGGCTTAATCCAGTGACATAGTAAAATCTATAAATAAACCTGATATAAGGTATCTACCTCATCCTAATATTATCTCCCTTTCTGATGTAAGATAGCATTCAGTAGATTCTGGTGACTTTATTCTTTCTTGTTCACATTCAGAAGGAAGATGTCAATCTAGGTAAATTTCATGAAAATATGAGTAATCATTTTTTCCCAGAAGCTCCAAGTACATATTTTCTTGCTCCTTATTTTCCCTACAGTTTCTTCAACTACTCATTTCTGAACCAACCATTGGGTGCTAAGGACAATTGCCTTAAGCCATTCAGCTTCTCTGCTGGGGTTAGAGGCATAGATTGCTCTTCTTTGGGTATTTAGAGAGAAGAATGCCAAAAATGGAAGTCAAAATGAAATCAGTTCACTGCATACAAAAAGCAAAAGACAGACCAAAGCTGACAACTTTTTCCTATTGTGAGGAAGACACGAATTTAGGGAAGACTAAATTTTATTGTGAGGAAGACTGCTATTTATCTGATACATCAGTTCAATACTTAGGACCTATGTCAAGAGGATATGCAAATTAACAATTCTATTCATCAGCAAATAAATTAACTTTGGTAAAATTCATGATTAATGCATTATATTGCCCATCTCCTTTCAAAAATATTTATATTAGCTTATAAATTAAGCTGTGCATTTTTATTAATTTTTAAAAGTAATATGAAGTTTTGAAAAATCCAGATAAGGATAATGTAGGAGAAAGACTATCCAAAAAAATAACTAGTACATGTTTTTATATGTTTATTTTAATTGGATTATCTGATTTGGGTAATGTGATTGCCTTTAGCTTTTCTGTTTTTTGGGGTAGGAATGGAAATACTATTACACATTTTTGTTTGCTGGAAATATAGTACAGAAAACTTGTTTCCTGATAATAACCTCAAATAGGAATTTGTCTTATGAATCACTTTAAAAATAATTTTCAAGATTTTTAAAAACTACAATTGTAGTTTTATAAGAGATAAGATTGATAGAGCAACATATAGTATTATTATACATAGGAGTTAACTAATAAGGTATACTGAAATATTGTATTCTAAATAGTCTACATGTAACTTTTATAATTTATATACTCATATGAGTTTTGTAAGTCAGAACCCTATAATGTCCATTATGTCTTTTTGTTTTTAGTTTTTCAATGTTTATTTTTGAGAGAGAGAGAGAGAGAGAGAGAGAGAGAGAGAGAGAGAGGAGACAGAACACAAGCAGGGGAGTGCAGAGAGAGAGAGCAAGACACAGGATCTAAAGCAGGATCCAGGCTCTGAGCTGTCAGCACAGAGCCCGACGAGGGGAACAAACCCATGTCCTGCGAGAGCATGACCTGAGCCGAAGTCAGATGCTTAACCTACTGAGCCACCCAGGTGCCCCAATGTCTATTATATCTTAATGAGGAACAATGTTTTCTGATTCTATGACTACTAACATTGCTTTTAGCAAAGACTATAAATTCTTTCCTTGCCCAAAGTTGTGAATTTAGAGTGGACTTCACGTCTGATTTGCTTTTCTCTTCTTTCAGAGCATAGGACATCAGGTAAACTATTCTAAATCAGGCAAAACAGAAGAGTAGATAAAATTTTTCATTGAGAGAAAAGTATGCAGCACTTGTTATATTAGCATTAGGGGCAAGAGTAGGAAGGGGTAGACTAGAAACCCTAAGTGTAATGAATGTTACCAAAAGGTTATTTGTGAGGAAAGTTGAGTCTAATGATTTAAAGGCACGGGATAATAGACTGAAAGTCTTCTGCCAGCCGACATCTTGTTTAGCAGGCAGAAATCAAACAAACAAAAACATTAAAGGAGGGGATGATATGTATTGAATATACACTTTGATGGGGCATTACAAGAGCAAATTAAGTGTGTTCAAGGATTACATCACCCTTAAGTTAAATATTAATTTATCCTCCAAGGGACTGGGTAGATTGAAATTAAAATTATTTAATTTCATTTTCAAGTCCTAAGCGGGGAGGCCACTGGCCCAGGTAGGGTTAGCTGCACACACTTTGACAAATCAGCCAGTGGCATCTGAGAAGGTGATATTCATTTGGTTAGTTTTAGTCACATGCCTGTTCATAGAATGGTAAACCATGTTCAATTTCTTAGTGTCCCATTGCAAAAACATGGTTACTCCAATAAGTAGAAAGAAATGGAGAAAGAGCATTTCTGAGAAATTCAGACGAGGGCAAGCTAGGCAGATAAAAATTAGATACCTACAGAAACCGTTTTGAAAGTGCTTTCTCTTGTCATATCTGGGACAATTTGACCATCTGGTAGTGATGAATGACCCATAACTGAATACAATAAGTATCTATGGGGCTACATTGATATAAATAAATAAAATAAATCAATAGATTTGTTTTCCTCTTAAGTAGGATTAAAATAATACATCTAGAAAACATTATGGACCTAGAGAGTTATCAGTGTTTACTAATGGTTCTCATTAAATTATAAAAGAGGACATAATTTTATAAGGTAGAAACCTGTACACCTTAACCAAGACATTACAGTTAACATCACTAATATTGGGACAGATATCATGGGCTTCCTAATATGGAACCTCAAAAGGACATGATACCACTTTTGTGATAGTTCTTCCCAAATGCATAATCTGACTCTAGTCATGAGAAACAAGAGATAAGCTCAAATTGAGAGCTAGTTTATAAAATAACTGACCTTTACTTTTCAAAGATGTCAACTTCAATGTACACAAAGAAAAGCTGAGATATTTTCTAAGTTAAAAGAGACTAATGAAGTAATGGTATCGAAAAGCAATGCATGATCCTGGATTGCTTCTTGGGCTGGGGAAAAATATAACTAAAACAAAGATTATTGGAACAATTAATCAGATTTAAATTTGGATTTTGGATTAGATAATGCTATTATATTTTGGTTGAATTTCCTTATTTTGATGATTATACTATGGTTATGAAGGTGAATGTCTTAGTTCTCAAGAAATACTAAGTAGTTATGAGTAAAGTGCCATTATGCCCTAGATTACTCTTAAATGTCAGTGAAAGGATATAGACTGCAAATATTACATACATTAAGGATGTCAGCCTTTGAGTTAGTGAAGATCAAACACTATTGCTATTTTAGTCATTGTGGTATTACCATGATATACCACAATATTGATATTTAGAATATTATATGTTATTGATTTTTTTTATTTAGTTCTAGGAATCTAAGAAAAAAAATGTAACTAAAGAATGGATCAGAGACTTTATATCATACCTCCATTACTGACTTACGTCAGTATATTATACATATTAGATGAATATACTTTATTTTTTTTATATGAAATTTATTGACAAATTGGTTTCCATACAACACCCAGTGCTCATCCCAAAAGGTGCCCTCCTCAATACCCATCACCCACCCTCTCCTCCCTCCCACCCCCCATCAACCCTCAGTTTGTTCTCAGTTTTTAACAGTCTCTTATGCTTTGGCTCTCTCCCACTCTAACCTCTTTTTTTTTTTTTTCCTTCCCCTCCCCCATGGGTTCCTGTTAAGTTTCTCAGGATCCACATAAGAGTGAAACCATATGGTATCTGTCTTTCTCTGTATGGCTTATTTCACTTAGCATCACACTCTCCAGTTCCATCCACGTTGCTACAAAAGGCCATATTTCATTTTTTCTCATTGCCACGTAGAATTCCATTGTGTATATAAACCACAATTTCTTTATCCATTCATCAGTTGATGGACATTTAGGCTCTTACCTCACGCCAGTCAGAGTGGCCAAAATGAACAAATCAGGAGACTATAGATGCTGGAGAGGATGTGGAGAAACGGGAACCCTCTTGCACTGTTGGTGGGAATGCAAATTGGTGCAGCCGCTCTGGAAAGCAGTGTGGAGGTTCCTCAGAAAATTAAAAATAGACCTACCCTATGACCCAGCAATAGCACTGCTAGGAATTTATCCAAGGGATACAGGAGTACTGATGCATAGGGCCGCTTGTACCCCAATGTTCATAGCAGCACTCTCAACAATAGATGAATATACTTTAAATGTGCTGCATAGGTATCCAATCAAGGGTGAGGTGGGAGGGACTCTGGAAAAGTCATAGATTAGGAAAAAAATGCTGGAAAAATCTGTAAGTTTCTTGCTTGTCATTTAAAAACTTGATACCTAAAAAATTAACACTTCAAAACAGACTTTTTTCAAACAATGTAAAAAGTAACAATTTTGTTTTAAGAAATTCTTTAATAGTAGAAACTTCATTATTTCGAGTAATATATTTTAATATTTTTGATGCTTTTAATATTTTAAAGTTGTCTGAAATTGTGTTTAATAAGTTAATAAGATAATGATATAGGAAGTTGGCATGAAATTGGTCTATTTCCATTGTTAAAAAACATTTTTTTCTAATATTTTGTTTTATTTTAAATACTGGTTTTATGTTTTTTTATAAAACTACAGGACATTGTATTTAATTAATCAAAGACTCATTATGTATTTCAACATGGATTAGACTAGGTAATGTCTGAAATGAAGGATGGCATAAATTACCTTCAAAATAAAAAACTGATACCAGAAGAAACTAAGGAAATTGCCCAGAAAGAATCTGTGCTTGACATTTCTCTTAAAATACTCTTATTTCACTTTCACTGTCGTACCCTTTATTAATGGATGTCTTCATCAATGTTAGGAGCAGGAAGAAATAGTACTATTTTAAAGCAAAGAAAATTGATAAAATATTAAGCAAAATAAAAGTAAGAATTATTGGCTGAAATTAAAGTATGTATTCTGTATATTTTGCTTTGTTTTGTTTTGTCATCCTATGTTCTACCTAAAGTTCCTTTGCTTTTATTCAGCTGGTTGACTAAATCAGGCATTTGCTAAATAGTTCCCTTGGGGCTTGGATGAGTTAATAGAGAGTTCTGAAGTAACATAGTACAAAATAGCTTACTCTGAAACACGATCTTTAATAAACTGTCTTGTATAAAACTTTTTAGGAAAACTTCCAGACAGTTTGTTTCACATAAGATTAAAGGAGGAAAAAAAAGTGCCCTACTTCTTACTCTCTTTCTCTGGTTAGTTTCATAGCTGTAAATTCTGCATTTATTTGTGTAAATTCTGCATTTATTTGTTTATAACAAAACTAGCTATAGCTATAAATCTGCATTTAAATCTAAATTTGAGGGAAGGTATAGCACAAGAGGGAAGAATATTGTTATTTCAGAGCCATCTGCAAAAAATAAATAAATAAAAATAAAAAAGAGAGAGAGAAAAAAGGGGGCAGGAAGGGAAAGAAGAAACAAAACCAAGGAAAAACTTTTTATTATTATTAGTAGTAGTACTTTACAATTAATAAATGGTAAGGAATCTCCTTTTAAAATGGGTTGTTTTAGGACCCAGAGTTCTGTTTTTTCTTCTTGTTATACCAAACCTCTTCTACATAGGAATACCTGTAGATTAAAATATTTATAAATTGAAATTGATAGAAATATATATGTGTATCTATTTATATAATGTATGTGTGTATACATCTATCTATCTACCTACCTACCTAAACACAATTTTAGAAAAAAATATCAAATAATACTCTAAATTATAATAGGACCTCAAAACCAAAGGAAATATTAGAATGGATAAGTCAAATTTTCTAAACATTGTAAAATTTGCCAACAAATATGGTACTATGCTCCTTTGGCCATCAAAGCAGAAAGGCAAACCTAACCAATCACTTAAATGACATTTCTCACAGGCTGCACAAGGCTTTTCTTGACTTTAAAGAACATTTTTCCCACTAGGCTTCATAGCTAGGAAACTATAGTAGAGTGAGGAAGAGGAAGGAAGTGAGGAAATTCTCAACAATATTTATATGATAAACTAAATAACAGGTTAATGGTGCTTTTCACATTTGGGTCTCTCGATGTAGGTAGAGTTCATAACGCTAAATGGTAAAGTATGTAAAGCAATTCCTAAGGAAGCCCCCAAATGTGTGATTCTTCCCTACAGTTTTCTTGTCAGACCTGAAATGGCCCCAAATTAAAAGTTATGCCTCCTGCTAACAAAAGTGCTACACTGGTCTTTGCAGTCCTACTTTATTTGAACTTGTGCTCCTGCAAATGGCTTTAAAAAGAAAATCCCATATTTCATAGAATATAAATATATATGTGTATACATATATGCATATATGTTCACATATATTCTGTGAACTATATGTATACATATATACTATGAAATATGGGGTTTTCCCTTTATAGCCTTTTGTATGTATACATATGAATATTGCATTCATATATACATATGTATGTGTGTATATGTGTATAGAAACAGAGAAAGAAGGAGATGAAGGATGTATACATATATTAAGGTCTATAAAATTGTGATCTTTCTGTCAGCTTACATTATCTAACTTTGATAAAATGTGCTTTTTTTATTTAAAAAAAACACATGCGCCTTTGTCCTCAGATCCTAAATAGCTTAAACAGTCTGGTGAAAATGTTATATTGATGTGTTGATTTTGAATTTTCATATAAAGATAATTAATTGTTCCTTGGAGGTTTGGGTTTGAGAAGAATTTCTGTGAACAAATCAATCTCCTGCACCTTTTACTCCTGCAGAGGAAAGAGGATCCGAGGTCAGGACAAATTCTAGCATTACAAACAAGATGTACTTCCTTAGGTATGATTGCTTTCTTCAAGAAAATGATTAGAAAGATTAACATGCAAATAGCAGACTAAACCAGCCCTTTTTAGGAAAAAAAAAGTAGCTCCACATACACTTTGAAAATCATTGGGACCAAACTCTATTTCTATAAACGTCAGTTAGTTTTATGATAATCAGAATACATTGTTTGGAGAAAAATATTAATTTAGGTAGGTCTGAAGAGTTGTCACCCAGTTAATTAATCCCATCTGCTATTTTTACTGTCAAAGCTGCAGCAATCTGTTTGCCAGAAATTCAAAACCAGAAAAAAGGCCCCATGAGTCCCACTAACAATCTTTGTCTATGTCTTTCACCTAATATACATGAATTCAAATTTGAAAAGGTGATAAAAAAAAGAAGTTATCAGGATAATCTGCTTTATTTCATTTGTGTTCATGGAAATTTAGGAAGTTAACTTTAAATATCATGGCATTCAGAAAAAACAAACTGTGAAATTGCAGGAAAAAAATAAAGGGGAGACAGAGAGAGAGAGAGAGAAGGTGTAGGAATATGATTAAACAATTTTTTACCTTTGTTCCTAAAATAGAATGAGTGGTTTCACTTGCAATTAAAATGTGTACTTTATTACTTATAATCTTCTCCTTGATTTCTTGTGTCAAAAATTGTTCACTGCTCTTCATTCTGTTATGTTAACTTTGCAGTAGAACTTGAAAGTTGCTTTTTTTTCATACTTATTGTTCTATGTAGTCTTTATTCTTTAGATAATATTCTATTACAGGAGGACTAAGATTAGACTTGTTATTGAGAAATAATTCATATGTGACAATGTAATGTGAGTAATTACGTGCATTATAAATTTCCCAAATAGACATATGGTATCTTGTTTTCCCCAGTGAATTTATCACTCAGGTGCTTAGGGAAGTGCATTAACTTTTCAAGACACCCATTTCCCAAAGCTTTTAGATTATGCTGGAGCATAGAATGTAAATAAGCTCAGATATTTATCAGTAAAGAGAACTGGGTAAACAATATGGACCTATGTGGCCACAGAACCTACATATCAGTTTATCATTAGAAATGTAAGCTTCCCTTTCACAGTTCACCTGGTGAAAAGGCTGCTGCGATAGTCATCAGGGAGTGAGCAACTACAAAAGTTAACAAGCTAGTTTTTTAACATATTTTTTTAATTAATTTATTTTTTTAATTTACATCCAAGTTATTTAGCATATAGTGCAACAATGATTTCAGGAGTAGATTCCTTAATTTCCTTACCCTTTAGACCATCCCTCCTCCCACAACTCCTCCAGCAACCCTCTGTTCTCCATTATTTAAGAGTCTCTTATGTTTTGTCCCCCTCCCTGTTTTTGTATTATTTTTGCTTCCCTTCCCTTATGTTCGTCTGTTTTGTATCTGAAAGTCCTCATGTGAGTGAAGTTATATGATATTTGTCTTTCTCTGACTGACTAATTTCACTTAACATAATACCCTCTTGCAAATGGCAAGATTTCATTCTTTTTGATTGCCGAGTAATATTCCAGTGTGTGTGTGTGTGTGTGTGTGTGTGTGTGTGTGTGCATGTGTCTTCTTTATCCATTCATCCATCAATGGACATTTGGGCTCTTTCCAACTTTGGCTATTGTTGATAGTGCTGCTATAAACATTGGGGTGCATGTGCCCCTTCAAATAAAAAAACAAGTAATCCAGTGAAGAAATGGGCAAAAGACATGACTAAACACTTCTCCAAAGAAGACATCCAGATGGCCAACTGACACATGAAAAAATGCTCACCATCACTCATCATCAAGGAAATATAAATCAAAACCACAATGAGACACCACCTCACACCTGTCAAGATGGCTAACATTAACAACTCAGGCAACAACAGATGTTGGCGAGGATGGAGAGAAAGAGGATCTCTTTTGCACTGCTGTTGGGAATGCAAACTGGTGCAGCCACTCTGGAAAACAGTATGGAGGGTCCTCAAAAAATTAAAAATAGAACTACCCTATGACCCTGCACTTGCACTACTAGGTATTTATCCAAGAAATACAGGTATGCTGTTTAGAACATGCTATCTTTAATCCTTATTTTATTTCATCTCATAGTCTGACCCTGTTAATTACTCCTTTCTTCCCCTTTATAATGCTACCTTTATCATCAGGTTTTCTCAGAATTTCTCTTTCATCTCAAGCCCTTACATGTTTTTGTTTTATGTCTTTTCCTAGAGTGATCTTATCAATTCCTATGGGCTGAACTGATTCTAGTGTGTCTCCATTTTAAATTGTATTTTTATCCCCTAGATTCTTCTACCTAGATGTATTTGAAACTTACCCCACCTTACCCCAAACAGATCACATTTTATTTTCCCTCTTGATCCTCTCACCTGTGTATTATTCTTAAACTAATAATGTCCTTATTTACTGTGTCTAGTCAATTCAAAAACTCAAATGTGCCTTTCTTTCTTGTTTACCCAGTATTCATTGTAAAGTCATGTCTGCCCTGAAATGTAAGATCTTTGAGGATGGAAACCAATAATGCCCAGGTTATTTGTCAAATATTAACGCAGCTCTGAATTTATATTAGGTACACAACAAATGTTTTTGATGTGCATACAATTCCAAAAAATGTATTAAACATAATTCATATTATTTGGTTACATTGGAATTTGGTTGTTAGAATTTGCTTGGTATAGTTGGGTCATAGCAAGATTTTACATAATTTTTTAATAAACCCTATTTTCATGGTCCTAGCTATCAGAACAGGATTTTAACTTCTAATATTTGCTCATTCCACATGTAGGGAAAAACTGTAATTCCAAGGAATATCTGGGGTGTGTGTATCTATTTAAGAAAAAGATACACCCTTATAAAACCTTTAATTCATCTGATTCCAGCCCATCAAAACACTCACTGATCTATCAATTTGTTGATAATGTGGATCTCCTTACTTGGGTCTTAAATGCAATTGTGTGATTTTTAGAAAGATTTATGTATTCACCACACATCTGTTTAGTGCTTACTATATGTGAGGAACTTCTCCAGACCCTTGGGTACATAGATAATACAAAACAGTGACCCTTGCCCTCAAGAAACTTAAATTCTCTATATATGTATCTATATGTGTCTATACCTATATCTATTTCAAGGATGAATGATAAATTACAAAATAAAAGAACAAACCTAGGTGGATAGTGAATCTCTGAAGGGAAATGTTGAAGTTTCCAAGAAAAAGGGAGCGAGAACAAATGAACATTTTTTGACCTTCCTCTAGAAATTGTGACTGAGGAAGACAGATTGCAATCCTTTTCTCCTTTCACAATTGGGGGCTGCATTTTTTTCTTTTCTTCCCAATCAACTCTCAGCCTAAGTAGTGCGATAGAAAATCTAATGCACTGAAGAAATAAGCTCTGAAATAGCCAATGAAAGAAGCCATTCCTAAAGAATGAAGAGTTAATGAAGAATTTTTAACAGCCTATCGACTCAGCTTCACTCTGTTACCATTTAAATGGCCTCAAATGGGATGTGAAGCTTAACATATCACGGAGTAGCATGTAGTTTCTGGTGGCTGCAAATATTTTCTCATTAATCCTCGTTGCCGGATACGTCAGCAATACCAAGACATTTTAGAGTCTACAGCCTTACTTCACATTTCTTTCTTTTGTTTTAAAGATAGAATTTAAGAGAATTAAACAAAAAGTAAGATTATGAACATTTTCTTTATTGTCACTACTCTTAAAAACCCATTTTTTAAAGAAAGGAACTAATATCCTGTTCCTATTGGTGGTAAAGAGTGGACCCAGTGTTCTGCTTTCAAACAAAAAAATTAAAAATTCATGTGACTAACGTGCTTCTATCCTGTTTTATTGCCTGTTCATATGATGTCTTAAATGTTCACCTGTCCTTGGTTCCATGTTTTTTATAGGTTATCCAATACATCTAAAGTTCCAAATATGCTATTTTGCTTATATTATATTGGCATTTCTGAAGTGTTTTTTTTTAATTATGAATTTATATTGCATATATCTGCATGTCTTACTCATGGAGTCTCTACCATATCTGTTTTGCAAGATGCCAACTTGTACAAAGTTTTTTTTTTCTATTGACATAGACATTGACAAAATATCTGTAATAAAATTTACATATATCATATTTATTGATTTTTAAATGTTTGTAGGTAACCACATCTTCAATCCTATAATATCTTGATTGGCTGTTCACTCGACTTTGTGATTAGGGTGAACAAGCATCCCGAGTTGCCCAGGATAGTTCCAGGATAGTTCCAGTTTATGCCTGGCATCTCCGCACACTATTAATAATTCTCTCTTTTACTCAAGGAAGCATCCCTATTTATATGATCAATTAAATGGTCACCATATCCATGACTGATCTGAAACCTGGCTATCATTAGGACCTTGCACTTTAATGTGACTTCCAAGAATTTATTCATCTACTCCTTTACCCTTCTGGAACATCCTCAGCTCCTTTGAGAATTATTACTATCATCTTTTCTCTCTTCATCACTGTCATGGACATTTCTCCTCATTTGTTGAAGGCTTTCATAATTGGTCTTACTCTCTATCCTGACTGAGCTATCACCTTTTTTGTACTGTATGCTTTTGAACAGCCAAACACTGTGAAGTCTCAGTTCTTTTCCATTTCATCTCTAATCATATTCACCTCCATCCAATTTTATATCCATAATGATTCCCTGGGTCTTGTCGGCTTCACTATAGAAATCTGCTGTTCAAACAGTCCTTTTTTTTGACCAAGTCTCCTAGTTTCACATCCTCCTCTTAGCCTCCTTATTACTTACTTGCCCTAAATCTATCATTTAACCCCAGCAATTCCTCAAAGATTTGCCCCCTATCATGCTTTTGGTCTTGTTAATCTCTTTGAGCCTTAGTTTCTTTCCTGTTTAGAATACTTTCCCTTTTATATATTCTTGATTTTTATTTTTGCCCTATTTCCCCAAAAGCACACAAATTTTGGTAGAACAGGGATTTTTATGTTTTGTTTACAAATGTTTCTCTAGTATCCATAAGGGCGCCTCGCACACAGTAGACCTTCAACAGATTTTTGTTGAATGAATGTTTGAATCAGTTAAATTCAACCTAAATGTCAATTCAGAGATATGTATTTTGATGATCCAAACTCAAAAAGCTTCCATCTCCACTCTCATTCACACTCCAGAAATATTCTTGTTTTATCTTTTTCATAGCAAATAGTAGCTCCAGAAATTTCTTATTTTTTTAACCTTAAAGGCAAGACTGTCTTGTTCACAACTCTATTCCTACCATTTAAAGTAGTACATAGTATATTATAGGCCCTCAGAAAATTATTTGTTAATTTCCTAACTTTTCTGTAAAATGTGGGTAGTAACAGCATCTAGTTCACAGAGCTGTTGTAAAGATTGATGATGCCATATGTAAGGAGCTTTGCACATAGCCTAGCGAAAGGAAGAACTCAACATTTAGCTATTTTCATTTTGTCACACATAATAGCAGCAAGAGTAGACTGACTTCTAAAAAGCAAATTAATCATGCTGTGCACTTACCCCTCTTCTATTTTTTCTTTCTTTCTTTCTTTCTTTCTTTCTTTCTTTCTTTCTTTCTTTAAATTTCCAATGTTTGTTTACTTTTGAGAGACAGAGACAGAGCATGAGCAGGAGACGGGCAGACAGAGAGGGAGACACAGAATCCGAATTGCCACTCTTTTAAATGGCCAAACACTGTTTTGAAGATGATGGCCAAGCTCCTGTTAACATGGCAGAGGATCTTTGCTCAGCTCTCCTGCCTCATCTTGTGCTACATTCAAACCACCTCGAAGGCCATGTTTTCAGCATGAAACTCTTTCAGTATACAGACTCTTCAAGAGCAGCAGTTATTTTGTGCTCATGTGGAAATCTTTGGCACCTATTGAATCGGCTAACACGTGACAGGTACACAACTTTCATAGACTCCCATCAATACATCTACCCCCCTTTGCAGCATCCACACCCATTCAATTTTCCCTCCCTCTTTTTTACTGTCAATAAAACATAGGTATCATATCTAATCCCCTTTCTCCACATGCATAATAGAGCCTCTCATGTCTTTTTAAGGACATCACTAGCTTTCTAATACTTTCTTACATTATTACTTTTAATACTCTAAAGAATTATCTGCCTATGATATGCTTTTATTCCTATTTTTTTAAGTGAAAACTCTCTTAACTCTACTTTCTCCTACCAGCTAAAATATTTTTCTTTGCTCTACCTGCACCAAACTTTTAGGAAGATATTTATATTTAAGGTTTCTACTTCTTTGGCTTTCATTTTTAAAAATTGTTTTAAATGTTTTATATATTTTTGAGACAGAGACAGAGCATGAGCGGGGAAGGGGCAGAGGGAGAGGGAGACACAGAATCAGAAGCAGGCTCCAGGCTCCAAGCTGTCAGCACAGAGCCCGACGCGGGGCTTGAACCCATGTACTGTGAGATCATGACCTGAGCCGAAGTCGGATGCTTCACCAACTGAGCCACCCTGGCGCCCAGGCTTTCATTTTTTTAAAGCATACTTCAATTTGGTTTTTATTCTGCCACACCTTCAAAAATGACCGTACTAGGGTTATCAATAACTTTTATGTTGCCAAATAGTGGATGCTTTTTAATGTTATTTAGAAATTGTTTCAAACCTACAGAAGTTCCCAAAATGAAAGTAGTGTAAAGCATATCATATAGCCTTTACTTATATTGACTTGTTGCTTACTTTGTATCCCATTTTGTCCCTTTCTCTCTCTCTCTCTCTCTCTCTCTCCACCTAATAACCCCCCACCACACCGAAACCAGCATACCTCTAATTTTAGCTCTGAAATGTTAGAGAATGACCATCATTGATGGTCCTTTAATCCTAAATACCTCCCTGTGTATTTCCTAAAAACAGGCATCATCTTCATACATTTTTGTAATACTGCAATTTTACATAATCTACCATCCATATTTCAAATTGATCAGAGATCAAATAATGTCTTTATACACCCTCCCCTCTCTGCCTTCCCCACATGTACAGGATCTAGTCTAGGGTTAGTTTTTCCATGTCATCCTCCCATCCCTTTAGCCTATCTATTTTGAAACCTTTCTATCGGCTTTGTGTTTATGGCTTCAGTATTTCTTACAAATAAAATTTGTCCCTCCACACACTATTTTTGATAATAGGACGCTTTTTTTTTTTTTTTTTTTTTTTTTTTTGCCTAGAATGGATGACACTGTGTGCATTTGCAGTATCACATCTGAAGGTACGCAATGTCCATCTGTTCCTCACTGGTGATTTCAATTTGCTCACACATTCAAGGTGTCATCTGAGTTTTCTATCTTATGATTACTGTTTTTGTTTTCTTCCTCCCTACAACTGATAAACAGCCTGTGAGGAAATCTTCAGTGAAAATTTCCTGTTTCCTTTTAAAATTTTCTCTTAGACCTAGCATCCATAATTATCTTGCCTGATCTAAGCTTTATCATAATTGTTACAAAATGATGTTTTTCCAACTCCAGCCTTCTTCCACATTCACTGGTTGTTCTTCAGAATTTTACTGTAAATAAGGTCTTTTCCTACTCTCTCATTTATATACTTATTATTTTATGGACTCTGGATTTCTTGAGCTTTTTTGCTTTATAGATTATTATTGTACTTTGTTGTTTTGATGCTGATATTGTCTAGATTCGACAAGTGGGAAGCCTTTCACTTTGGGTGCTGTGCTTTTCTGATATGCTCTCATTGCTTTTTGAGCACTTCTTTACTTTCTGGCCTAATAAGATGTTCCTGGTTCACTTTGTACCTATTTCTGTACTACTTTTGGAATCAGCCATTTCTCCTAGGAGGTCTGGTTTCTTTCAACGGGGAATGGCAGTGGATACCAAGATTTGGGCACAAGATGTACTGATTGCTATTGTGACTGTGCTTCTTAGCCCTTTCAGAAATCAGAGCTACGAAATACATGCATGTATATACACATATACATATATATATGCATGCAAGTATGATATATGTTTATACTTAACATGCGTGCAATATTTACACATGCATATGAACATTAATTTACATGTGTTTCAGAAACTGTGTGTTCACAGCAAGTACTTTCATTTCGATTCATTCTCACAGAGTTTTTTTTTTCTTCCTTACCCCATTCAATATATGTTTTTCCAATTCCCTGTAGTGGTAATCCTGGCCCCCAACAATATCAACACATTTATTCATTTACTCAATTCTATAATATATCTAAAATAGTAGATGGAAATTATGATTCTAAAATAGTTTTAGAATTTTTATGTGCATGCCACCTCAATAAACAGAAGGTGCTGAAAAAGTGTAGGCTTCCACCCAGCCTGCCCAATGCAGAAAGTATATAGACAAATATTGTGTTCATAAATTATTTGAACAAAACATTCCTTCCTTTCTTCCTTCCTGTCTGATTATGATATTTATTTTCAATAAAATTAGATTTTTTTGTTTTAGTTTGCTTTCAGTTTTAGAATATTTTCCGCTCCCCACCCTTTCCCAAAAAATACACAATAATTTTAGTTATGAAATATTACTTCTATCTCTTTCATTATAATCCCTACTCATTGTAGATAACCAACTACATTGTCATTTTGGTTTATTCTTCCTATGCTGTGTTTTCTAATAAAAAGTGTCTATATGTATTTTTTCTCTCTTTCTTACACAATAGGGAGCTTGCTATATGCTTTTTATACTTTTTTTTCCACTGAAACTATGTTCTGGAAATTATTCCATATCATGCATAGAAATCTTTTCCATTCATGATTATAGCTACAAAGTACTCCTTTATTCATACCGTAAGTTATTAAACCAATATTTTATGATTAAAAAATTATATATTTCAAATATTTTATGATCATAGGTAATATTGCAATGAATAAGCATTGTTTGTGCTTATTCATATATTTGGAGGTGAATCCAGGATAAATTTCTGGTAGTAGGATTGATGGATTGAAAACTAAATGTAGTTTGTTGAGACCTGGGAAGATGACAGCATAGGAGGATGCTGGGCTCACCTTGTTCTGCTGATCACTTAGATTCCACCCACATCTGCCTAAATAACCCAGAAAATTGCCTGAAGACGAGCAGAATTGACTCTCCAGAGCCAAGTGTAGACGCAAGGACCACAGAAGAGGGTAGGAAGAGGGTAGGAAGGTCAGAGAGGCAGTGCGTGCTACAGGGACTGGCGGGAGGGAGCCAGAGTGGTGGTAGGGCAGCCCACCCAGCAAGGCCTAGCCCTGAAATCTGGCTTGCAAAAGCGGAGGGGCTGTACTCTGTGAGTTCTGTCAGCTAGCAGGACTTAACATCTGGAATGTTAAAAGTCAACATCTCTGCTCTCAGAGAGCAAGGAGGGAGAGAGGACACTGGGAGGGAGAGTTGTTGAGCCCTGAAGACAGAGCTCAGCTCGGTGGGGGAGCAAAAGCACTGACCAGTGCCATCTCCCTCTCCCATCCCCCACCCGAAGTACCAAAGGGAACCAGTTCCCGTCACCAAACTTGCTTGCACTGCGCAAACACCTAATGCCGTGCTTCTGTGGATCCAATCCTCAGAAGGGTCTGCCTCCCTCCTGGTGCTGCAGGGCCCCTCCTGCAGGGGACCACCTAAAGCAAAGCAAGCTAAGCTTGCCCCTCCCACCCCTGTGAACCTTGCGGATCCACCCCAGCTAATATGCCTTTGGCCATATCCCATCAAAGCAGCACCACAAGCATGGCAGTGTGCAAATAGCCCAGACAGGGGCCACACCACCCCACAGTAAATCCTGCCCCTGAAAGAGGGAAGATAAGGTACACGCCAGTCTGACTGTGTCCCCAGCAGTGGGCTGGGGACACACATCGGGTCTGAATACAGCCCTGACCACCAACACAAGTTTCTCTGGACAACACAGGGGAAGTGCCCTGCAGTTTGGAGCTAGCACAGGGACTACCCAACATGATGAAATGGAAGACTCTCCTCAAAAGAAACTCCAGGAAGTAGCAACAGCTAGCGAATTGATCAAAAACAATTTAAGCAATATAACAGAACAAGAATTTAGAATAATAGTCATAAAATTAATCGCCGGGCTTGAAAAAAGCACACAGGACAGCAGAGAATCTATTGCTACAAAGATCAAGGGACTAAGAAATAGTCATGAGGAGCTAAAAAATATAAATGAGGTGCAAGATAAAATGGAGGCGACCACAGCTCGGGTTGAAGAGGCAGAGGAGAGAATAGGTGAATTAGAAGATAAAATTATGGAAAAAGAGGAAGCTGAGAAAAAGATAAAAAAATCCAGGAGTATGAGGGGAGAATTAGAGAACTAAGTGATGCAATCAAACAGAACAATATCAGTATCGTAGGAATTCCAGAAGAAGAAGAGAGGCACAAAGGGGCTGAAGGTGTACTTGAACAAATCATAGCTGAGAACTTCCCTGATCTGGGGAAGGAAAAAGGCATTGAAATCCAAGAGGCAAAGAGAACTCCCTTCAGATGTAACTTGAATCGATCTTCTGTACGACATATCGTACTAAAACTGGCAAAATACAAGGATAAAGAAAATTCTGAAAGCAGCTAAGGATAAACAGGCTCTAACTTACAAAGGTAGACACATAAGACTAGTGGCAGACCTATCTACTGAAACTTGTCAGGCCAGAAAGGAATGGCAGGAAATCTTCAATGTGATGAACAGAAAAAATATGCAGCTGAGAATCCTTTAACCAGCAAGTCTGTCATTCAGAATAGAAGGAGAGATAAAGGTCTTCTCAAACAAACAAAAACTGAAGGAATTCATCACCACTAAACCAGCCCTACAAGAGATCCTAAGGGGGATTCTGTGAGTGAAATGTTGCAAAGACCACAAAGTACCAGAGACATCACTACAATCTGAAATGTACAGACATCACAATGACTCTAAACCCATATCTTTCTATACTAACACTGAATGTAAATGGACTAAATGCACCAACCAAAAGACATAGGGTATCAGAATGGATAAAAAAACAAGACCCATCTATTTGCTGTCTACAAGAGACTCATTTTAGACCTGAGGACACCTTCAGATTGAAAGTGAGGGGATGGAGAACTATCTATCATGCTACTGGAAGTAAAAAGAAAGCTGGAGTAGCCATACTTATATCAGACAAACTAGACTTTAATTAAAGGCCATAACAAGAGATGAAGAAGGGCATTATATAATAATTACAGGGTCTATCTATCAGGAAGAGCTAACAATTTTAAATGTCTATGCACTGAATACAGAAGCCCCAAAATATGTAAAACCATCACAAACATAAGAAATATTCTTGATAAGAATGTGGTAATTGAAGAGGACTTTAATACCCCACTTACAACAGTGGATAGATCATCTAGACACAGGATCAATAAAGAAACAAGAGCCCTGAATGATACATTGGATCAGATGGACTTGACAGATATATTTAGAACTCTACATCCCAAAGCAACAGAATATACTTTCTTCTCAAGTGCACATGGAACATTTTCCAAGATAGATCACATACTGGGCCACATAACATTCCTTAAAAAGTATAAAAAAATTGAGATCATACCATGCACACTTTCAGACCATAATGGTATGACCTTGAAATCAACCACAGGAAAAAGTCTGGAAAACCTCCAAAGGCATGGAGGTTAAAGAACACCCTACTAAAGAATGAATGTGTCAACCAGGCAATTAGACAAGAAATTAAAAAAATATATGGAAACAAACGAAAATGAAAATACAACAATCAAAATGCTTTGGGATGCAGTGAAGGCAGTCCTGAGAGGAAAATACATTGCAATCCAGGCCTATCTCAGGAAACAAGCAAATTCCCAAATACAAAATCTAACAGCACACCTAAAAGAAATGGAAGCAGAACAGCAAAGACACCCGAAACCCAGCAGAAAAAGAGAAATAATAAAGATCAGAGCAGAAATAAACAATATAGAATCCAAAAAACTGTAGAAGAGATGAGTGAAACCAAGAGTTAGATTTTTGAAAAAATAAACAAAATTAATAAACCTCTATCCAGGCTTCTCAAAAAGAAAAGAGAGATGACACAAATAGATAAATTCATGTATGAAAATGGAACTATTACCAATCCTTCAGAAATACAAGCAATTATCAAGGAATACTATAAAAAATTATATGCCAACAAACTGGACAACCTGGAAGAAATGGACAAATTCCTAAGCACCCACACACTTCCAAAACTTGATCAGACCCATAACCAGCAAAGAAATTGAATCAGTTATCAAAAATCTCCCAACAAATAAGAGTCCAGGACCAGATGGCTTCCCTGGGGAATTCTACCAGACATTTAAAGCAGAGATAATACCTATCCTTCCTAAGCTGTTCCAAAAAACTGAAAGGGAAGGAAAACTTCCAGACTCATTCTATGAAGCCAGCATTACTTTGATTCCTAAACCAGACAGAGACCCAGAAAAAAAAGAGAATTACAGGCCAATATCCCTGGTGAATATGGATGCAAAAATTCTCAACAAGATACTGGCAAATTGAATTCAACAGCATATAAAAAGAATTATTCATCATGATCAAGTGAGATTCATTCCTGGGATGCAGGGCTGGTTCAACATTCACAAATCAATCAGTGTGATACATCACATTAATAAAAGAAAAGATAAGAACGATATGAACCTGTCAATCGATGCAGAAAAAGCATTTGACAAAATTCAGCATCCTTTCTTAATAAAAGCCCTTGAAAAAGCTGGGATAGAAGGAACATACTTAAACATCATAAAAGCCATTTATGAAAAGCCCACAGCTAATATCATCCTCAATGGGGAAAAAATTGAGAGCTTTCCCCCTGAGATCAGGTATAGGACAGGGATGTCCACTCTCACTGCTGTTTTTTAACATAGTGCTGGAAGTTCTACCATCAGCAATCAGACAACAAAAGGAAACCAAAGGCATCAAAACTGGCAAAGATGAAGTCAAGCTTTCACGTTTTGCAGATGACATGATATTATACATGGAAAACCCGATAGACTCCACCAGAAGTCTGCTAGAACTGATACATGAATTCAGTGAAGTGGCAGGATACAAAATCAATGTACAGAAATCAGTTGCATTCTTATACACTAATAATGAAGCAACAGAATAGAAAGCTTATAAAGGAAATTGAAGAAGATACAACAAAATGGAAAAACATTCCGTGCTCATGGATTGGAAGAATAAATATTGTTAAAATATCAATACTACCCAAAGCTATCTACACATTCAATGCAATCCCAATTAAAATTGCACCAGCATTCTTCTCAAAGCTAGAACAAGCAATCCTAAAATTTGTGTGGAACCACAAAAGACCCTGAATAGCCAAAGTAATATTGAAGAAGATGACCAAAGTGGGAGGCATCACAATCCCAGACTTTAGCCTCTACTACAAAGCTGTCATCATCAAGACAGCATGGTATTGGCACAAAAACAGACACATAGACCAATGGAATAGAATAGAGACTCCAGTATCAGACCTACAAATGTATGGCCAACTAATCTTTGACAAAGCAGGAAAGAATATCCAAGGGAAAAAAAGACAATCTCTTTAACAAATGGTGCTGGGAAGACTGGACAGCAACAGGCAGAAGAATGAAACTAGACCACTTTCTTACACCATTCACAAAAATAAACTCAAAATAGATGAAGGACCTGAATGTGAGGCAGGAAACCATCAAAACCCTAGAGGAGAAAGCAGGAAAAAACCTCTCTGACCTCAGCCACAGCAATTTCTTACTCGACACATCTCCAAAGGCAAGGGAATTAAAAGCAAAAATGAACTATTGGGACCTCATCAAGATAAAAAGCTTCTGCACTGCAAAGGAAACAACCACAAAACTAAAAAGAAACCAATGGAATGGGAAAAGATATTTGCAAATGACGTATCTGACAAAGGGCTAGTATCCAAAATCTATAAAGAACTCACCAAACTCCACACCCAAAAAACAAATAATCCAGTAAAGAAATGGGCAGAAGAAATGAATAGGCACTTCTCTAAAGACATCCAGATGGCCAACAGGCACATGAAAAGATGCTCAACGTCACTTCTCATCAGGGAAATACAAATCAAAACCACACTCAGATACCACCTCACACCAGTCAGAGTGGCTAAAATGAACAAATCAGGAGACTATAGGTGCTGGCAAGGATGTGGAGAAACGGGAACCCTCTTGCACTGTCGGTGGGAATGCAAACTGGTGCAGCCACTCTGGAAAACAGTGTGGAGGATCCTCAAAAAATTAAAAATAGACCTACCCTATGACCCAGCAATAGCACTGCTACGAATTTACCCAAGGGATACAGGAGTACTGATGCATAGGGGCACTTGTACCCCAATGTTTATAGCAGAACTTTCAACAATAGCCAAATTATGGAAAGAGCCTAAATGTCCATCAACTGATGAATGGATAAAGAAATTATGATTTATATACACAATGGAATACTACTTGGCAATGAGAAGGAATGAAATCTGGCGTTTTGAAGCAATGTGGATGGAACTGGAGAGTGTTATGCTAAGTGAAATAAGTCATACAGAGAAAGACAGATACCATATGTTTTCACTCTTATGTGGATCCTGAGAAACTTAACAGAAGACCATGGGGGAGGGAAAGGAAAAAAAAAAGTTAGGGAGGGAGTCAAACCATAAGAGACTTAAAAACTGAGAACAAACTGAGGGTTGATGGGGGGGGTGGTAGGGAGGGGAATGTGGGTGATGGGCATTGAGGAGGGCACCTGTTGGGATGGGCACTGGGTGCTGTATGGAAACCAATTTGATAATAAATTTCATATTTAAAAAAAAAAGAAAGAAAAGTAAATGTAGATGCGATTTTTGCTAGATATTGCAAAATTCTTATTTGTAGAAGTTATGTCATTTACATTCCCATCATCAGTGTATGAGAGTGCTTATTTTCCCACAACCGTGCCCACAGACATTATTGTCAGGTTTTGAGTTTTTGCCAATCTGATGTGAGAGAAATGGTATCTCAGTGTCATTTTAATTTGCATTTATCCTACGCTGAGTGATATTGAATACCTTTTTATGTGTTTAGTGGTCATTTTTACTTCTCTTTTTGTGAATAGTGGTGCTCATATATTTTGTTCATTACAATACAGAATTATTGGTCATATAGCCTCAAATTTTAAAAGTTCTTTATAAATTATGAATGTTAACCTTTCATCTGTGATATATATTAGAAATATTTCATTTGTTCTTGAAAAGTGTTTGTTTTTTTACCATGTTTGTTTATTTTTTATTTATATGATAAAATTTATTTGTATTTTTTTTATTGTATATGGATTTTTAGTGATACTTAGAAAGGCTTACCCTATACCCAGAGTCAAGAGGAATTCATTATACTCCTTGTTGAGGGAATAATTAGATTCCATTTTACATATAGACTGTTCATACATTTAGAACTTATGCATGTATATGGTGTGATAATGGATCCAACTGTATCTTTTATCAAATAGCTATCCAGTTGTCTCAACATAATTTATTAAAAGGCTCTATCTACCTTGCCTTTCTTTGTGTGTGTTTTGAAAAAAAATATTATGCCAATCTAATTCTCAAAGATAAGTGATTGTGTATGTATATATTAGCCTTGAGTCCCTGAAGATTTTTCTTTAAGTCTAGTACTCTTACTAGGATATGTCTCAGAATTTATCATTCTGGGTCATATTTCTCTTGCAGTCAATGGACTCTTTCAATGAGAAGATTAATATATTCTCTAATTTCTAAAAATTCTTCTTGAGTTCTAATTTTAAATATTAGTTCAATTCCATGTTTATTTAATCTTTTTTCTTAGGGGCACTGATTATATGCATGTCTGATCTCCTTTTCATGTTTTCCATTTCAATCAATTTTTCTTCATCTCTCTTTATTTTATTGTTTATCTCATTTTCATTATCTTGACCTTTGTGATTCTTTTCAATGTCTTGTTTTTATTTAATTCTAGTTTCCTTGTGCCCCTTGCAATTACGTATTTATTTCTGATAAGATTTTGTCTTTTTGTTTGCATTTATGTCATTAATTCATGCAACACTAATTTAAATTCTCATTTTATTTTTTCTCATTTCCTCTAATAGAGTATTTGTTTCTTTTGTTTTGTGTTTTGTGTTTCTGAATCCAAGTGTCTATACCACTAAACTGCCTATTTGCGGATATTTAATTAATTTGGGGTTCTATATTTCAGTTTTCTTTCTTTGATAGTGATTCTGAGAGGAAATATTTTTATCAGCATACCTTTACTTGCATTCCAGCATTTTAAATAATTTTATATGGATGTGATATGTTTTATTCTATTTTTATTTATTTCATGAGTATGTTTCCTCCACATCTTTGATGTGCAATGTCCTGACATTTTTTGTTTTGCTTCCTACTTCTAAGAGCTATTTTAACTCTACTTCATAAGACCTCAGCTCCTTTCTGCTATTTTTCATTCACTCCTTCCAGCCTCCCCTTTTCTGCTCATCCCACACAGAGTCGTATGATGGTGGTCAAAGATGGAAGTTGTATGAATTTATTTGTTTTTTTTCTTCTACTTGAAAATATTTGAAGGTTGCCTCTCTTTGCCTCCTAGTAATGGTGAAGATTGTTCTCCCTGTTGATATTTTTATTATTTTGTGAAAGTGAAGGGGAGTTTCAGAATCATGCTGCTATTCTTTTTTAAAACTCCTTTGGTCAATTCTCAATCCCCATTTTATTTGATTTATCAAGCATTTTTTGGCAGGATGGTAACTTCCTCCTTCTGGATATACTTCCTTCATTTGACTTGTAGGACACTATTTTCTTGGTTTTTCTTACATTCTGTCATTGCTCCTTTGTTTCATTTGTTAGTTATTACACTTCTAGTACTCCCAACCCTTGTATCTACCACTTAGATTGCTCTCTGAAATTCTGGAGTTGTATATACAGTTTTTACTCAACATTTGCACTTGTATTTCTAACAGACACCTCAACATGTTCTAAAGTGAACTCCTATGCTAACCTCTTCTAAGTCTCTGCACACATACACACCCCTGAAGACTTCTCTATTCCAGTTGATAGATATTGCATTATTTTTATTGCTAAGACCAAAATCATGGAATTTTTTTTTCACCTTTTCTCTCTTTGTCTTAAACCTCACAACCAATTCATCAATAAGCCCTGATGGTTTTAATTAAAAAATATTTCCATTTGAATGTTTCCCACCACCTCTATTAGTACCACCCTAGTGAGCTGCCATCATTTTGCATCTGGACCACTGACGTAACCTCTGAAATTCTTCTTCCCTTCCTTCTTACAGTAGCCACATTTTTTAAAACTTAAAGTATATAGTATCATTCCTTTGCTCAAAACTCTCCATTGGCTCTCCATTTTCCTCAGAGTATAAGCTAAATTCATTATAATGGTCTATAAAATATTACATGGTCTGCCACTCATTACCTCTCTGACATCATCTCTTACTAATCTACCATTTGGTAATTCCATTTTAGCTGCACTGGTAACCCTGCGCTTCTACAAACAAGATTTTCTCCTGGATTGGGATTTTGCACCAGTAGTTCTCCCTGCTTAGAACAGTCTTCACCCAGCTATCTATATAACTAACTCTCTTGCTTCTTTCAAGTATATGCTGAAACACTACTTTCTCAATTAAGCATACCTTGACCTTCCTATTAATACTATAATTTGGTCTACCCACCCTGTGTCACCGTAAACCCACTTACTTTGGTTTACATTTTAATTTTTGATGAGATTTATCATTATCCAACATAAAAAGACTCCACAGAGACTTAGCTCCTTTGTTGTTTGTTATTGGTGCTCAATAAATTATTGTTAAATAAATGTTGACCATTTGAAATAAATTCTGCAATTTTCTAATTTTTAAAGTTTAGACAGATGCATTATTTACATTTACATCTCAGTTCATTAATAGTGAATGTTCATAGTCACCTGTCAGATTTAGAGTTCATAGTTTTTAAGCATTTCTACTAAAAAGTTCATGTTTAATAAACTGACATTACCACTGAAGAACGCAGACCAATTAATGGAGATGTCAGTCTGCATCATTTGAGAATGTTTTCCAAATTAAAAATAGTAATAAAATTATACTAAATGTTGAATTTTTTCTTTCATGTTTATGGGAGATGTACTATTCAAACATGTATAATATGTCATTTTTATGGGATGTGTAATAGTCAAACATGTATAATATATGTTATATAACATATGTTAAATATATGTTAAATATATGTTAAATATAACATATATTGTACATGTTTGACTATTACACCTCCCATAAAATATGTTATATAACATATATTATACATGTTTGAATAGTACACCTCCCATAAACATGACAGAAAAAATTCAACATTTAGTATAATTTTATTACTATTTTTAATTTATATAATATATAAATTATATACAAATATATAAATTATTTTTAATTTACATATATACATATATATATTTTTTCCTATTTATGCTTAGAGCATTTTTATCACAATATATTTGCTATACCAGTCATCTTCCTCTTTCTCATCCTCCTCCACCTTCCCCTTCTCCCCTCCTCCTTTTCCTCCTCCTTCCCTCCTCCTCCTCCTTCTTCTTCTTCTTTTCTTCTTGTTCTTCTTTCCTCCTCCTCCCCCTCCTCCTCCTTCTTTTTCTACTACTTCTCCTTCCTCTTCTCTTTCCCCTTCTTCTTCCCCTTCTTCTCCTTCCCTCCTCGTCTGTCATCCTCATTGTTGTCGTCATAGTCTTCTTCTTCTTCTTCTTCTTCTTTTCTTCTTGTTCTTCTTTCCTCTTCCCCCCTCCTCCTTTCCCCCTCCTCCTCTTTCTTTTTCTACTACTTCTCCTTACTCTTCTCCGCCTTCCCTCCTCCTCCTCCTCCATCATCGTTATTGTCTTCTTCTTCTTCTTCTTCTTCTTCTTCTTCTTCTTCTTCTTCTCCATTAAGGAAAGCATATAAGAGGCACAACACTAACACATTTCATTTACAATTTATTGTTACTAATTAAAACAGAACCAAAATCATATGCTTATAAACAGAAAAAGACCTAGAGAATATATAATAAAACCCCTCAGTTTAACAAATCATTAATTGAGGCAGAAAAATTATTTTATTCACCAATGATCATACACTTAATGAAAAAAATGAGGACAAGAATTCAGGTCCCCAAGTTGCTAGATCAAAAGTCCTTTCTACTATCCTATATTGTAATATCATTTTAAAATGCCATAAATGTTTTTGATGCATTACAAGATAGTATTTTGTTTTCTTTTTTTCTATTACTTTTCTTTCTTTTTTAAATTTTTATTAATTTTTGAGACTATTAATTCTCATTTTATCATCCATGTCCTATAAGAATTATAGATATTTGAATCTAAACCCAACTGTTAAGATGTTGTACTCTTCAGTTTCTTTATCCCAAATCTAGAAATTTATCAATAGGTTATTATAGAAAAATGAACCTATTTCTTTTGGGACATTTTCTTCTCCAGCTAACATAAAAAATCCAACAAGCAGTTACTAAATATAAGAGCATTTATATCTCACAAATCAAATAGTTAATAGAAAGTTTACAGAATTGGTTAGCCATATAGCTCAATAACTATCAAATTTTATCCCACATTTCCATTTGGCATCCTCATCTTGTAACCATGTGCTCTTACACTGTCACTCTGCATAATACAACGATCGTTGAGACTATTCAAGGCATCATATGTGGATGTCAACAACTACATAAAGTGTAAGTTCACTGTTCACCCTACCTATATCATTATATGTGAACTAGGTTTCTTATAGAGTATATATATGGTCTGTATTTTTGTTTCTTAAGTTTATTTATGTATTTTGAGAGATAGTGAGAGTGGGGTAGAGGCAGAGAGAGAGGAGAGAGAGAATTCCAAGCAAGCTCTGTGCTGTCAGCGTAGAGCCTCAGGTGGGGCTCGAATCCACAAACTGTAATATCATGACCTGAGCTGAAATCAAGAGTCAGATGCTTAACTGACTGAGCCACCCAGTCACCCCTTATACTTTTTACTCCATGTTGATGATACTTGTCTCTTTTTTTAATGTTTTTATAATGCTACTTATTTTTGAGAGAGAGAGAGCATGAGCAGAGGAGGGGTAGAGAGAAGGATACACAGAATCTGAAGCAGGCTTCAGGCTCTGAGTTGTCAGCCAAAGCCCAATTCAGGGCTTGAATCCATGAACTGCAAGATCATGATCTAAAGTCAGACACTTAACCAACTGAGCCACTCAGGCACTCCTCTTTTGCTGCTTTTAAAATTCTCTCTTTATCTCTACTTTTTGCCATCTTAATTACAGTGTGTCTTGATGTGGACCTCCTTGTGTTGATTTTGTTGGGGAAACCTCTATACCTCCTGGGTCTGGATTTCTGTTTTCTTCCTCAGATTCAAGAAGTTTTCAGCTATTATTTCATCAAATAAGTTTTCTGCATTCTTTCTTTTTCTTCTTCTGCAATCCCTATAATACAAATGTTATTATACTTGATGGTGTTGCTGAGTTCCCTAAATCTGTTCTTATTTTGCATAACATTTTTTTCCCCTCTCACCTCTTCAGCTTAATTACTTTCCATTACTCTGTCCTCCAGGTCACTGATTCATTCTTTATTGTTTTCTTTATCTCTGATTGGTTCTTTTTTTTATCTCATTGTTAAGGGTCTTACTGATGTCCTCCACTCTTTTCTCAAGTCCAGTGAATATCTTCCTATTCATTATTTTAAATTCTCTGTTAGGCATATTACTGATCTTCATTTCATTTAGCTCTGTTACTGTGATTTTGTTCTAGTTTGGGACATATTCCTCTGTCTCCTTATTTTGTCTAACTCTCTGTATCTGTTTCCATGTGTTAGGAAATACAGCTATGTCTCCTGCACTTGAAAGCAACGGCCTTTTGAAAAAGAGGTTCTGTAGTGCCCTGCTATGCAGTGTTCCCTGTTCACTAGAACCTGGAGCTTCAAATGTGTCTCCTATGTGTGTTGTGTGTGCCTTGCTGTTTTCTTCAGTCCAGTCATCTTCACTGGCTCTCTTTGCCTGTTGTGGATAGTGTTTATTCCCTATGGTGTTAGTGGGTCAGTCTGAGGACACCTTGGCCTTTAGTTGAGTCATACCAAGTGGTTGCCAGAGATGCAATAGCACCAAATTGCAGGGCACTTTCCATGTGTTGTTCCCTGAGAACTTTTCATTGGTGGGCAGGGCCTATAGTCAGACCAGATGTCTTCCTTCAGCACATTGCTGATGGCTTCATTTGTCTTGTGTATTTGGTTATCTTCCCCTCTGTTCAGGACAAGAGTCATTTTGGAGTGGTGCTGGCCACTGTAGGGCCACTGTCAGGTTTGTGGTAACACCCTGTATGGGCTCTGGACAAGAGCATATTTAAAGGATCAGATTCACTAAAGAATGAGTGGGGGACAGTGTGACCAGGTGGCAGCACTAGCAAGCTTTGTGCACCAAAGTCCTCTCTGTGAGGAGCCCTAGAGTGCCAGAACTGAAGCAGACTACCCAGGGGGATGGATTAGTGGAAGCACAATGCACTGAGGCAGTGAGGCAGTGGGGCAGTGGTGCTAGCAAGTTAGATAGGGAGTCCTGCAGGTGTTTACACAAGGGGACAGGGGAGGGAAGTGGCCCCTCCATGGAGGGTTCCTCAGTGATTTCTATTCTTACAGGACATACTCCAAAGTTAGTAAATAACTCTCTTCCATATGCCCCAGGCACCTTTCAAACTGCTGCTTCTATGCTGTATTTCCATGGGCTATTTGTTGTGCTGTCTTTTTAAGGGCTGGGGCTCAGTTTCCTCTTGCCTTCCCAGATGTCCCAGAGCAGAGCCCACTGGTATTTCTATTAAAAGAAGAAGAAGAAGAAGAAGAAGAAGAAGAAGAAGAAGAAGAAGAAGAAGAAGAAGAAAGAAAGAAAGAAAGAAAAGGTTTTAAGTCCCACTGATTTTAAGAACTCATAAAATTTATTCTCTCTGGTTTTCAAAGCCAAATGTTGTGGGATTCATCTTCTCCATGCAGGATTCCCAGTGTGGGGGTTTGTTTCTCTCCTTTTTCTGTGCTGCAGCATCCTCTCCTCCTGTGGACAGTCCTGGGTAGCTGTTTAGTTCCTGACTGCATGTCTGCTCTTCCTACCCTCCTTGATGTAGCCCCTTCTCTACATTTAGTTGTGGATTTTTGCTCTGCCAGTCTTGGAGTCATTTTCTGGGTTATTTACACTAATGCAAGTGTTTTCTAGTTGTAGCCATGGGACAAGGTGAGCCTAATGTCCTGACACTCTGCCATCTTCCCAGAAGTTCCTCCTGTTTGTTTTTAGTTTTTAACTGTTTTATTTTGATGTCTCTGGTTGTAAACTTTTTTTTTCTTTTAGGTTTCTCCTGTTGTTTGATATATGCTGAGCTTTATGAATCTTTAAAGTTGTTGTTGTTGTTATTTATCAAATACTTTATTCTAATTACACAAAAATTGGACCTTTAATTATTTGTTATTATCCTATAAATTACTGAGATCCTCTTTATTTTTTCCTGTGTGTTTTCTTTTGTTTTCCAGACTGCATAATTTCTATTATTTTAACTTCAAGTTTTCCAACTCTTTCCTTTGTCATCCCTATTCTGGTATCAACCACATTCAGCCCATTTTTGTTATTGAATTTTTCAATTCTAAACTATCCATTTATTTTTGCATTCTTATTTTTTTAAATTTATTTACTGAGAAGTTTTGTTTTTCTTTTTTTATTTTTATTAAATTTTAACGTTTATTTATTTTTGAGACAGAGAGAGACAGAGCATGAACAGGGGAGGGGCAGAGAGAGAGGGAGACACAGAATCTGATACATGTTCCAGGCTCTGAGCGGTCAGCACAGAGCCCGACTTGGGGCTCGAACTCACGGACTGTGAGATCATGACCTGAGTGGAAGTCGGACGCTTAACCGACCAGACCACCCAGGCGCCCCAGAAGTTTTGTTTTTCTATTCGATTTAACAGAGGGCTCATTTACTTGTTGGGCATTTTTATAGTAGGTGGGTTAAGTTTTTGTGATATCTGTTAGGCATCTATTGATTTTTTTTTATGCAAGATTAGATTTTTCTGGTTCTTTATATTGAGTAATAATGAAGTATATCCTGAACATTATGAATATTACGTCCTAACACTCAAGTCTTGTTTAAATCTAATGGAGAATATTTATATTCTTGCTATATCAGGTGGTCAATTTAGTTATGTTCGTGTCACAATTCCATACTGCTTTCTTTGGACTGTGGTTCCAATATCAGTTCATTTTTTTTTTTTAAGTCTTTGCAGTGACATTCAGATGACAGTGACATTCTGTCCTGTGTATACATCAGCCACTGGTCAACTGGGGCATGGGGGTTAGTCTGGTTTGGCAGTCAAAGGCTTTCCTTCACTGAATAGCACAAATCCTTGCATGTGGTTTTTGGGTGTAAACTCAGGATCTCATAAACAACTTTATGAGGATGCTTTTCTAAGCTTCTCCCTCTCTGTAACCTTTCCATTATTTTCTAATTCCCTGGGCCTCGTCTTTTCTGCCTTCTGTTTAGAAATCTGGTGTTAGTTATCCTATTCTGCAATGCGTTTCTACAAGTGTGCCCACATCCATGGTCAAGCAAGGGAAGCCAGAGAGAAAAGTAATGTAACAATAATCCATCTCACTCTCTTGGAACCACAGTTCTACCAACTGGTAAGGAAGATTCCTTACTTTCAGATGTTTAACTCCTACAAACTGCTATTACTACTGGATGCTGCTGCCACAATGGAATTGCTTAAAATTTGGGGCAAAAATAGGGGATTTTTCACATTTCCTATGAGAATTAGATGTTCATTTTCTTACTCCTTTAGCCAGTCATAGAAGTCTTTTTCTATAGCTTCCTTTTTCTGTTCTCCATTACCTGGTTCTGGTTCATTGAGTTTAGGCAAGGGGATAATGGAGAGGAAAAATACTAACTTCATCACTAGTTCAGTGGTATTTTGAATTCTGGCCTCTTACTCCAATTTGCCTGTTACTTTTTACTTTTCAGAGTCCCCTAACATACTTGCTTCATGCATTTGTTCAAGTATTATATTTGTATTCATTGGGAGAAAGAGGATGGAGTATACTACAATTTACTCAGAACCAGAATTTTATTCTGGTAATTAGTTAATTTTATGGTAATTAATTGTTGGTAATTAATTAATTTAATTCTAATTTCAGCCAGAAAGCCATCATTTTCCTCCTATAAAGTAACTATTTTCATTCTCATCTTATACTCATTGCTATTGTGTTTTCATATTCAAAGGATGCTTTATTTCTCTAATTTGAAGCTATTTTGGATACGTTATTGATTCCTATAGGTAACAACTACTGTATTTAGCAAAACTTAAATTTTTCCAATTCTCATTTAATACACTATTGCAATTGTTAATTTACCTATTCTAATACTTTGCAAACCTCTTAAGGTTACACACTATATAACTGTACTTTTGAACGTAAAATGAAGTGACTTGCATATGTTAATTTAGAAAATATGCATTGAATTGATGGATAGATGGATGACGGTGAGTAAGGTGATACTGCAATAAAATAATACACACACACACACACACACACACACACACACAGTGTTTTTCTAAAAGGAACTATATTTTGCCCTTTCCCACTAAAGAATAGATGTGTCATATAGATGAAGGCACTTTTATTTCTTTCCTCAGCCCCACAAAAATCATAAGTCTTATAATTTTTTGAGGGAAAAATGCATTATAAAGATAACCTAGTATCTTTAAAAGAAATTTCTGAGTAATGAATACTAGAAACATTTGTAGTTTGTTTCCTTAGGTCTTTTTTACCTGAAAAATTACTCTTCAGTATACAGAATGAAACACTATTGTAGTACAGTTCCTTATCTGTTCAGGTAACTCACAGGTGGAATAAGTTAGGTACCTAGAAGCCTGAAAATTCATTTGGCTACTAGGAAGCAATTCGGGGCATTAGAGCAGAGTGGGTTTGTGGAAGAAATTCCATTAATTCCTTACTACTTCTAGATAGCATCAGAGCATGCAACACTTTTTTTCACTGAAATTTTGAGTTTTGGGGAAAGGATAAAATGTAATATTATAGGCACTTATCTTTAAATCCCTCCTACTCTTAGTATATCTCTAAGGAACAACAAAATTCTACAGTTCAATATGAGAAATGGTTGAGAGTAAAGTTAAGGAATTTAGAGAACTATTTATTGCTTTAAAATACCCAATTATAAATCAACCAAAAGTTTCTCTAGAAACTTTATTGAATTATTGGGTCACCCAAAATACGATTTGTGCCCGTAAGTTTCAGAATCAGGGAAAGCAGGTTCCTGTTTCCTATGTTAATTAAAGAATCAAAGTTTCAATTCTCCTATTTATAAAATAGAAATAATAGTTTCAAAGTTGGGAGGCTGATGTAGAAATTAAATGTCAATATGATAGTAAAATGTTGTATTCATTTTCTATGGCAGCTTTGACAAACCACAAATTTAGTGGCTTAAACAACATTTATTATCTTACATTTCTATAAGAACAAGAGTCTGAAATGGATCTCACTGGGCAAGATCAAAGTTTTGTCAGGGTACTTTCCTTTCTGGAGTGCCTCTGGGAGAATTAATTTCCTTGCCTTCTCCAGCTTCTAGAGACCACATATTTACCTTGACCGAGAGCTTCTTCTTTCATCTTCAAGCCTACACTGGCATCTCTCTAGTTCAGTTTTTTGTTTTTTTGTTTGTTTGTTTGTTTGTTTGTTTGTTTTTGAACCTTCTTCTACTCTTAAAAACCCTTGTGATTACATTGGAACCACCTGGATAACCCCAGATGATCTAGCTATTTTAAGGTCATTTGATTAGCAACCTTAATTTCATCTACAGTCTTAATTCCCCTTTGCCACATAAACTAACACATTGATATGTTTGGGGGATCAGGATATATATCTTTGGAGAGCCATTATTTTTCCAGATGCTAATTGTTATTGACAGAGTCTTCAAATCCTGTTTTTAATCCCTTTGTGGAGATAACAATAATATCAGCTTAATGGAGTATTTATGACGATTAAATGTGGTAACACAAAGCACCAGGAACAGCTTTTCATAAATAGTACCTATTACCTAGTCCTTAGAGTCTGGTTTTGTTTTTTTGTGTGTGTTTTTTTAACCAATAAAAATTTTTGTAAAGGTATTAATACATTTAACAGCATTATGAAAACTAGAAATAATATATAGAGAGTTTCTAACACTTTTTGGTTGTATGAAATTGTCTAGTTAGTTAATATCTTTAGTTTTTGTATCATCATCTGTAAATTGGGGTCAACAATTGGATATACCTTAGAGAATTGTTGAAAAGATTAACTGAAAATATATATTAGCACTTAACACAGTACCTGACACCTAGTAAGGGCTTAATATAAAATTAGTCACTATTATAACTTATAATAGTGATACAAATTATTACTATTTCTATGTAGTCTATGATATATGATACTTTCTAAAATAACTCTCTCTTGAAAGATTTCTCAATTTTCTTGGAGTAATCAATGCTGTATGAGAAAACTGGGAAAATGTTCATCATAGACAGATGGATTCAATCTCTTTAAGCCAAAGCAGATTACTCCCTACCTGCAAAATCCCTCCCTTTTCCAGAGACCTATTGAGGTTTAGTGAAAAGCAAAGATAAATGGGCATTCATAGGCTGACCATAAGCCAAGAGTAGAGTATTTATGCTTGCCAAATCCACATGTACTAGGTGCACAGCCGGATTGTGCAAGCCATAGGAGTTCTAACAATCTGCATAAGGTCCTAAGAAGCAGCTGGGTATTTGGAGACTTCAGAGACCATTCTTATCCATTAGCCTCCATTGCTGGACTACAATTATTACTTAAGATAATCTCCTTTGGGGCATTTTCCTTAGCAGTGAGCATAGCTTTGTCCATGTGTCCATAAATTCTCTATTAAAATATAACATAAGTCTAAGCCTTTTAGGATGGGCTAAGATCTGACCCTTATCTCTTTCATAGTTTTTTTATATTGACTGACAATTTGTGTTCAACAGCTAGAAATATATATTCTACATATAATATATATTTATAATATAATATATATATTGTTGAATACATATTACCTTCTTAAGCCTCTGTTTTTACACCTTCTGTTCCTTCTTCAAAGAATGCTCTTAGACTTTTTATCCACCTAAAAAACATCTATTGACCATTAAAAACCTGTATCAGATACTACCTCCCTCTCTAAATATCTTCTCCAAATTGTCAACCTATTCATTTTCTAAACAACTTCCAGATCTTGTATTGATCCTTTTATTTCACTTACAACATTGTGTTAATTTATTATTATTATTTTTTTTAATTAGTGTTACTATCTGGCTTACCAACTACCCAAGTGATCTACCCAACTACCCAGAAGTGTCTTTCCTATCTCCATATCCCAGACAGCAGCACAGTGACTCAAAGATTGCTGAAAGCTCAGCAAATTTTGACAAAGGAAGCAATGGATTTAGGAATATTTCAGTTCCAGTAAACAAACACTGATTCAAATCAACTTAAGTGAAAATTAAAATTTATGAAAGGGATATGGGAGCAATTCATAAACCAAGGATTAGAAAGTAGAGCCAAACCTCAGTTCAGCTGTTGTTAGTGATATAGGTGAATCACTGTCTCACCACTGGAAATTTTCTTTGTCATTCTGGAAACATTTTCATTTTTTCTCTCTTTAGGTTCGTTTCTCTGCATCTCAAATACAAAAGGGACAAGGACAGATACCCCAACAGGACCATCTGATTAAATGCCTCTTTCATTCAATTATATTATAAAGAACAACTAGGCTTTTTGAATTCTTTTTTTTAAGTTTATTTATTTATTTTGAGAGAGACAGAGAGCATGAGCAGGGGAGGGCCAGAGAGAGAAGTAAAGAGAAATAATCCCAAGCAGGCTCTGCACTGTCAATACAGAGCCCAGTGCAAGGCTCGAACTCACACATCATGATATCATGACCTGAACTGAAACCAAGAGCTGGAGACTTAACCTACTGAGCAACTCAGGTGCCCCTAGGCTTCTTGAATTCTAACAAGTGTTTTGCAAGAGAGAGAATTGATAGACATTCATAAACTAATTAACATTATTTGGGGATTTGGAGACTTCAGGTAGATTACTTCTGAGATGACATTATTGTACTGATAATAGTTGTAGACAAAGGGGGGAGGGTCTACTGGATGGGGCAACACCTGTCTACTATATCTAGATAGGAGAAGTAAGTGAATTCATAACATCTTAAAGGAAATAATTTTGCTTAAGAGAAAAGCCTAAGGTTATGTGAATAGCAGTTAATCACCTTGGTGAAAAGGATCTCTAGATGTTAAAGCCATTGGGAAAAGATGTTCCTTCTAAATTCTACCAGGCTGAGCCTACTTTTATCTACCAACCAGAAGCATCAGGGACTTTGCTGGTGTCTTTTACACGCAGAGCTACTCTTAGGGGCTGCTGTGTATTTATTAAACACCACCATCACTCATTATGGATGTGTTAAAAATTCAGATCCTTAGAGAGCACAGTAGATCGAAGTATTGACTCCTGTTTCACTTTCCCCATCTGTCCAAACATCAATAACAACAGTGTATGGGGGTCTGGAAGCACTGGGCTAATGTACCTTCCTTCGATCATAATTCCAGAGTTCGCCTTAATTAAGATTGATTTTTGCCCCTATGTTGTACATCTCTTAACTAACAGAAAAGTCGCAAGGGCACAGTTTTTAAGCATTAAGAATATGAGGATTGAGAAGAGAGTGGAATCAGATCTTGTACTTATGGAGTCTGGAAACTGCATGGCTGATGTGCTTAAAATAAATCCTCAAGCAGATTCCTAAGGCATTGATGGAGTCACATAAGGGCACTGGAAAAATGAATTGCTCTTCTGACTCACTTCCCTTCATATGTGCAGCCTGGGTGCATTACTGTTTATGGGAGGAAGGAAAGGTACTTTAGATTAAATAAGTGAAGGCCACAGAGGCCAGAATTGTCTGCTTTTATTCTTAGACGTTTTCAGAAACATCACTATCATCAACAAAATTCTATTGAGTGCTCACAATACTCCAGGCTTCTTCAAAATACTTGTGCTCAACAAAGGGAAAGTACAGCCTCTGCCCTCAAGCAAATTACAATCTAGAGTAGAAAGTAGACACAGCATTAAGGAAAAGGGAAGGTGAAATCATAAAATGAATGAAAAAAAAAACACTACACAAAGGGATTTTGATTAGTTGTGACTTTATGTCTTCATACAGCTACTGAAAAAGAGACTTACTTGGGGAAGTAACTTTAAGAAAGTATGGGGTTTTGTTTTGTTTTTGTTTTAAGAATCTAAAATATAGACCATTGGGTAGGGAGAAAGAAAGAGACTGTTTCGAAGACTGTAAATATTTCATGCTAGAATTTTAGCTTTCTATGTATTAAAGCATATCATGAGAATAAAAGGTCATGGAAGTGTGTGTGTGTGTGTGTGTGTGTGTGTGTGTGTACTATATACAGAATACTTGCTTCTTTATTTCAAAGAAGATATATTCCAAATGTTAGCTTCTTCAATAATGTTACCATGTCATACAAACACAACAATTTTAAAATGATTATTTTATAAATATTTAAATAAACATTGTAGTAATTACATTTACTCTCTGCTTCCTTTTCTTCCATCTTTTGCTTCATATCAGCTCTGGAAAACATATTGTACATTTGTGTGACTTAAATTTTGGATAGGTGTGTGGAACATCTGGAGAACTCTGATAGGGATCATTTGGAGGTCGGGATGAGAAAATCCTCATGCTGGTTATAATAGAAAAGAAAGTTATTGCAAGGATTCACTGTCACAGACTTCATTTGCTCAGGAATCCAGGAAAATACTTAGTCAGGGTCTCTCCAAGGTCATCCAGTCTCTTGTTTCTATTCTCTGTAAACAGTTTTCTGTTCTTCTTTGTGTACAACAGACTACACAGTTCTCAAGGGAAGAAAGAAGAAAAGTGAATGGAAGAAGACAAAGAGAAAGGAAAATGTGATGTGTATCAAAATAAGCATGTGTTGGGTGTGTCTACATTTATAAAAACTCATATGATATAGCAATTCACTGTGGTACATTTTAAAATATTATAGCTGTGGGAACAAAAGAAACCTATATGGACTCCTGCTGGGTAGAAGGCACTGAGATTATGAAGAGAAGGAACATATTAATATTACTTCTTTAATGAACAGTAGATGAAAGCTTATTTTTCATTCACATTACATATTTATTTAGGTTAGTGGAGGTACTCTGCTAAAGAACACAGGTGTATAATGTTTCTTCAGTTGGTGGATACACCATCTAGAACACAAAGCCCCCATGATGGCTCCCTTGGCACTGAGGATCACACATCAGCTCTTAAATTATTTAGCATGGCAGTAAAACACAGGGCTTTTTCTCTAATCTCATTGAATGGAAGCAGTCATATAAACTCTTATCCCCCTCCCTATATGTGGGTTTTCACTGAGACATAAAGTCACCTGCTATAGGATCTTAGACTAAAAGGACTTATTTGAAAATAACACAATATAGAGTAACTCATAGTGAAAATTCAAGATGTATGGTCTAGGGAAAGTTTTATCAAAGTATGGCCCCTGGACTCAGGGTGCCTGGGTGGCTTAGTCAGTTGAGCATCCAACTCCTGATTTTGATCCACTTCAGTCCAATGGGAGCCTTGCATTGGGCTCTGCCCTGAGTATAGAGTTTGCTTGGGGTTCTCTCTCTCCCTCCCTCTCTCTCTCTCTCTGTCCTTCTCCTCCACATATGCACTCTCTCTATTTCTATCTCTCAAAATAAATAAATGAACATTTAAAAAAAAAGTGTGATACCTGGACCAGTGACATCAGCATCATCTAGCTTCTTGTTAGAAACTCAAAATCTTAGCCCTGCCTCATTCTGGGGTGAGGCTTAGAAATCTATTTCAACAAGTTCTCCAATGTTTGAATGTATGCTAGAATTTGAGAAACATTGTTCTAGTCTGTGAGTGCTATAAAGGTATAAAAATATAGAAATATAAATATATAAATACAAATATAAATAGAATTCAAACCATAAATCTATCCTTTTTAGTGTATTTGTGATAGTTAGCTAGATCTAATAGCAATGATAATAATAGCTTATTATATTCTATATACTATGCTTACTGTCTGACATGGTACAATTCTCAAAATAATTCTATGACATAGATCTTCTTGTTATTTCCACTTGACACAATAACCTACCTAAGCATCAACAGGATAAATCAGAGGATTTATGAGGAAATTAGCTAATATAGAAACATAATAAGTATAGTTTCAGAGTAGGGGTTTTAAGGTCAATTTATTTTCCTCAGTAAGACTTAATTCAACCTACATTTGCCATTTTTCTTGTAATGTGTCTACATACAGGGATTGAGTGCCCTCGTCTGTAGAGATACAAGTCTACCCATTGGCCCTATTCTCAAGCTTTGTTCCATTTTCCTTTCCTAATCCCCCACATTTTGCATATTTTATAGACTTCATTACTACATCCTTCTGCTGCTGTTTCCAGGGGCAACCTCTCTGGTTGTACTTTGTCAAAACTGTCCCAATTCTTTAATTCTTGGATTACTACAAGCATGCAGTGAGGAGGTGTAATAGTGCAACTCGTAGAAAACTTATTCTTCAGGACTTCCAAGGGTGCTTCTAGGAAGGCAGAACCTACCTTAATCTTTAGCAGTTAAAATTGGTCTTCTTTGCTCTAATATCTCCTCCCTTATGTCTAAATGCTCCCTAAGTAGTTTGTTACAACTACACATCAATAGTGTGTGTTCTGTATTTACCCTCCTGAAACTAAAAAGGCTATATGTGTTAATTTCCTATTGCTGCTATAACAAATAACCACAAACCTAGTAGCATAAAACAACATAAATGTATTATTTTATAGTTCTAGAAGTCAGAAACATGACATAGGTACCACTGGGCTAAAATCAAGATGTTGGCAGGGCTTTTCTCCTTTCTGGAGACTCCAGGGGAAATCTGTTTCTTGTTCTTTCCAGCTTCTAGAAGCTGCCTGCATTCCTTAGCTCATCACTGTCTTCTGTCTTCAAAGCCAGCAATAGACAATTTTTCAAATCTCATCATTTGGACACTAACTTTTATGCTTCTTTATTCTCTGTGATTACATTGGACATAGTTCATAATCTAGGGTAATCTCCTATTTTAAAATCCAGCTAATAAGCAATCTTGATTTATCTGCAATCCTAATACTCCCTTTCCATGTAATGTAGCAAAGTCACAGATTCTGGAGATTAAGGTGTTGACATCTTTGGATGGGTTGGGGGATGGTATTCTGCCTACCACACTGACCAACTCAGAAAGGTAAATTTCATTATTTTACTGAACACGATGTATGGTTTTACAAAAGCAGACACATTTGTTGTGAGTATAGAATTGCAAGTCACATGAACTTGCTTATTAATCTCTTAATCAAGCTACATCTCTAATGAAAATGGCTGTATGTTCCCAAACATCCCAAAATATCATTTAGTTTTTTCTCTATCAATCTGTGTAGCACTTCTGGCTCCAAATCTTACATCCTGTGAGATTTCCATGATACCCCACTCCCATCCAGATGCATTCATTCCACATTTCTCTACCATCAGTATCTTTGGCTAAATATCCAGGACTCATTTACATACTTCTCTCTGCTTAACAACACCTATTACTAGATTTCTTGTGTGTGTGTGTGTGTGTGTGTGTGTGTGTGTGATATGTGGGCATTTTGCTACTTTATTGTGTGTTTCTTGTCCTTCCCTTACTAATGCTATCCACTTCCCAAGGATAAAGTACAAGCTGTGCCTCTTTAGTTTCTATTAGTCTCTAATGCAGAGTTTTGTTTATTTTTGCCTAAAAGTTTTCTGAAATTCATGTGACACACAAAGTTATACTTTAAAAATGTAGTTCTTGAGAGTACTTTATAATTAATTGAATAATACACAATCCTTTATTCTCATTATTTTTCCATCCTTTCTAAGTGAAGCCTTTGATAGAATCCATTGTTGATCAAAACAACACAACTCTCAGTAAAGTACCCACAGATTTTTAGGACTTGCTATACTGTGCTTAACACTGTGCTAAAACTTTACATACCTTTGTATTATAACAAGAAGTTTCTGAATTAAATGCTATTCCTACACTGTAATTTTTAATCAGGTAAACTGAGTCACAGAGATTTTGAGTAACTTATTTATGATTACACAGCAAGTAAGGGGCAAAGTGAGGATTGACCTTTCTATCACAAACCCCAAAAGTATGAGCTTTAGTATGAGCTGTAGGTCCTGGACTTCTAGGATATTCACTTCAGTTGCTCAATCAGCTGCCTTGGGAACCACATCAAATCAAACCAATCAGGCTACCAACTGCTTTTTTCAATTCAATTCAATTCAATTCAATTCAATTCAATTCAAGAGGTATTTCCTGAATGTATGCTACAAGCCTGGTGTCATTCACCTGTGATTTTGCAGTGTTTATGCTAACTCAGCCTTAGAGCATTATACACTCTTCAGAGGATACTGTCTCTCAAATACAGAAATCATTAATGTCAAGGGCATTCTTAAAATTGCTATCAATGCAAAAGCTTTCTGAATACAGCATATAGATGTTAAAAAGAAAAAAAAATGAACTTGATTTGAATAAAAGAAAATTAGCAGCAGTTGTTTTGTCAGTTCTTTTCAGAAAGCAGTTATACTTAATGCGGAGCAAAATGTCCCAGGGATGTTTGCATGGAGAGGAAATAGTTGCGATGGAAGTGGCTTGGCTCCTTGGTAATGAAAAGAAAAAAAATGTAAGAAAGGGGTAGAGAGGAGACGGAGAAGGGCCCAGTGTGGAAAATTATACTAAAAGAGTACTTTTTGTTGGTCCCTCCCACACATGTGCACTTTTGTTTTGGAGATCTCATTTCTCGGAGACAATGTTACCTCTGATTTCAGAGGATCATAGCAAATTAACTCAACCCTTTGTTCTCATTACTCTTTAAAAAGCTGCAAAAGGCAGATGGTACAAACTAACTAGTCAGGACTCCTCTAAAACACAGAGCGTAGTAAACCTGTTATGAATTTTGGAGGCAGGTAGGGTTGTTCATCTGACTGTGGCCCAGGATTCATCTTTCTTTTTAGGCTTTAAGAGATTCTAGGGGGACAGTCAGATTCTGAAGGCGGAGTACATTTGTCTGTGTGCACTTTTAGGAAAATTTCAAGAATTAGTTTTCACTTGAGAGTTCTATTAATTCCGTCCTCTGACTTGTCTCTCTTCATACTGCACAGCATCCTCCAGAAGCTAAAAAAAAAAGTCTCTAGAGGTCCTTGAAGTAATGAGAAAGCTGATTTTTTCCCTGTCTAATAATTATACTTTGATTTCTCCATAACAGTCTTTAGTTTATTGCCAGTTGTCACTAAAACTTTTTTGCAGCTTTAACCTCTCTGTGATACATCCTGCCCCTTTCCTGCAGATCCGTCCTCAGTGGGCCACATCTCCTCTGCAATTCCCATCTATGTGAATTTGTCCACTAGGTGGAGATGTAACAATTTAGCTCACAGATCACAGTGTGAGACAGATTAAATTCACTGACCACTGCTCAGTACTCTGGGGAAGCATATTGCTATGGCCCAGAATTGCAAATCAAGTGCAGAGTCAGAAAACAGAACAACAAATCCCATAACAGGAGCACAATTGGAGATAACAAATTCCATGGGACAAATGCACGTTGATTCCACAAGCGAGCCCTGTGTTAGGCCTCCTGAATTGCTTGACTAATTCCTGTTTGGTTTGTAGTAGTGTGGGGGTGGGAAACTGCACCAAGTCAGGAAGCTGGGTTCTGAACCCAACTCTGCCACTTACCAGCTGCGGGCTTTATGTTTCTGAAACTCCGTGTTCATATCTATAAAATGAAAGGGCTAGAGCACAGGACTCTGAGGGTCTCTTCCAACTGTAACTCTGGATTTTACTATAAATATTGTAATCAAACTGCAACATTTTTTTTATAAAAACGGGGGAAGGTGTAAGTTTAAATATCTGCTCTTCAAGTCTTCTGAGTTAAAGTCTGTCTCTATCTATATCTATATACAGTTGTAAAATACATATTAGAATAATTTTTTCCCACTTGTATTTAATTTAAAAGATAGGACCAAGTAGGAGATTTCCAACTCTAAATTTAAGATGTTGATTTTGTAAATGTAAAGGCAAAACTGTGGCTTTCTTGGAATGAATTTACTCGTAACTGCTCTCCTCCAAGCAAGCTTGCCTAGCAAATTTACTTTGTTTGGTTAAGTGTCCACACACACACACACACACACACACACACATATATATATATATGACCTGCATAACATCTTTTTCTATGTGGTGAATTAATACTGCTAGATTGCAAATCTGATGCAAAAGTTGCTTTTCACTGAGAAATGTGAATATTTTCTATTTACAGTTTATTGGTGATTCTTTTTTCATGCCTATGCCTCAGTTTTATATCCTTAAACAAAATTCTTTTATTTTTAGAACATTCAATTTTCTTTTGCTCTAAAATCAGAATGAATACATCTTTTGTCAGAAGATATTAGAAATTGATATCCTGCCTTCCTGTCTTGATCTGTTTGATTCTGTTCTAATCTGTTTTTGTAAAATATTAATTGAACACATAGAAGCACAGAAAACCACACACACACGCACACACACATATATATGTATATGTGTATATATATGTATATATATACTGTGGAAAAGCATCAGAGATCTTTCAGTTAAACTCTTTTTATTACACCAATGAGAAATTGAAGACCCAGAGGTTAAGTGGTTTACCCAAGGTTATTCAGCAAATGAGTGAAAATATTGTTTCAGGAGGAAGCTCAACTTGAACAAAGAAAGGGCTAAATCCATTCTTTATTTTCTCTACCTATATAACCCTAATATTTTGACCCACGCATAACATGACGTCTGCAAGATGGGATCACATATGCTGTGGCTGGCATGTAGAAATAATGCAAAGCAAATTGTAAAGTATACCCGATAGTGTCATAACTGAACTATAACACAAAGAATGGAGTAGAGCAGAGGCTTCCATAATGTTTTCCCTGGTAATTAGTCCAATGAAGTGGACCCACTAAAAGGGCTCTCCATCAAGTAAGTTGATGCAGACTCTGTTCTTGAACAATCTTTAGCCACATTTTTTTAAGTCCTTCTCTCAAGTAGGCCTCAACCTTTCTCACTCTCCCAACCACAGAGGTCTATCTTTATTTAACTTACTAGCTCAGTTGTAGCAAAAATACTCCTAAGTCAATTTAGTGATAATTTCCCACCTTTGAGTCTGAACACTGTGGCCTGACTTCAGGAAGAATCCTGTAAAGTCAGTTTAGCTAGAATCTCCTGCCCTTGATGTCTCCTCTTAGTGTTTTTCCATCCACTGTTCCCTTCCCTCTGTTCCTTGACTCTAAATCCTTAGCTGTCTTTCATTTATTTAGAGTTGAACTCAATCTCTCTCCCCTGTTTACAATGCTGTCATTGCAAAAATATTGAATAAATTCTTCCATACCATAACAAGTGTCAGGATACTTTTTTTCTTTAATAAAATACAAGGAAATACTACATATTCACTTTACATGGGATCCACTAATCATGTAGCAAACTTAAGACTTTAATAAGTTCTACAATAGAGAAAAATGTTTACCACTATTTAACCAAATATTGCTAAATCACTTGGATTTTTTTTTCCTTAAGGATTATATACCAACATCCATGTGATTTAGTTCCAATATAACTGATTTTATGATCAGAACCTATGTTTCCTGTCATTATCAGAAGCCTCTTATTTTCCAGGTATGCATACCTGTGAATGAATCAATGGACACTACAGATAGGAAGATGGGGGTAGGGAGCTCTGGTCAGGACTTCCCTCTGTACTTGTGAGGAAATGCTCTGAGCTGCTTCCATGGTCATATTTAAGAATCCTTCATGACAGAAAATGAACTTGTAACCAGAGTTCCATGTATGCAAACTAAAGACAGAAACTGTAACTATTGCACTTAATATATTTATATTGTAAATTCTGCATTCCTCTCTAACATTTGCTTTCACGTGAAATTATATTTGTGAAATTATAATTTCACATGAAATTATATTTCCTTCAAAACTTAGGTGTCATGGCCTTCAAAAAGTGAAGAAAATGTATAATTCATAGAAATATATATCATGTTTATCTGGTAACGTGGACCTTCATAAATTTGGGGAAATGCAAAGCTGGCAGAGACAAGAGAACAGATTTAATTGGAAATCCGTGATGTGATTTTTTATTCTGCTTCCTTTTTGGTTGTGTGATCTTGTTCTAATCACCTGCCTTATCTGACGCCTCACAACACCAGCCAAATGGGGTCCATCAGAGCCGCTCTGCCTACCACACAGTGTCTCTATGATCTCAAAGGTAATAAGTAGCATATGGAGAAACTGTGTATAGTGCTTTACAAACATAAGTCTCTATTATTATTGTATGGGATAGATGACAAAACTGGTATCTTATTACTTATCAAATTTGTTCTCAGGAAGAAACGTTGCCTTGTAATATTTGGTCAGAATAATTATCAATAGTGTAGTGCGGTTAGAAACAATACTTCATTTTAATTGAACCAAAGAAAACAGGGAAGAGGAGGGGTATATATCTCAGACCTGATCCACTAAATTAAAAGAGTCGTATAAAAACACTATATACCCATCTGGTGATATTAGCATCTCATTTTGTGAATGAAAAATTCACATCATATTGTAAGCTATGCTACGATAGGAATGTTCTCCAGATGTATTCTCAAAACAACCTTAAAGGTTGCATTAAAAAAAATCATAGGATTAAATGGCTTTCTTTTTTCTTGTCAAAGTTGGTAATGCTTTCACTGGGGTTCTTTCTAGCTCTCTGAAGAACAAGAACACTCCCTATTGACTCAGAGGAGAAGAAAGCCTGTAACTAACATTCTGTATGGGTGTGGGTGGGAATGGGTATCAGATCATCTTAATATAATTTCATGGTTACATCAGAGAATGTCATAGATATATCAAAGGACAGCAGCATGTGAAGAAAAAGTGCTAACATGAGAGTCAGAATATTAGAGTATTTTAATTCAGTCAATCCATTTTTATTGAACACTTTCTGTCTACCTGGCTGGCCACTAGGTTAACAATGGGCAGCAAAGAATATGGAGGCCCTGGCCTCCATCAGACAGTAAGGGGTGGGGAAGCCAGGATTACTGAGATGAACTTAATCCAAGAATGGGAGGATATAATTGCTTGTGGTGGGTCAGGATGTGGATGGAGAATGCTTTGAATAAAATTCCTTAGAGTTTACCCCAAAGTAATGGTACAACACAGCTGCAATTTGGGCAGAAACCCAAAAATCTTTATTGGTCTAAAACTTCCTAAATTTTATATTTATTTATTTTTTAATTTTTAGAAATGTTTATTTATTTGAGAGAGAGGGAGAGCTGGAGAGGCAGAGAGAAAAGGAGAACAGAATACGAAGTAGCCTCCAGACTCTGAGCTATCAGCAAAGAGCCCTATGGTGGGGCTCAAACTCATGAACTGTGAGATTGTGACCTGGGCTGAAAGTCAGAGGCTTAACCGACTGAGCCACCAGGTGCCCCTTAATTTCCTAAATTTTAAAGTTATTTAAATTTTTTAATGTTTATTTTCTTTGAGAGAGAGAGAGAGAGCTAGCAGGGGAGGGGCAGAGAGAGAGGGAGGCATAGAATTCGAAGCAGGCTCCAGGCTTTGAGCTGTCAGCACAGAGCCCAATGTGGGGCTTGAACTCACGAACAGAGAGATCATGACCCAAGCAAAAGTCAGACACTTAAGTGACTAAGCTACCCAGGTGCCCCTAAAGTTATTTCAGAGAATACTGGAAAGTAGGACTGGAAAGAACATTGAAGGAAGAAACAGAGTCTAGACTCAACTTTGCTCCTGATAAGTTTGTAGTCTTAGAAAAGTCCCTAGACTTTAGTATTTTTTTTATCAAAGATTGAACTAGACATTCCTAATATCTGATCTATATCTCATCTTCTGTAATTTTATGATTCTAGTTACCACTATAGTTATTCCTGATAGTTTACTCAAATTAAATATTCACATCTTTTTCCACTAGAATTTATTATGAAAAATGATCGACTACTAAAATGTATCAATTGGCAAGATGGATTTAAATAACTGGAGATTTATCTCTGGGAATGAATAAAGTTTTTATTATTATTTTTAAATATAGTATTCCTTATGTCGTAACAGGACACCTCCCACTATTCCTACACATTTCATATAATGCACTGAGGTTAGCACTGTTTAATAGCCTGCAAGTTACAATTAACGAGCAGCGCTGAACAATTGCCTAAAGGGCCATGAGGTCTGCTTTGACATTGCATTTCTCTGCACAGGAACAACATTTGAATTTTTTTTTCCTTTTTCACACAAGTAACTCAGTTGCTTGGGGAAAAAATAATTCCAAAACACAATATCATCTTAGGCTCAAATAATGAATGACTTGTGTACTGCTTACTATAACTATTAATATTTCAAGCTAAACTAATCATGCACCCTGAACTAAAGCTGAGGTAGACAGGTGTGGGGTATGATCTATTACTATAGAGCAGTAATATCTATTGAAGAAAACCAGCTAGTGGAGAGGAGGTTTGAAGCTACTTGGAGATGCAAAGTATTATTGACAACTAACAAAGTCAAAAATCTTAGTATTGTGCATGGTTTTGCAATGTATAATGATTACTAGGCACTCCACTAGCAAAGTAATCTTTAATCCATAGATCTCCAAACATCTTAAACACATTGATTTATTAAATGTGGCCTCTGCAACAGTAATGCCTTCAAAATTAAATCACTTAACCTCCCAGTTCAATATTGTTACTGTTGTCTGATGCTATATCTACATGACACTGAAACAAGAAGCCAAGTCAGTCAATTCATTTTTAAAAAAATTCAAACTTGTTAATTGCATTGTGTCAAATTAGCTAATTGGTATTGTGTCCATCAAACAATGAACTTCCTGGATGAATTATTATTTTTCAGCTGATTGATTTGGACTGATGTGGAATCCACATGTGAGGATCTTATAATCTTTGGTTGGTTTGTTTTTTGTAAATTTTCAAACTAGACTTTTTGCTTTTTATTATCTATGTCTTACAATAATTAATAAAAATGATCTTTTGTATATCTTAGGATGATGATGATTAGTGCTGAAAGAGTTAAGTTTTATAATGCATTGGTTAAAATTCTAAACCTAAGATCTCAAAAGTCCAAATGATAGAGATGATCCTCTTTTAACTTGCGTTTCATTTTGTAATTTTACTGAATTTTACATTTGAATGATGCAAGTAAACTCTCTTCATTGAGTTTTCAGAAGGCACTACAATTTCTCAATAGATCTAAGAAGATTCTCTTATCAGGTTGTATGAAAATCATTGTATAAAAATTAAGGAAATAGCACACTTCTGACAGTTTTTGATGTTTATTTATTTATTTATTTGGGGTGTGGGGCAGAGAGAGAGACAGGGAGAGAGAGAATCCCAAACAGGATGTGTTCAGTGTGGAGTCCAGTGGGGGTTCGATCTCATGACAGCAAGATTGCACCCTAAGCTGATATCAAGATTTGGATCCTTCACAGACTGAGCTACCCGGGTGCCCCCTGACTTTTTAAGTCACCATTATTCTAAGTATGTAACTTCAATGAATGTATAGTATCTCAATAAAAACAAAAAATAGTCTGTGATGCTTAGTTTTGACTAGGTAGAAGGATACCCTCTACGAATAATTTATATTTAGTCAAGTAAAAGCAAAAGCAGCATATCCTGGGCTTCTGATGAGGCTCAGTATAGCTAATGTTTACTGAAGGACTTTGATATTGCTACCACCAATGATTCTTATAACTGAAGCCATGCATATATCCATGCATTATGAGCTGACAATCTTCAAAGATTGATCTTGCTAAAACTTGTTAAATAGAACTAAAAGAGACCTCAGGATGTGTGCAAGTGTACATCTTACTTTTTAGATCAGGAAAGTCTATAGCGGTTATTATTTGGGTCTCTGATGTTTATACTCTGATAATCAGATGTTTGTTATTAAAAACCTTCCTACATCTATCAATGATCTCAAGGACTTTACTGTAATAGAAGTATGACAAAAATTACAGATAAATGATCATATAATAATACTGATGCTAATTATAGTGGGATGTCGATGATGGTAATAATTTACATTTATGGATAATCTGTATGCAGTACAGCATAGTAGTTAAAAATATAAGTTCTAGAGTCAGACTATTTTAGTTCAAATTACAGGTTCATTACTGTGACTTAGCTAAGCATCAACTGTTTTACCTAGAAAAAGGGATTAGACAAAGTGTATACTTCATTTGATCACTGAGAAGATTAAAGAATGCGATGCAAGTAAGGTTTTGGCAAAGTATCTTGTATATAGAACACTCAACAAAACATTAACAGTTATTTTGTGCCAGGTCAATCAATGACTGAACAAAATGATTATTATTCTCATATTACAGTTTGGGAAACTGAGTCTCAGAGACTTTAAGTAATTTGACCCAGCGGAAATAGCTGGTAAATAATAGTGTGAATGTTACCCCAAACAGTAGAAGATGGCAATTATAGAGATTCTTATAACTGCATTTTAAACATCTTTAATGTAATTACCAATGCTTTGGTGAACAGAGACTGTTTGGAGTCCTTCTAAAAAAAATAGTGAGGGAGTGAGTGAAAGGAATGCATAGGTTGGTCCAGCATTCCTATAGTCCTAAGCCTTTGGATTCTTTTCTCTACATTCTAATATAGGCCAACACTGAGTCCATGGTTCAGTCAACCAACTAGGGGAACTGTGAAAAACATGACCAGCTGTTCATGTTAACTCTTCAAATTCAGAAGCTCTGGTATATGTACAGTTATTAATGGCTTTAGGCAAATAGGCAAATCCAATGTTATGTTCTTTCTTCCCTAACCTAGCACTCTTAGAATCCATTTGTAGACAGACAGATAGTCTCATATTTCAAAATACTGAAATCCATCTCATGTAATATACTAGCTTTTTGTGTGTAAGTCTGTAATTCTTTCCTGAAATTATTCTGAAATCTGATTCTAGTCAAGGGTCTGGAAGCAAAGTTGGGTACTGGTATTGGATACTGAAAGAATTAATATCCCTTTGAAAGAATACTGCCTCAAATTAGCTCATTGTAGCCATTCAAGCAAAGTGCATTGTCTCTTTAGAGGGGGGATTCAGGAGAGCTGCATCTACCAGTAAGGGAAGTTCTATGACATTTAGAGAGTTAAGGTACTCATATGCATCTACATCTATCCAAATATCCCCATTTCAATCCTTAGGTCCCACCATTTTCCAAACACTGTCCTAGCTTTCATATGAGACCTTGTGCATCCATAAATTCAATTGGTTTTCCTTCCTGAAGAATTAATTGTTAGCTCTATTTTTTTTTTCAGATAGGTCCATTCTACAGCTATAAACGGATGGATAGACTTTTTAAAAGGGCAATTATAGAAGTTCTATGGCTTTCTGACCATATTTTAACTGAAAATTCAAAGTGCTGATCTTGACATTGTCTTCCTGAATGCTATCCAGGAAAATCAGAATCAGCCATGCTACTTTACAGTTAATTCTTGAGTGCCTCACACCCTACATAATATTGTATTGTGGAAACTACTTGATTTGCTTCATTAAGTCTTATACAAGTAATAATTTAAATAGATGTTTGACACTATATGCTTTGGAACATCACTACCCTATGTTCTGTTTTCCATTTCTAGAGATTCCTTCAACACTAACCATTAAAGATTAGCTATCTTACATCACCACCTTTGAAGCTCTATTTTCTGGAATTACTTCTGGTAACAAATGCTGTATTTGAGATTGATCAAAACAAGACCATATACTCCTCTAATTATTCCTAGAAGGGTGGATAGGATATAATACAAGAAATTGGGTGCTATAGACCCACTGGCAAAAAAGGAGAATCTAAGGTCAGGGAAATTGCTAATATCTCATATTTGCTACTAAATTTCATTTTAATTTTCATTCAGAGAGTAAAGAGATTGCAGAAGCCAAAGCAATAATCACTATTGCTTTGGGCCTACAATCAGGTGATTTGCTAAAAGGATTCTGCAAATTTTTCAGGATTTGAATCTACTCACCTGCTTATTGTTGCTGGAGTAGCAATAATATCACTAGTGTCTACCTTTCAACTTTCAGTCTAATTTGTATGAATTGCATTGGTAGAAGATAAGCTAGACACCTGCTGCCAAAGTATTCCCAAATGAGTTATAAGTGGGTTATACCACATTACATGTACTCTTTAACTCTTAATATACTGACTGGCAATTGGTTTAAAAAATGCTTACTCCTCACTAGTTGTTGCCATTATAAATCTTTATCAGTAGTATCACACATAATTAATTATCTCTATAACTGTTATAAGTGCATATATCTACTGTAGTACAAAGATTCTCAAAGTATACCACAAATAGATTGGTTAATTAAAGCCCCTTGCTCTTGTAGTAGTGATTTTTAACTTCCCTGAGGCTGAGAATTCTCTAATTTCTCATTCCAATGTAATTCAATATCCCTTTTTAATTTCTGAAGACATAGGAAGGAGAGTCCTTTAAAAATGGTTTTCCAAAGATACAATCATGGAATGCTGGCCACTTTATACACATAATCAATTTAATTTGTCACAACAATATTATGAGGCAGACATTTCAAGTGCCTATCTTTTATAGGTAAATAAATTGTGGACCACTTGAATTGAGTAGGAGGTAAAAACTCACAGTTATTAAACAGTACAACTGTGGAGTCTGAACTCCCAACTGCTGCTACATGATGTTACTTCTCAGAGTACAGATAGGATTACATCTCGAGACTTGTAGCATCAAATATTTTCTCCTAGAATGTAGAATAAATCTCATTCCCTCTCTCTCCCTTTCTCTCTCTCTGTCTCTCTCTCTCTCTCTCTCTCTCTCTCTCTCTCTCTCTCTCTTTCATCTCTAGTTCTTTCTCTTTCTTTATCTCTACCTTTAACTCTCCACTAAAGAATCCTTTCCTATTCTCATTCTTAATTTTGTAAAGACTTCCTACCTTCCTTCTGGGCATTCAATTTGTTTTTCCTTCTCTCAGCCATTTTTCAGTTTTTATTAGATTCTTTGTTCATCCCTGTCCTGCCCAAACAGTATGATCATAAAATTATTACGCATTTATTTCCATTTCCTCAAACATAAATATATACAACATAAAGTAATAATAATTAATGCAAATAATAAAGACATTTATCACTTAGGAAAAAATACTGTTTTTTAGGTCTTCTTTGCAAATTATAAAGAAGTAGCTGGAAGTTGCAAGTTAGTCATATATATTCATCAGACAGGACCTAAACTTGAAAGTAATAAGATAGAATTTTTAAACTTTATTTCATAACTCAGCCGTGCCCATTAATTTAGACTGACTTTTCCCTAATTATACAAATTAACTGAATCATACTTAACTCTCCTCATAGGTATGTACACACATGCACACTCACACACACATATCAACAAACAAATTTTACGCAGATATAATTGCAATGGTTTCCCATGTCTTAATTTTTCTCCGGCAATATTGCTTTCTTCATCCATTTAAATATAACAAAATTACAACATCAGCTCCCTGTAACTGTGCAATGTTGATTACATTCAATAAATTAACTGAAGAAAGTCACCAACACTAAAGAAAATGGTGCCCAATCACTTATTGAAGTTACTGCTCAAAAGCTGTATTTTTTTTTCCAATAAATACACACAGAAATTATTCCCAGAGGATGTAATTCAAATTAGTCAGCTCCAAAGGGTTAACACAAGCACCATCAAGCCACTCCTTTACCTGGCAAATTATATCACTCTTCAGCATATGTCACTTGCACAACTTTTCAACTCTTTCCTTCCTAAGGTAATAGGCCCAGAAGCTGGATGCTGCTGCGCTTTGGCACCTGTCATTTTGACATTTCATGCTTTCTTTAGAAAAGAGAAGTTGGTAGAATGTGAGAAAAGTGGAACTTTGACAGGTTGTCAGAATATCTTGCAGCACAAACCAACCTGCCAGCCAGCCTGTTTTCTGGTATATTTCAAAGTCTCCTAGCAAACGAACTGCAGTTACTGACTGAAGAACTTCTTAAATAGGAAGACTCCTTACTTTTTACAAGATTGAAATTAAATAATTTTTCCCTGAATTGGTTTAAATTTTAAGTGGCTTACTTACAGTTGCATATCAAATAAAATATAGCTTGGATTAAGCCAGATTTGATAAAAAGTATCTGAACTGCTTCTTTTATTTGACATTAACCTTCTTTGATTGAGGATGGGCGTCTATAAATCCGAAGTAATTAATTAAATGACCTTGAGTTTGGAACCAGTGAATAGTTAGTGCCTTTTCAAAACTAAAAGGTTTTGGCATACAGGCACCCCCAAGGGAGCAAGGAAAAAATAGGTCAGTAACTGTGACTTTAAGAATACTAGCAACAAATGGAGTAAAAATGTAGGTTAGCTGTGATAAACTATGGGAAATGGTCATGCAGACAAATGGCCTGTATCAAATATGTTAGTGATGCCAAGATCTTCTACTAACTTCACTTCAGTTTTGAATGTTTGCAGATACACATTTTAGCCCAGGAAGAAAAACAAATACTACAACATTGTGGAGTCAAATTATTGAGGATAAAAGTATTTCATTTTTTTTTAAATCTGAACTTGATACCAAAAACAAAACAAAACAAAACAAAACAAAAACAAAATAAAATAAAATAAAATAAAATAAATAAAATAAAATAAAATAAAAAAGAGGAAAGAAGAAAATGTTATATAACTCTCCTAGTATTCCTATTATAAAATTTTCAGATAAGTCTTACTCTTAAAATCACTTTTTTCAGGTTCTCCTCCCCATCACAAATTAGTAACTATAAATCAGCATATAGTTCATTCTAGGATGATTTATATGTCTTTCTCTGTATACCTTTGAAACTACTTCTAAAAGAAAAAAGTATTTGGGTTTTGTTTAATTGAGATTTTATGGCATCTAGGGTATAACGCCAACAGTTAATGTTCATCTAACTTCTGTAATAAACCTTTAATCTGTGACTTTTTAAAAATAAGACACTTTGTTAAAATCACTGCATTGTATTTAATACAGTTTCTATCTGTATGACCAAGTGCACCCCCCTAAATGTTATATCCTCTTTTTCTTTCTGACACAAGATTCAACAGATATATGTCAACAGTATATATGTCCCACATATACTGACTTCTAAGGGAATTGTTCTGAAGCACAACTACTGTCTAAATGACTCTGTTTTACATTGTGAGACTTCCCCACCACATTATTTAGCAAAAGGGAGGATCAGTGTGCAAAGGCTAGCCCAAGACCTCCTTGATTAAAAAAAAAAAAATGATTAGCTCCAAGAGACATTTTTTCTCTCTCTGGAGAATTTGCAAGGTAGAAATGGAGTACTAGAGTATAATCAATGAGAATTCCTTGATTTTGAGTTGGAGCTGGCCAGGCAAACTAAATACCCATATTTTGAAAGACCAGTAATGGCATTGGAGGTAGCCTAATCAATGGGTAGCTAATCATTTAGTAGATAGAGTATATGTGCAGATAAAAGCAGAGATGCCATGACCAAAAATGTCTGCTCTCCAGGGTCCTGGCAAATTTTAAGACAAGTCTATTCTTATCATAAGCATATTTTTCCTGAACTTGAGTGGAGCAGTTCCTTAATACCAATAAAACTCTGCTTATAATAGGCCATTCTAAGCAAATGTGAACCTATCCATAAAAATCATTATCCTTTCCATTTAAAGATTATATTTTTAAACATTTTGCTGTTCGTTCACATAATGGCAAAATCTGATGCATTTGCTGAAATCCTTTCAATCCTGTTCACATATATTAACCTGTCACCTGGAGAGTCCTTTTTTTTTTTTATCTTTCTCTTTTAATTTATAAATTAACTGCCTCTTTTGCAGACTCTTTTCTGTTGGTGGTTAAGCACTGCATTTTCTCTTTCAGGATGATTCACTCCATCTCTTACATCTCTCTATATTTTTTATTCTGTTGCTTGTTTGTCATTTTTTCTATTTCCTTAATGAGGAGTAAATATGTTACAAAGTCCCAGGCTGTGATTCAGGGTATCCAGATTATAATCTTTCTTATAAATAGGGGACCTGGGGAAAATCACTTTACTTTTTGCATGCCAGTTTTCTCATCTAGAAAAGCCTAATAATATTACTGACTCATAATTTGTCATGAAGTTTAAATGGAACTGCACACATGAAATTTCTTAACACAATACCTGGAAATTGGCAGATGTCTAATAACATGTGAGGAATTTAGACCTAGAAGACTTTGTTCAATCTTTGAGGTATTTCCTCAGGGAATATTGTACTTCCTTTAGTCCACATAAGTACTTCTTATGTGCTAGAGACTTCATTTTCAAATATACTCCCAACACCTGTGGTTGTCTCATTATTCTTATTTTACCAATAAGAAAATTGAGGCAACAACAGTTGAAATAGTTGGCCCAAGTATAAGTAAATGGAAGCATCAACATCCAAATAAATTCTGGTGGGTTTGATTTAAGAGTCTGAAATTTGAACCACTCAGGTCCCTGCCAGTTTGCTTTTACACATTTTATCCTTCCATCATAGTCCATACTGTGTCTTACTTTCCAAAGCTTTTTGTTTGTATTTCTAACAACTGTAATCCTATGTTTTATATTGTTTGATATTGTATAAGTTTTAGTCATGCCTCCCTAAATAGACTATGTAGAACTTCAGGGAAGAGGTCATGTTTTAAATGTCTGTGTAATTTTACTTTGTCAGTTAACAAGAAGTATGACATATATCTGATAGACTTTTCTGTAGTATATTGTTCCTAGATGACCAATGTGGTATGTGGTAGGAACATATGAGAAGTCCAATCATGAAGAGTGTTAAAAGACTCTAAAAAGTCTGTTTTAGTAGAGTTTTAGATGTCCCTACTCTCTGTATATTGTCTTGTTAGAAAAATAGTCATGGAAAGTGAATGCCTTTTCTTCACTTGCTTGCCATAATTGCTCATCATGTCCTCTATCTGTTGCCCAAGGACTTCCTGTTTATTTGTTTGTTTTTGTTTTTTTTTTTTCAGCCAGCCGCATATTTTAGGTGTGCTCAAGATCTTTACAGTCCTGCTCATGCAGTTTGTCTGTATATCTTTAGTTTTCATGTCACAAGTTACTTACACATGTGCGTCAATGTGAAGTTCCTACAGCAGAATAAGGAGTAGATCAAACTGAAATGACTATAAAGAAAAATCTTAGAAAATAATGTCTGAAAACAGGCAAAATATAGGCAATTATGATGTCTAGAGGTTCAATTGGGTGGATGGAAGCTGGCAATATGTTTTAGTGATTATCTCTACTTCAGCTAAAAAAGGGTAAGAGACCATGCAGATTGACCTATCTGGTTCCACTAGTAAAGAATAAGAATGTAACCCAGAGGGACTAAGACCTGGCACGAGTTATATAGGAAAGCAGGGTCTCTAGCTACGAATAGAAGGGGTTTATAGAAGGAGACTGCTTTTATTTTTTTATTTTATTTTTTTAAAAAAAATTTTTTTTCAACGTTTATTTATTTTTGGGACAGAGAGAGACAGAGCATGAACGGGGGAGGGTCAGAGAGAGAGGGAGACACAGAATCGGAAACAGGCTCCAGGCTCTGAGCCATCAGCCCAGAGCCCGACGCGGGGCTCGAACTCACGGACCGCGAGATCGTGACCTGGCTGAAGTCGGATGCTTAACCGACTGCGCCACCCAGGCGCCCCGAAGGAGACTGCTTTTAGACAGAGACTTAGAGAAGAGGCAGTCTAATCAGGTAGAAGCAAAGAATTACACAGGTCAAGTCATGTGGGCAATAATAATTCTGGAATAACAATATAACCTAAGACCCATTGAATTCAAAATCTAGCAATTGTAGAGTCTAATATAAGCTAGGACTCATTGTTCATTTAGAGCACCCAGGATGGAGGGGATAAGATGTGAGAAAGAGAGTTGTGTGAGGATGTGTCATTGTACATGATACATGAGTACATGAGTACAGATACTTAATGTATCTGTAGGAAATCTCCTCTTGGTGGAGCCCAGGTCTGGATTACATGGCAATTTCAAAGTTTCTTAAAATGGTGGGTTTGTGAGACCTTTGATATATGTAATTTTTTGCCTTTGAGAGGGCTGAATAACTTCCTTCAGATGGAGTCACTAGTGACTTAGCTCTGAGAATATTAGCTAAAATATATCAGGAGAAATTATCATGGTAGTCCATATAAAGACTCCAGCATGAATTCTTGGAGCATCTTACAGCCTCTAAAATAGCTTCCTGTCAGAGTGGAGGGAAAGTTGACTTAATTTGCAAATATTTGTTTTTTCATTTTAAAAATTTTCTTAGGTCAAATTGATAAAAATTGTGCATGATTTTTATTAAATATTTCAAGCTAGAAGATGCACATTTAGACCAATACATTTCTTTATTTTTCTATAGAATTCTATCCTACTATATTCTATGCCCATGATTGAATAACAAAGGGAATCAACTGAATAGTGTATATGTCGTAAAGACTACATAGATACATGGATGATAGGTAGATAGATACAAAATATTGAATTGATAATTATCAAATTCATCTTAATGATTCTATTATCATAGAATGAAAATATTTCAGTTCTGATTTGATATCCTCCTCCTGCAAACTACCACACTCTTTTGTCATCCCAAATACAAGTATGTTAGACTCCTTTATCTGTTACTTCATTTCCAAAGTATTTATAACTTCTGCAGTTTCCTTCCCTCCTTTCTTTCAATTCTTTCAGTGGTAAATTTTGGTTTTAAGAGCAACTTAAACCAAATCACACCAAAAAGTTAACTTTCATTTACTTTACATTTCATTTTCACTTGTGTCTGTTTGAATCAGTACCAAAGAAATATTTTTACCCGATGCTTCCAATATTGTGATTTATAAGAAATGTTCATTTGGACATTCAAATAACCAAAATATATTTTCCATATATATTTGGTCTCCTTCTACAATTCCTGGTTCATAGCTCCCAAAACCATTGGGATTTCATATGGGTTAAGATTGATAAAGGTGTCATTTGTTATGTTAACTAGGTGACTTTTGGAAACTATCTAAGGATGGGAGCTGGTAGCCAATGGAGCCATCCATGTGATAAGAGAGTTGGAACTTTTAGTCTCACTCCCTGACCTCATGTGAGGTGAGAGGGGCTGAAAGTAGAATCACTTTCCGATGGCAAATGATTTGATCAGTCATGTCTATGATGTGAAGCCTTCATAAACCCAACAGGACAGGGTTTGGAGAGCGTCTGGCTTGGTGAGTATGTGGAGATTTGGAGAGAATAGCCAGCTCTGAGAAAGAGCACAGAAGAAGTCCCACACTCTTTCTATATACTTTGCCCTATGTATCTCTTCTGTCTGACTGTTTCCAAGCTATATAATTTTATAATAAGCCAGTATTCTAGTGGCTAAAGTGTTTCTCAGAGTTCTGTGGGTAAATTAATCAAATCAGAGGATGGGTTTATGGAACCTCTGCTTTATAACCAGAAGTATAGGTGACAATCTGCCCTTGTGACTTGTATCTGAAGTTGGCAGGGGTTGGGGTGGGGGAAATCTTGTAGGACTAAACCTTTAACCTGTGGAATCTGATGCTATCTCTGGGTAGATGGAATCAGAATTGAGTTGAATAGTGTCAGAATTGAGTCAAATTTTCAGACACCGGCAGGGTGTTTAAGGATTGCTTGTTGGCATGGGAAAACCACCTGTACAAGCACATATTGGAAATTTGGGCCCCAGGACACGCCAAAAGAATGCTTAATGTGGTGGTTTGCATTCACATGTGAATCATGAAATTTCCTGAAGATTACAGTTTAAAAAATCGCATGTTTCCTAAATTCTCTCTGGCTTCTTAAGAAAGCATGGTCTTTCTTAGTGATACAATTTTCATCTATGTTCTACCATTATACAGAGATTACTTGTTTCTGTTTCTCTATTTTCATGAGTGAGGAGCAGGGTGATCTTGTGCTATTTTTAAACATGCAGTCCAAAAGAGGTTCTATTTTTTTTAATAAACAAAATTTCGTACAACTGCTTCTATGGTAGCTAAAGAGAGACCTAACAAATAAAATTTTATCTCAGAAAATCAGTCCTAAAATCAAATATAACCTTCTCAGACCTCCCAGATGCTTTTACTCTGTATTATAATTATTATATTTTCTTCCCACTCAATTTTGAACTTCTCCACAGTTAGCTATCCAGCCAGATTTTTAAAAATCTCTTGACACAAAATTTAGCACCATGGTAGGCACCTAATAAATCTAATAGTATGGATTAATTGTGTGTTGGCATGCAAGGTTGATTCAGTTCTTGTATGACTCTTCATTGCTCACCTAAGGTGATACTGAGATATTCCTGGATGTTGGCTCTACTTTTTTCAAATCTTGCTCCATGAACTCCTGATTTTATGTCTTCACTACACTACATCTCACTCCTTTCTCCTTTATCAGGACAATTCTACTCAGATTCCAAAGGGCAAAAATTGCATATTCTATCAGGATTAATATTTCTCCAAGTCTTTTTGCCTCATACATGCACTTCTTGTTTTGGAACTTAAAACAAAACAAAACAAAACAAAAATGATTTCTTACTTCTTTGGTTTTACTGTCTGGTAATGGAATCCACTTGACTAGTTTCTTAGAGAGGAACAGCTCACTAAGTAACAAGGAATTGGGGGACACGGGGACTGAGGATATATACACCATTATATACCATTGTATACTATATATGTATATACATATATATATATATGTATATACATATATATATATACACATATATATATATATATATGTATATACATATATATATATACACACACCATTATATTACTATTGAATGGATAAAAAATTTTATAACTTTAACAATAAGAATATATAATATATTGTTGAAAGTTTTATATACACAAAAGATCTTTAAAATCCATTAGTTTTTATAGCCAAATACGTGACCAAGACTTCAGTGTTGAATTGCTAATTGAGACCTACCAGATTCATTGTAGAGTATGGTAATCTGCAAAAGAAGAAAAAAAAAGGGTACAGCAGTCTAATGACTCTCTGGGTGCCATACCCTTCAGCCACTCATGTTGTTCCTTTCCACATCTTTCAGTACCTTTAGATGGGTTATTTTCAGGGCAGGGAGCCCTCAGTTGTAGAACTTCCCTGACTATAGACCTCTCCTAGGAAAGATCAAGCTACCTTTCACCTACAAGCCTCTGTAATGGAGACATCATTAAAAAGCACAGAAAAGCTATAGTCAACTTTGGAGACACTTACAGTAAGTCAAACGAGTTTTTTGGTTAATAAAGCTCATTCATTCTGAAAGATTCCAAAGACTCAGACAAACTGCATTGAGTTAATAACAGTAAAATATTGGTAACTGAAATCATTCACCCTACCACATTATGAAGGAGGAAATTTAGGCCAAGGACACAGGGGTGGCCCCTACTGTTCTATAGTGCTATGTAGTCTTTAATGTTCACACAGAATTTGCTTTTTAAGGCATTATCTGAAAGACGCACACATTCTAAATTGTGCAACACTCAATTTATCTACCTTGGAAGGATGAATGGTCGAGTGAGTCATGCTGAGATCTAAGCCTCTCTGTCCAGGGATTCAAAATGTTTGAACCAGCTGCTAAGCCTACTAAGCCAACTCTCCACCCTCCAACAGGATAGCTTCTCTGCAAAGGAGTTTAACTTCATCAGTCATTTCCCCTTCCACCCATATAATTTTCCAGAAACTAAACAGTAGTCAGTTGAAAAAAGAAAAGAGGTTACCTCCTCAGAGTTTTTTATGCATCAGAGTGCTATTAAAATTTGTGTGCTATTTGTGGAAACATGACAGAGATCATGAAAAGCAGCTCAAGAATAATTTCATGTCATTAATTCAATCTATACATGAGGGACAGAGGCTCCAGGTGTTCATCTCTAAGTGACCAAATGCAAGTCTTATGCTTCTCCTTCAAAAATGTACACAAATATGTCTACTGCATCTCAACTGCTACCAGAATAATGTAAGCCACAGGTGTCTCCAGTGAACTAAATCTCCTAAACAGATTGCATGACTCTTCTTTTTAAAACATTTTAGAATAAAATCCATAGTCTTTTACATGGACTCCAAAACCCTGTATATCCTGGCCACAGACTATTTTTTGACACAGTTTTCTATTGTTCTCTCCATACATTATATTTGAGGCACCATTACTGTCTTCTATTCCTGAGACACACCAAGTTCACTCCCACTGCAGAGCCCAGGCACTAGCTATTCCTTCTGCCTGGAAAACTCAGATCCCAATGTTCAATGACAGGCTTTTTCTTCTCAATTGCTAGTTCAATTCTTACCTTCTCAAAGGACCTTGACTTAGCATTCCAACCTAATATTGTCACTTCCCCTCCCTTGTTAAATTTATCACACAACCTTGTCTGTTTTCCTAGTGCTATTTATACTATATGGATTTATTTTGTTTACATGTTTAATATCAGTCTCACCCACTAAAAAGATATTTTCATGTAAAGAAGTGCTTTACCTCTCTTGTTCACTGCTATATCCCCAGCACACAGGACAATTCCTGGAACATTCTAAGGTTAACAAATGTATTGGAAAGAAGGGTAAAAAAGATGGGAGGAAGGATTAAGAGTCAGTCCTTGCTGTATAATAAGATCTGCTGCATAAAATTATAATGCATTAAGTAATTTTTCATGATAAATTTCTTGGTGAACAGAAAAAGGGTAAAGAAAAACTGTATAGTAACTGCATTGGACACGTGCATGCATGCATATGTTTCTGTTTTATAAAACATCTAGGAAATATACTGAAAGAAAATATACATTGACATTTGACCTCAATTTGCAGTAATTATTTCTGTTCCTGTATTGTCTTAATTTTCATGACAGTAAATATATATTCCTTCTGTTGTAAAAAGTGATTTTAAGTCTATATGCCTTCTGCTTTACCCAAGATTCTGCAAACATAGAAACTCAACTGGATCAAGCAGATCAAAGCATATATTGGATTGTGCAACTATTTTGCCCAAAGGTCAAGGGTGACAAGAGCTTTCACCTATTTGGTCTTTTATTTTGTATTTTAACAAAACTTCCTCCAAGAGATGGAGCATATGACTGATAAAAGCTTTCAGATTCACATTTTCTACTTGAAATTAAAATCGGGGTTAAATTTAAAACAGAGGTACAAAAGGAAATCTCTTTTCTACTAGCTTTCACAAAAACACAAATCTATGGAAATGACTCTCATGGGGCAGGCCTAGATATCCATCTCAGAACAAATTGTTCTTTTGCAAGGATCATGTGCCCATCCCTATTGGAAAGGTGAGTTACAGTAGGTTGTGAGACTGTCGATAAACACTAGTCATCAAACGCTTTACACCACTAGTTCAAAATGCCCCCACAACTTTTTTTTTTGTAAGTTTATTTATTTATTTTGAGAGAGAGAGAGAGAGACAGAGAGACAGAGAGAGAGAACAAGCGAGCAGAGGAGGGACAGGGAGAGGGAAGGAGAGGAAGAATGCAAAGCAGGCTCTGCACTGACTCTGTGAGCGTCGAGCCTGATGTAGGGCTTGAACTCACAAACTGTGAGATCATGGCCTGAGCTGAAATCAAGAGTCTGTTGCTTGACTAACTGAGCCACCCAGGTGCCTCAGCCCTGCAACTTTTAAGTCACCTTTTATGAAGAGATTCCTGGGGTTGTTTTTGTTTTTAGATGGGGACCTGGAGCTGAGTCATAAAACAATTATGTATAGACTAAGAAGGGAGATGTTCATTGAAATTAGAAAACTCAGTTGTAACTCTTTGAGTAGATATTTTTTTATATAATTTGGAGAGGCCTCCTGAAATCACTAAAGGTCCTCCATGGATTCCCTAGATGAGATTCTATAAGGTCCATAAGCAGCAACCTCCTTTCACTCTTTAGATCCAGTTTAGACATAGGCATATAATTCAGAGAAATGAAGATCAACATATCAACCTTATTATTCGGTAAGACTGGAAGCCTAATGAACTGGAAGATGTGGCTGATGTGTGAAGTCATATGGACTTGATAATTCTCCCCAAATTTAGATATGCCCACCCACCCCTTCTTAGATTGCAGTGGACAACTTACCTCCCATGCTACCCATACCAGAGCCTGCCCCACCAAGATTTCTCACGGGGGGGGGGGGGGGAGACAACAAACAACGATTTGTGTTTTCTGCATCAGACCTAAAAAGCAAACTGGGAATGGGCTGAGCCTTGCATGACTGATCCCTACTCTCAGCTACCAACTGGAAAAGTCCTTTCAAGTTTGAGATGCGTATGGCAGAAAGGAAATCAGAAATTTTACCTTAATGACAGCGTCCCCAAATAGAGATAGAGCCTAGATTTAAAGGCATTTGCCTTTTAAATTCCCTAGATTTTAATTTCCGGATTAGATTCCCCCTATTATCACTCTTCTTCTGATTTTTTTTTTCCCTTATACAGTTTTGAGGTATATCTTCCATTACACACAGTGGCCCTTCCAGAGCATCCACTGAATTTTGAATCAAAAACTAAAATTGAATCTGTTTGAAATGTTCAAAGCCATCTCCATTGGCATCCTTGTAGCTCCACATAATAAATTGAATACAGGAGCAATAGCCTTATTAAGCTGATGAAATCATTGCTTTCTTCAGTATGTAGTGGTCACATAAAAAGCTGATATTTTCAACACATATAATATTAAGTAATTCAGTGCCTTATCAAATTAACAAAGAGACTTTCAACTTTAAGACCCTTATTGGAAAATGTTTATTGAGAAATAGCTATAAATATAAATATTTTCAAAACATGGTGGCAAAGTATTCTATGCTGCTAGTCATATTAATATCACTAGCTTGACTCCACTGTCTGCCTTTCTTGCATAGAAGGGGTAACAAACATTAATGCACAACCAATAAAAAGATCAAATGCTTTCTTACTTGTTTTGTTTACCTAACCCCAGGGTAGAAATATGCTCAGAATATCCTGCCTTGACCATTGGTTCCCAAATACTGGTTCAAAGTCTTGCTGTACCAAGCCACTTTGAGTTTCCAAAATACAGACACTTAAGTCCAAGGTCAGATATTTGGAATCAGAAAGGAAGACTGGTGTAACTTTAGCAAAAGTTTCAGGCGATTTGGATGGGCAGACAGATTTGGAAAAGATTACAATAAAATTGCGCTCTAGATAAGGAGTTGTTCTGGGCTGCTATTGTTTGTTCTTATCTCTTTTTCTTCCTTTGATATGAATTACATCCTTCCATAGACATAGAAGGCCTGTGCAAGAAAGGTTTTTGAAATGATTTAGTGTAATCTCATTACTCAGAGGGAAACAGATGTTGAGAGAAATAGAGATTCAGTTGCTGTGTACTCAGTTTACTGCGCACCCTCCCTGCCTCTCTTTGTCTTGAGCCTGTCTTTGGAAATATTCTGGTGAACTCAGTTTCAAGATACAGATGACTGACGGGGAGCCTAGGTGGCTCAGTCAGTGAACATTTGACTTTGGCTCAGGTCATGATCTCGCGGTTTGGGGGTTCAAACCCGCATCGGGAAATATGCTAACAGCTCAGAGCCTGGAGCCTGCTTCGGGTTCTGTGTGTGTCTCTCTCTCTCAGGTTCATGAGTTTGAGCCCTGTGTCAGGCTCTGCAGTCAGCATAGAGCCTGCTTCAGATTCTCTGTCTCCCTCCCGCTCTGCTCCTACCTTGCTTGCATGTGTGCACTCTCTCTCTCAAAAGTAAATAAACAGAAAAAAAAGAAAAAGATATATATGACTGACAAAATATAAATTTATTTAAACTGTGGCATCTATTATTTTGGCAAAATCAATGACAGTAAGCTAAAGAAAAGAACACAAATTTGTGTAAAGATGAGGAGGGAAAGAAGAAGGTAGGAAGGAAAGAAGAATATACTGAAATAACTCTTAAAACCCAAATTCCATATAGGTTTCAGCCTTCTTTTCATCTGACTGACTCTATCTGTAGGATTTCAAGAGTTGATCAAAATAGTATCAGATAGAATCTTAAAAACAATACCTTCAACTATTTCGTCCATTCATATTCTTTTTTTCTAATTAAAATTTTTTTTAAATACTATTTTATTTTTGGGAGAGAGAGAGAGAGAGAGAGAGTGAGAGACAGAAAGAGGCAGAATGAGAGCAAGGGAGGGGCCAAGAAGGAGATATAGAATCCAAAGGCAGGCTCCAGGCTCTGAGCTATTGGCACAGAGCCTGATGCACAGCTTGAACCCATGAACCGTGAGATCATGACTTGAGCCGGTTGTACGCTTAACTGACTAAGCCACCCAGGTGCCCCTTAAATTTTTTTAATGTTTATTTATTTTTGAGAAAGAGAGATAGCAAGAGGTAGAGAGAAGGAGAGAGAGAGAATCCCAAGCAGGTTCCATGCTTTCAACACAGAGCCTGAAGTAGGGCTCAGTCTCAATCGTGAGGTCATGACCTGAGCCGAAATCATGAATCAGATGCTCAACTGACTGAGCCACCCAAATGCTCCAATTCATACATTCTTTTGCAAAAATGATATCTTAATCTTCATGCCATTTTGTAATCCCATTTTCTTTCTTACAAAAGTAAATCAACTGCATCTTTTCAGGGTTTTACCACATAATTTTAAATAGCTGTGTCATATACTATTACCATAATATAAAATACCATAATAAATGTGTTTGATCCTTTATTATAGGGTATTTATTTTTCAATAGTTTGCTAGTACAAACAATGTTTAGATAGATATTCTCGGAATCCATTCATATATCCATGAAGATTTTCTTAGAATATATTTCTGAAAGTGGGAATTACTTGAGACATGAATATAGAAAGAATTAAATAATGATAATTTAAAAATTCTAAGTGATTGTTTCTTGGAGAACAATGAATTTCAGAAAATTTGGTTATTTGGAAGGGAAGATAAAGTGTGTGTGTTGACAGTTGCATGTGCAATGAAAATAGACATGTCAATGTTCACAAATGGCTAACATTTTAAAAGTAAAGAATTAATGGCAGCAGATTACGTTAAACATCACAGATTCTATCTATCCATGTATCATCTTTCTAATGTTCTAATTGTCTATTTCTCAAACGAACACTTTTGAAATGGAGTCTGCATATAAGTGGCAATTTTCAGAAAATAAACCTCCATTTTAGAAAAGGAACCTGTATAAATGCAGACAGTCTTTCTTCATGGGAGAATAAATACCACAGAAAATAGCTCTTTTTAACTGGCTCCTTTAAAAATATTTGTAATGAAATCTTCTGCTTAAGTTTGAGAACAACCCCAATAAAAACCAAAACAACATTACACAAAACCAAACTAAAGGAATAATAAGGAGAAAGGCCAGGAGAAAAAATAAAATACTTAAGTGACATATCTTATTAGAAGGCATAAACTATCCATCATCTCAAAGAATTTGGAAAGTAGACTGGTTTTACTGGGAGAGAAGTTGTGATTCCATATAATGATCCAAGTAATTTAGTGCATAGGTTTTCTCCAAAGACTATGCCTGTTGAAAATGAGGTGGGGGGGAAATAAAGATAATTGGTTAAGCACTTGGGGAGATTGTAATTTCCCCAGAGGTCTGATAATACGGCTGAGACATTCTGCCACAATCAAAGCTTCAGTGTTGTATCTTTGGACTTTCAAAAACCTGGACTTTGAAATTAGACACTGAGATATAAGGAGTGTGGTAGAGTTAAAAGGAAATTGGATTGGGAATAAGGAGATTTGGTTTCAGACTTGACTCTGCTGCTCTATTAGCTGTGTGACCTTGGAAAAGTCAATTAATTTTTATCGTGCGGAGTTTTATTTCAATGGAAGTAGTTAAGGAACATTTGTTTTGTAATTTAAAAATGCACCTTAGTGCTCAGAATACAGTTTGGCACACTGTTGGTGCTCAATGTACCCTTTTCCTGAATCAAAGTGATTTTGGTAAATGTTGTCATTTCATAATATGTAAAGAAGTTTGTTTTCTCATTTATGTATTCTTGAGTTCTGCCATTTCCCTTTTAATGCTATATTTGCTTAATAATTTATCAGTTTTGCTGGCTGAAATGCAGAACTGACCATGTAAAAATAAAAAGTACCTTTAGACTGAGCCTGTAGGGTCTAGGAGCCTCACATATGGATCTTTATTGAGACCAAAACCCAGACACGTACAAGATTTGGGTTGGTGTAGAATATTAAGGAAGGAACTGGGAATGGGAGAATCTATACAGAGTTTGTTTGAATGCTAATAAATCATGAAATCACTGCTTCCTGGCTACTGGGATTTGCTGCATAAGAAGCCTGCAGTTCTACAAAGAATGAGGTTCCCTACAGAACTCCTTATTCTGGCTCTAACTGATACACTATAGGAGGAAAAAGGCTGAGTAGGTGTTGGGGAAAAGAAACAGATTTCAGGAACAGAAGCAATTCCTCGTTCCAGAATCTTACATATGTATAATTGTTATTTTAATATTAATCAAGCCTTGGTGGCAGAATTGTGATAGCTGTGCGAACAGGACTCCTATCCACACAGCTGGTTGTTGAGTTAATTTACTTCTTTTAAAGGTCCCCTTGCAGTCATTTGATATTGTTTTCTGTGTGCAGCTTCCCTACTGTGTCTTGAGCTAAGTCAATCTACCTCTCTGAATTTAATGTACTCTGAGATGGGCATGTTCAGAAAGGGAGATGATGCACTCAGACACAGGAAGTAAGATCCACATGAGATAGCGCCTTCATTGCTTTCCCCCTGCCTGGAAGCTGTGGGAAAACCTCCCCAGAAAGAACTGATGAAGAGCGAAAGCACACAGGCCACCTGGGCTGAATGTAAGGAGAAGCTGTATTCTTCAGAAACAATTCTTCCTGAGCAAACATCTCTCGCTCTGCCTCCTCCCTGCAAATTCTCACTGTAGAGTGAAACTAATTTAACAAGATATCCCCATTTCCTCTGAACAGTGGTGAAAATATTCCTACAGGACTTTATTAAGACAGACCCCAAAGTACTCATCAGGCCAGTGAAAGGAAAAAATCCTGCTGTGGCCTTTCTACCCACAACACTACTGCAATTAAAGAAGAAGCCAATATCAAAGCAGACAGGTAACTTTATAAGCACACCAGGCATCTGCCCATGCCCAAGGCCACGTTTTTAGAGGAAAGAGCCATTATTTTTCCAATGGTACAGGAAAGGAGCTGCAGGACATACAGGTTAAATTGAAAAGGGCTCATAAGTACCTTAGGAGGTTAACAGTATCACCTGAAGCCAGGTTCCTATCAGTTATGGATTCAATATTTTGTTGGAATTTGATGAGGTCCAAGGGGATGTTTGCAAAGGGAAAGTGTGATTGGTCCTCTAACTTGGCAGCTGTTTGGCATCCCATGCAGAGCTTATAAGAAGTTCTTTATTTTCCATGTGGATCCGGCATTCCTAGCACACTGTGCTCCATGCCAATACGATCCCGGATATTAATCACAGCATTTTCATTTCAGTAATCGGTTCAGTGGAAAGCTGGCTGTGGAGGGATGATGTAGGGGCTCCGTTATTATTAGGAAGCACAAAATACGAATCTGGTTTTCACTTTTCCCTTCGAAAGTGGCATGTTGACGAAAAGTTTTAGATCCAAAAATAAGCCAAGTCTAGCAAATTAGTGCACTGCGCTAATTACGGTCTGAAAAGGTAATTACTTCCACGGTTGCTCTTAGGCTCTCCCACGACCCCCGCAACAGTTCATCAGTCTCCTTTACACCATTTCTGATGGGAAATCTTAATTCACATTTGTGCATTTTATCTGTTAACCCTGAAGAGGGTTTAGGGATTTAAACTCTTGTCCTTCAACTAGGTTAGCTTCTTACAAAGGAAAACAAAAGCAGAGGGAAAGATCACCTACAGTTCCCTCTGATCCTGGGAAGAGTTACGACAAAAATTTTCTCTGTTGCTCAGGGTTCAACTGCACACTTTATACAAGGCTATCTCAGTGCTTTGGGGTTCAACAGATCAATTTAGACTGTGTATTTTTCTGTCTTTGTTTGCATTGTTCTTTTATCCAGCTGCAAGACTGCTTTTCTTTAACAAAATGTCAAATGGTGGTGAATTTGTTCCATTAGCTTTGCAAATGTGTGTTTGACTTCCTATGGCATTTTTCTCCTCCTTTCTTTGTTGTATATTTCTTACATTTCAAAGGGGAACATCAAATAAATTCTTCTTTTGAAAGAATTAGCATTTTAATTCTTAGGTGATAGTCCGCAGTTGTGTTTCTGATTGTGCTTTTAATTAAAGGACAAATACAGATGCATTTTCCCCATTTGATTCAATTATTTTGGAGGTGAGGAAAATTCTTAAATTCCAATTTCACTGAATTAATATTTTGACATAAGATAACTTTGTTACATAAAGTAGCTCAATCACTACATTGTGTGTGGCCTACAATCTACAAAACTCTTTTCCCATTTTGTTTGCATAAGCTTTTATAATTTTAGTTATAGAATCTGAAAATATGTAAAAAGAAAAAAATAGTTTAAGTATCACAGGGATTGGAAAGTATATTTGTTCTCTAATAAGATAAAATCAACAAAGCAATTTTTTTAATGCTTAGTAGTGATTCCGGGTTCTTATTTAAAAGGAGGGGAAGAGACGCTGGAATGGAGATAAAATAGTAAAATATTTGATAATACACACTCCCTCGTCACTCTTTTTTCTCATTGAGTCCTTTGATATCTGAGTAAGTTTTGCCAGTCACAAACAATAGTTTATTATCCTCATGAATACTTCAGCTTCCTCTTAGTTCTTATATCTAATGCAGGTAAAAAACATTCATCTTTGTCCCTTTTTCTATTTCCCCAAGTAGGAGAGAGGTGGGTACATCATATGAAATACAATTGAAGGTCTTCAAAGGGCCACTTGACTGCTGAAGCTAAGCGCCTCTTATCTGTATCAGGATTCAGTTTCTTTGAAGTTAATTCAGAGATTATATTTCATGCCTTTAAAAAATCTTTAAATAAGAATGTGTATTATACCTTTTCCTAAAATCCTCTGGAACATTAGGTTGAAATGAAGCGCAGTGTTCCACTAGTTTCCATTCCAGTCATGGGGTAGGGGAAGAATTGCAGCTTTTGAGGTTCCTTTTTCTATTAGTTATCAACAGGATAGTGGAACCATCAAAAAACAATGCTTTTGTCTCCTTCCTTTCTTTTTTCTCCCTGTTAGCCTTCAGTTTTGCTCCCCTCAGCTGGAAAAATAGATATATATACTTTTCATCACTGCACTGCATGTAAAGTTATAAAATACACCTGATGGGCTTTGCTTGCAGTGTGTAGCTAATTGACTACAATCTCCAGGTGTTATAAATAAAGTGTCTGGGAGCGCTTATAATAAAGGTGTTTTCCCCAGCTTCAGAAGGAAGGTGCTGGTCACAAATGAGGAAAGAGACTCGCTGCTGAAGGTAAATTTACTCAAGGTTAGTAGCGTGTTTGGCAACTTTGGTTTAGAAGAACATCGATTTTCTTGTATAAAGCATGGTGCTCCCCAAAGTAGGGATTGATGTGCAGAGCAAAAATATTTGATGAGTTAATGCATTGAGCATGCTGGTGTGAGCAAGTTTTATTTGACCTCAGCCGGGGCAGGGGGAGAGGCTGGATATGCCCGAAAGAAATTGGAAGAGGAGATCCTTGTATGTTTCTCTCGAGAGCCAATAACCTGTTAAGAAATGTGTGTAAAACTGTTGGTATCTGAGTAACAGGCTCGCCGTGTAAGAGCAGACAAGTAAGATTGCAATCCAGGGGAGTCGGTCATAAGATTTGAGGAAACTTCTTCAATTTAGTGGTAGATTCATATGTTATGTGAAATTACCTACTTTTAAAAGTCATTTAAGTAAAATTGTCAACATAGGGAAAACAAATTCTTTGAATTCTTTATCCTTAATTCAAATATGTTCCTATTTTCAACTAAATACAAGATTGGGGGAATGATGAGGCCGTAATTTTTCATTGCTTGGGGCCTTTACATTTCTTCAGTCTCCTTGTGCAAGATGTTATTAATCTGTGAGGTGGATGTAATAAGGTTTGCCCCTCACAAGAGTTTAAACTTAAGTTCATTGTGTTAAATAAAATAATGACCTAAGAATGAATACCCACTTTTTTTCTTGAAGGATAAACAATGATGAAATTAATTAAAGATTATTAACTGTCAAAAGTCCCACCCAATAGTTTATTAATTTATCAGCTCAAGCCTTCGAAGCTGATTTCTTATTTTGTCTATAAGAGCTACAGATGTAATTTTTTTAAAACTACTTAGTGACTACCTGGGGCACCTGAGTGGCTCAGTTGGTTAAGCATCTGACTCTTGATATCAGCTCAGGTCATGATCCCGAGGTCGTGGGATCAAGGCCCATATTGGGCTCTGCACTGGGCATGGAGCCTGTTTGGGTTTCTCTTACTCCATCGCTCTCTACCCTTCCCCCACTTGCACACATGCATTCTCTCAAAAACAATTGGTTAATTAAAAACAACTGCTTAGTGGCTCCTATAATAAACAATCAGCGTAACCTCTTGAAATAGAAAATGCAGGGTTTTTTTTCCTAAATTTTACTTTACATCCTTTTAAATACTTAAGGTAAAGGAATATTGACTTAATCTCATTTTTTTTCTTTTCTTTTTTTTTTTATATTAACTGCCATATGTAAACTGAGAATTTCTGCCAGCAATTAAGGGGCAATATCAACCATTAGAACAAATACTGGGATGGTCAAGTTTAATATGCTATATGTTTACCTCGGTACATATTAGGTCTCATTTAGAAAATTCACTTAATATGTTACTAAGGAAAAGGTATGCAGACAAATATTTGGAAATTTATTCAAATATGTTTATTGAGGTCTTAGTATATTCTAGGTTCTGTTCTAGGTACTGAGAATGTATCAGATAGAAAAGCAGGTAAAGATTACAGTTTTTCCTGAGTATACATTATGGAGATGTGGACATACTGATAAACAAGGATGATGCAAGGGAAAAAAAATAATAGCAGATTGGAGATGCCAGGGCATGGGATGAAGTTGGCAGTAAAGTAAGGGTGGGGGGGCTCATTGAAAAAGTGAAATCTGGGCAAAGAACAGGAGGGGTGTTAGCAAGGATGTGAAGACAGAAACCTTGTGCACTGTTGCTGGGAATGAAAATTGGTATAATCATCGTGAAAACAGTATGGAGGCTTCTCAAAAAAAATAGAGCTGCCATATAATCCAGCAATTCTACTTCTGGGTATTGATCTATAAAAAAAAAATACTAACTTAAAAAGTTACCTCTACTCCTGTGTTATTACACATGATTTACAATAGCCAAGATGTGGAAACAACCTAAATGATGAATGATGAATGGATAAAGAAATTGTGAGCTATATATCTATAACTGTATCTATATAATACAGCCATAAAAATACCTTATGATCTGCTTTATATGTGGAATCTTTAACAACATCAAAAACTGATAGATAAAAAGAACAGTTTGGTACTTGCCAGAGACAGGGGAATAGAGAAATGGGTGAACTATCTTTCTGTGTGTTTGTTTGTTTAAATATATTGAATAATTTATAATAATTAAAACACATGCTTTGGGAGGGGCGCACAGAACCCTAAGCAGTTTACGTTGTTAAGGTCCAGAAGCCAGGGGATGAGATGGGAGGAAGACTGTTCAATGGCCGAAGGGTTTGTGGTTGGCCATTCTTGTCCCTTAGAGTTACTGGACAGTCATTCTTTCACTCAGAAACAATTGAGGTCTACCATGTTCCAACTGCAGTTTATTTAGTGGTGACCTCCCAGGACAGCATTGACAGGGATGAGAAAGAGGCAGCTATTTCATAGGCTTTAGAGCTGGAAGGGAGATGGGAAGTCACCTAGTCTAACTCTGAAATACACAAAGGAGACCTGAAAGGGTTAAGTGATTTGCCCAATAAGTCACAGAATATAGCTGAGGTTGGACCCTCCCCACCTCCCCTTGCCACTTTACCTTCCCAAGCCAGTCCTTGTCATCATAAGCTCCTGTGGTCATAAATGGTTGAGCATTAGGACAAATGCACAGAAGCTTTGAAGAAAACTTAGGGGAAGTATAGATGTCCTGTAATCTGTGAAAGCAGGTATGCTGGAACCCTGGTTTTAATAAATAGAATTGAAAGTGCTAGAATTTAGAATCCGTTGTTTTCCCATTATTGGACTTACTAATCTGGTTTAGATAGCCAAGAATTCTAAAACTTCACTTTTTAAAATATTTTGTCTATCTAAAAAAACAATTTGGGAGTATATAATAACTGGAGAATACAAAAAAAACAAAGGAAAGAAAAAAGTCACCTACAACCTTGGAATGAAACAATAACTCCTATTTATATCATGGAATATTCTGATTGTCTCTGTATCTCTCTCTTACTATAGGTCTGTAAATTGATGGATGGATAGATAAGCTAAAACCTACTGTATAGGGGTGCTGTGAGGATCGGGGATAATGTATGCAAAGTACCTGCCCTAAATTCGCTTGGAACACAGTACATGGAGGTATTAGAACGCCTGTCATTATGCCAGCATATTCACAGAGATAAACATGAGAGGAGACCAATCTAAGTAGCAACTTAGCCTGGACAATTCTTTGTTCATGTAGGACAAGCAGAGCCCATGTGTCAACCTAAAGAGGATGGTAAATGAAGGCAGGATTGTTTGGCAGCAGAGATTTTTCATGGCCACCAAAAATGAACAAGCAATACATAGGATGGAGGCAGTAAGCCAAGCAAATAATCTGGGAGAAGACCACTCCGGGGAGAGAAACAGCTGGAGGAAAGGCCCTAAAGTGTGTGTGCTTGGCATGTCAAAGGAAAAACAAGAGGCCAATGTGTCCAAGCAGCGTGAGCAAGTAGTAAAACCACACATGAGGATGTACATGTATATAGGTCCAGTGTATAGACACCCTTGGAGACTACTTCTAAACTGAGAGAAATGGGGTGTTTCTGGTAAGATCAGACTGAAGAGTGAAATGATTTAAGTTTGAAAAGTAATACATGGCAAATAGGTCAGTGAGGGGAGAAATAGTTGGGGGGGAAGGAGGCTATAGAGTGTTTACACCAGAGAATACGGTGATTCAGAGCAGAGTAGACCTCACAGTGGAGTTGGGAAGAAGTTGTCCAAGTCTGCATATATTTCTTTTTTTATTAATGTTTTTAATGTTTATTTTTGAGACAGAGACAGAGCATGAACGGGGGAGGGTCAGAGAGAGAAGGAGACAAAGAATCCGAAGCAGGCTCCAGGCTCTGAGCTGTCAGCACAGAGCCCGATGTGGGGCTCGAACTCACAGACCGTGAGATCGTTACATGAGCTGAAGTCGGATGCACAACCGACTGAGCCACCCAGACGCCCCTGCATATATTTCAAGTTAGAGCCAATGCTATCCTCTGCTGGATTGGATATACGATGTGAGAGACAAAGGCAAGAGAAGGATGGTGTGAGCATCTGAAAAGCTGACCTTTGTATATACTGAGATAGGGACGCCTATTAACATAATAGGTTTTGGTGTAAGTTCACCTTTGGTATGGATACATTAGTGTCTGTGGGCAGACAATGTTGAGCTTTCAAAGAGAGGCCTGAGCCAGAGCTATAAATCTGAGTCGGCATATTGATGTTTTTAAAATGGAGAAAATGGATGAGCTCATCAAGAAAGTGAGTTACACAGTTCCAAAGACAGTCCTGTAGTTAAAAGATGGGAGATTAAGAGAAACAGGAAAAGAATGTAGAGGGAGAGGGTGTAGGTGCATGATGGTGATAGTCTGGGTGATGGTCTTCACATTGTTCTTAGTTGGTTTGTGCAACAACCAGCAAGGTCACCAGTGGAAAGTGAGGGCAGAGGAGGAGATAATAGGGGTTTAAGGAAGAAAGGTAACTAAGAGAGTGTGAATGGGCTGAGAAGTTTTCCCTTAATTGCCTTGCAGCAGTAAGGACTCATTTTGAAATTCCTGTATACAAAGTTAAAGTGAAACCAACTAGTGACAACAGGAACTTTCCTTTAGGCACTTGCAGCTAGCTTCATGGGTGCAGATGTAGAGTAGGTGGAATGTTGAAGCTTATCAGGATGTGATCTTGTCAAACTCTGCATCAAAGTTGGAGAAGGGCAAGGAACGGAAGGGTGTTTGCAAAGGAGAGATGATGAGGGACCCTGGCTTCTTAGCTGGGAAGGTGGGAAATGAGGAGATCAAGCAGATGAGGGCTTATGAAAAGTTCATAGAATGAAAGGAGTAGGAACCCTCACCCCACCCCCACCCCTGGGAAGGGAGAATCAAAGAATTTTGACTACAGCTAAGATCAAATTTACATAGAACATATTGAGCCAACATTTTGTGGCTGCTTACATTGTGTGCTGAGTGGTTTCTAGCATATTTTCACTTGATCCTCACAAATTTTTGTGCAGAAGCACTGCGTGCTGTTCCTCATATGAGACTGTGAAGCAATATAGATTCAAACTTATCCAAAATAGCTATGATATTCAAAAGCTTCAGTTAAATTTCAATTCTTCATCTTTAAGTTTGTGTTACCCTCAAACCGTTTTACATAATCAAGTCTTAACGGAGTGTCTCTTTACATAAAAACTTAGTGTGCCCTATGATTTCTACTGAATTTTTTTTGACGTTTGTTTATTTTTGAGACAGACAGAGCATGAATGGGAGAGGGTCAGAGAGACAGAGGGAGACACAGAATCTGAAACAGGCTCCAGGCTTGAGCTGTCAGCACAGAGCCCGACCCGGGGCTTGAACTCATGAACCGTGAGATCATGACCTGAGCCGAAGTCGGGTGACTGAGCCACCCAGGCACCCCTGATTTCTACTGATCTTTAATATTAATTTAAACTTGAGAGATTACTGGGGCACCTGGGTGGCCCAATTGGTTAAGCGTCCAACTTTGGCTTAGGTCATGATCACACAGTTCATGAGTTTGAGCCCCACATCCAGCTGTGTGCTGACAGCTCCTAGCCTGGAGCCTGCTTCAGATTTTGTGGCTCTCTCTCTCTCTGCCCCACTCCTGCTCATGTGCGTGCGCGCGCTCTCTCTCTCTCTCTCCCTCTTTTTTTCTTTCTCTCTTAAATATAAATAATCACTAAAAAATAAAAAAAAATGAACTTGAGAGATTATTATTTATGTTGTTATATCCTACACAAAGTTTGGTTTTTGGGTTTTTGTTGTTTTCATACCTGAGGAATTTATGAGGATAAAATTAATTAGAAAATTAATGTTGATATGTTTAAGAAATACTACTTACACTGAGGCTGATTGTGGATCTTATATAACATATCACGAAAATAGTGATGTCATTCCACTAGAAACTTAGGAAATCCATTCAGACAAACTTTTTGGGAACAGTTACTCTAAGGCATTTGGAAACAATTCAAAACTTGTGGAACTTTAGATGATAGTTGGGAATTTTTGTTAATCTCCTTGGATGTGAGAATACATTTTCGTTTAATTTTTAAATCTGAAAAAAATTACAAAAGTAATAAAATGAAATAATAAGATGCTTGAGATATGCTTTCATTAACTGCAGCAAGAAGCAAACAAAAGGGTGTGTGTGTGTGTGTGTGTGTGTGTGTGTGTGTGTGTGTGTTGGAGACTGAGGTGGGAATGGTGTGTATGGATATATAAAGTAGAAGAGCAGATGGGGCGCCTGGGTGGCGCAGTCGGTTAAGCGTCCGACTTCAGCCAGGTCACGATCTCGCGGTCCGTGAGTTCGAGCCCCGCGTCGGGCTCTGGGCTGATGGCTCGGAGCCTGGAGCCTGTTTCCGATTCTGTGTCTCCCTCTCTCTCTCTGCCCCTCCCCTGTTCATGCTCTGTCTCTCTCTGTCCCCAAAATAAATAAAAACGTTGAAAAATAAATAAATAAATAAATAAAGTAGAAGAGCAGAAAATTAGTAGTGGTTGGAGTTAGGTGATATGTTCATAAGTAATGTAATTATTTTTAGAAATGTTTGATATTTTCATAGTCAAAAGGTATAAACAGGTCGTCCTGAGGGATCTCCTAATTTTAAAGATGGTTGCCATAAGAGCTGATGTCAGAGGCTGAATGTGGTCACAAAATTGGTCAGGTAAAGCTAAATGCTTAAACACCCCCAATTGACCATAAAAGGATAGTCACTTGCTATAAATACAACGATTTTGAAGGCCACAAGTTCCTGCATACAGTTGGTTTTTTGTTTTATACTCCTTGAAATACCTGATGTACATCTCTGAGGATCCTCAGTCTGTGATTTTCTATCACTTCAGTGCTAAGACATTAAAATAGATCAACTTTTTAGGAAGCGAGAAATGGGTATCTTAAAATGGATGCCATCATTTGGACTGCGATTGTTTTTTTTTTTTTTTTTTTTTTTTTAAAATAACCATTATCATTCTTGGCACTTCCTTAATTTGATGGTGGATTAATATTGTTTGACCTGATGATAATAGCCATCTATCCAATTTGGTCCCATGACTAAAAGGCTTTCTCATCTGCCATTTGTTGGGGTCAATATGTGACCTGCATAGTCAGATTCAGGTTGTTAAGTTAAACATTATTTTCAATTAAAAAAAAATATATCATTTGCCTTGGGGAAAAAAAGGAGAGGAAAACAGACTTATGAATAAACTTAGGTCAGTGCTCCATGTGTTCAAAGTATGAATTCCACAAGCTTAATAGTCATCAGACTTAAAAGGCTGAGAAAGAAGCTTATTGATTTGGAAATTAAACATCTGCCAATAACTTCAGTGTACTTTATGTAACAAAATGATGAAAATATGCTTTGGTCATTTAACTTGAAATTTCCCATCAAGTTCATATTGTCTCCTGTATAAATTTTAGCCTACTCAAAAAAAAAATGCACAAAAAATGAGTTATGTACGACATACCATTATATGGCTTTACAAACATATTTATTCCTTGTAAGCATGATTTTGAAGGTGAGGGAATATGGCCTGGATAGTACTGCATTTCATAAAGAGAATATGAAATCTGTAACAATAAATTGCTAGAACATTAGTGCCTTTTATAAATCATCACAATATTTAATATTTAATTATTCAATGGTGATGCATTAAAGTTGAGGACATTTTATCCTTGGAGCTAAGCATACTGTGATTAGGGACAAGGTATACTTCCTATAACCAAGAGAGGTACAGTCTAGAGTTTAAAGGTCCCCATAGGAGGAAATGACTGATTAAAAACAGAATTTTGAACCCAGATTTTGACTATTGCTTTTTAATTTTAGGTGATAAAAAATGCTTACAGACTTCATGTGAATCCGACGAAGTTCTGATTCACACAGTCTCAAAGGACCTGAGATTCCATAGTCATTGAGAAAATAATTGTTGGGTGCCTTGAGATGTTTTTCTCTTTTCTTTCCCATCTCTCTACTATTTGTGTAATTGGAAGTTATCTATGTATAATTACATCTTTAGTGAAAAGTAATTATAATTCTTATCATTGACTTTTTAAATTAGCTTTTTTACTGTAATAAATAGTAGTTTTTACATCTCATCTAGCCACTCTGGGTATACCCAAAAGGAAATACAAGCAAGATTTCAAACTTTAAAACTGGCTAAATCAGAAAAAAAAATCTATAAACACTAAAAAAAGTTAGAAAGAAACATAAAGGTCATTATCTGCATTTGGAAACCAAGAATTCTGAATCTACTTTTATGAAGAGCAGACCACAAAAACGAAATAACCCATTGTTTTAGAATTAACTCCTGTATTTACTATTTCCCATCCACTTTGCCTCACTTTTTTCTCACCCATTTCCTCACCCTCTTCCCTCTGTGACTTGGGACAAGCTCAGTAATCTCTTAGTATCTTTATTACATTTAAAGAATAACTTTGTATCACTGTCTAATAATGAGATAATAGAAAGGTGTTTTTTTTTTTCAGAAAACATTTGCTTTAGAAATCTATTATTCAAATTATTCCTAGTGAAGAATGATTGCTTGATACTGTTCAAGATCCTTGAAATAAAAGCATAGAACCATAATTGCATAGATGTATGCATCAGGTAGTTGAACTGCTTGGGAATTATGGAATTAGCATGTGCTGCTGATTAACATCCTTCATAACAGAGACCCCACAATTGGCCTTTTATCATGGGGTATAGCAGTATTTAATGGCGGGTAGATATTTAATGACCTCTAAAGGGGAAACTGAGCACCTCAGCCTCGTGTCCTGGGCCCTCATCATGCCTTATCATACAGAACCCCGTCTTTGGAGGAAATTGTATATATGACCTTGATCTTATAATTCAGGGTAAAAGTTAATGAATTACATGAATTGAGGATTGATTTACTCATGGCCAAGATTTGGAGTTGTCCTGAGAAGGCATGGTGTTTCATTTTCTCTCATAAGAAAACTATAAAATTTTCTAGATTGTTTGTCCTGCTAAAATTAGTATATGATGATGGTTAAAAGTTGAGACATACCTGAGAATGAATTAGATTTTCTCCCTAATCATGATATAACCTTGGGCAAAATACTGAGTCTCTTGAAACCTTTGTTCACTCATCTAAGATTGTTCACTCATTATAAGATAATGATTAGAGCCATTTCATTGAGTTACTGTGAAACATAACTGAGACCGGATCTGTGTAGCAGGATTTCTGGTTCATGGAAATGCTGGAAAAATAGGTGTGGTTTGTTTGTTTGTTTGTTTTAAGTTTGTTTATTGAGAGAGTGAGTCAGAGGGAGAGAATCCTAAGCAGGCCCTGCACTCTCAGTGTAGAGCCTGACATGGGGCTCACACTCATTAACTGTAAGATCATGACCTGAGGTGAAACCAAGGGTCAGATGCTCAACTGACTGAGCCACACAGGCACCCCAAAATACGTTTGTTTGTTTTTTATGAATGTAACTTATGGTCAGATTGGCTTACATACAACACAAGTGCTTATCCCAACAAGGGCCCTCCTCAATGCCCATCACCCATTTTCCCCTCCCCTCCCCATCAACCTTCAGTTTGTTCTCTGTATTTAATAGTCTCTTATGGTTTGCCTCCCTCCCTCTGTGTTTAAAACTATTTTTCCCCTTCCCTTCCCCCATGATCTTCTGTTAAGTTTCTCAAGATCCACATATGAGTGAAAACATCTATCTGTCCTTCTCTGACTGACTGACTTCACTCAACATAATACTTTCTAGTTCCATCCATGTTGCTGCAAATGGCATGATTTCATTCTTTCTTATTGCCAAGTAGTTGTCCATTGTATATATAAACCACATTTCCTTTATCCACTCATAAGTTGATGGACATGACTTCCTAGGATCCTGTTAATTTCCCTGTCTCTATAGAATCATGGAAATGATCATGCTAAATGATCCATAGAAATTTTGGCCTTCTCTTGAGTATTCAGAAGTGTCTGAGATAGCACCCATGTTTCAGTGAGCAGTTCTTGGAAGCTGCTTGAACTCTCTATCTATTCCAGTTTCCTGCACCCCATGTTGCCTTCAAATGTGTTCATAGTCTCTGCTCTTCTCTCCCCAAACGTAGCTAAGACCTAGCTGACTCTAATTGGTACTGATTTACAAACTTGATTTAAGATTGTACACAGAAAGGCAAAATTAACTGGGTATTAGACATCTTTACTTTGGAATATTTCTCAGAGGGAAAGAGAGTAGCATCTTCTATCATTATTGAAGTCCTGTTCCTGCCTCTTAATAACTATCTGCAGAGATTTAAGGGTTTCTTAACTGATGACTCTGGAATACTTGGTATGAGAATACATCATGGCCTTGGCTCTTCTCAAAAACAATAGATACTATTTGTGTAAATAAAGTGTTCCTTGGGTGATCTTGCAATTTAAGAACATGAGTTTTATCGGACATAAAACATAGAGGCTATTAAACATTTATCTCTCTCCCTTGTGATCATGACGTTGAATGTAAGGGAAAATGGCCTTTCTAGTTTTGCATTTCATAAATACGTATAATATGTAATCTATACCAATAAATGATTAGAAATCATGAGTGAATTCCTCTTTTCTTCATTACAAACCACTAACAGTTGAAATGATTGTTTTTTTCCTCTGAAGATTTCTGCCTCACTTCAGATCCCACTATTATTAGTGTTAGCAGTAGTAATAGCAGTAGTTTTTTTTTTTTAATATATAAATTGACTTTTTATATCGAGCAGTTTGTCACGTATTGGTAAAAGAAAGAAAGCTCTGGGGAAAAAATGGCTTCTGTGAATGTACCAATGGCAGGTAGCACTTGTCTTGGAGGTTAGTTAACACCCCCCACCCTCTTCCTACCTCCACCATTCCCCAAATCAAAGCCAAGATGAGGAAAATAACTTTGCAATCTGGGAGAACTAAAGGTTTTGGAGTAACACATTAGTATCAGCTATAGACACTTCAGCAAGAGCAGAAGGCAGCTCTCCAGCAATTCTGGCTTGCCTTACACATAGTGGCCCCCTACTCAAAATTAGAAACTCATCTACCACAGTTGCTTGAATTTCTCTCTTCCGCTCTGTTTTGGATAACTAGACTCCTCTTTTGGAAGAGATAATATTGATGGGATATCTGCCACCATAACTGAGTGTGAAGTAAGGAGAAAAATAGTCAGATCATCTGCCTCAACAGATGATGATTTGCTCTGGGTTGGAAAGGTAGATTGTTTGGGTTGCTTTGGGGGAGACAAAATGTGTGGGCAGTAGAGCAAACAAGAGCAGGAGTGTCTTCTCTTTCACAAACTATAGGACTGGCCTGTGGGAAAATGCAAAGCAGGTAAGATTTGTTTTGGGGGGACCGTCTCAGCATTTCCCCAGCATTTAACCTTCAGTAGCCTCCTTTACCACATAGCCCTCCTCCAACACTACCTCTTTCCCACTCTTTTCACCAATCTCTTGCCTGACATAATAGTAATATTTAGTACAGTATCCTTAATGGAGCCCTTTCCATAAAATAAATGATCTCATTCCTATGGTCTTGGAGAATTTGGCATTGTTACCAGCATACAAGTTGAAGACAATCTATGCTTTTTCAGTGTTCACTCCCTTTTTCAGTATGATGTAAGTCAACCTCATTCCTACTGCTGGGTCAGATGTAGTAGTGTACCCCTTGATGGACAGGGAGATTTAAGATCAGGCTTGTCCTAGGCACGCAGGCAGAAATGCTGTCATCAGGCCCTCAGGTTTTTCTTCATGTTCTCATTCCATGACTTTTTTGTGTGTGTGTGTGTGTTCCTGCATCAATCTCAGATATATTGGCCAGAAATAGGGCCACTTTAATTTTAGTACCTTGTGAGTCTGTTCTTTCAAACAGAAATTTGCATGACAAAAATTACCACAAGGGGTTTCTTAAAACAAAACTGTAAAGCGTTCAAAATAGAGATGCTGATTCTTTTAAAACAGCAAAGCACACACTAGACACATCCAGTATAATTAAAACAAGTAAAATCTATAGTATCAGGATCTAAGCCAGTCCCCTTGACAAGTCACTAACTTTCATTTAAAGCCTTCTCATTTTAATGTCATTCTTTTAGGAAAGAAAGAAAAGATGTATTAGAAATGTAAAAAAAAAAAAAAAAAAAAACCACAATCAAGGGCAAAAGCAGTGAAATGATTGAAGATGCATTCTTCAATCTGTAGGGTTTACTGGGATTACTTAGGCTAGACAAAAATCCATGAAGGTCATAATGACATTTTTATCATTTTAGACTGATGTGTGCCATTTTTTATATTGTCTTTGTAATACACATTAAAATTTTAAAGAGTGAGCTGTTACATTAAAAAGCAATGATTTAAAAATTTATCAGCTCCACCCTTCTGTAGTTTAACAAGGATTTTTACCTCCATCACTTAAAAATCAACTGAGAACTTTTTTTTTTTAATTGCTAATGTGGTGTCTTCTACAGGTGACAAGTAACTGGCTTGTGCCAATGTATTTTTAGCTTGTAAGAATCTATGGTTAGCAATAAATGAAAAAACTGGTATGTGACATCTGTACACCATAACAAGTAAGCATCCCTCATTTTACAGAAGGTATAAAGGTGTTTGCTTAGGAAAAGATTTGATTAAACCATACAGACAATGATAATAAATTGACCTTTATTGGAGGCTAATGGTGTGTCAGGTGCTTACTATGTGCCTGTGCTGGAAGCAGTGCTTCATAGATTTCATTTAAACTTCAGAGCAAGCCCTCTAGTCAGTACCTATTCACACTCAATAGATAGCATTGGAAGGAAGAGAGGACAGAAGGCAGTCAAGCAGGCTGGTCAGGGGGATCTCAAGGAAGGAGTTATCCCCCTTCCACAAATGGGGAAAGAAGCTTGCAGAGGTCAAAAAACCTGCCCAAAGTGGCAAAACTGGTAAGTGGCAGAGATGGGATTTATCTGCAAATCTTCTGAGGCTTAATCTGTGTTCTTTTTACCAGAAATCTCTGCATCCCATATTACATGTACTTTAGCACATCCTCAGCAAATAGGCAGCTTTGTGCACGATTCAGCAATGAAAATATCACTATAGTATGTTAAACTCGGACATTAAAACCATAATATTGACCCATGTGTTAAGAGGACATGTATTTTAGGTGACATTGGGATTACGAAATACCATGCCTACTTGTGATGCCTATTTTAATGTAAGGAGGCCATTTGCAACTCATCACTAATTATAAACACACTGCTTGTTATTAAAGTCAGGGGACAAACCACAGAGGATAGCCATCTAAGAGGGAGGAAAACATTTTCATTTCCATTTTTTGTTTTGCCCTTTAAGTCTCAATCTGCATCAAAAAATCTTTGCAGAGTCACATACAAGAAGAATGCTTGCCCCCTCCCCCTCTCCCCCCCCCTTTGGGGAAAAATGTATAACAAATCTTTTTTTTCCCCAAAAAAGAAACTCAGGAATATAAATTCCTTGAAGTGAAAGAAATTGTTCCTAGCTGGTGTGCATTATAGAAGGGAGAGAGAAGTAGAGAGTCAGAAAAAGCAGAGCTAGGTAGTGGGAGAGAAGAGCACAGGTGGGGGTAATGAGCATGGGGTGGGAAGTCACAGGAGAGGAAGGACTTAAGGAGGGGACAGGGATAGGGAAGGGAGGAGAGGAGCCACAGTGGGTACCTGGGTGGGTGGTGAGAGGAGGTGTTCAGTTTGACCCTTCAACCCTGGTTTTCTTGACCATTGCAAGGTCCTTGTAGTCCTCCATAGCCCCAGGGCACTATGAGCAGGACTGGATCTCTAGGGGCCCTCCTGTAGGTGGGACAGTGGCATGTCCGTTGTTGCAAGCTCTATGAAAATGGCTCACTTAACCTTCAGTCTCATAAACCTCTTTCACCCTCCCTCTGCCCTCACCACATAACCCCCTGTCTCCTCTAGGCATTAGCCATACAGTTTTGTAACTGTTTATACACTTAGCTCTCTCCACTAATAAATTCTAAGCCTCCTGGAAGTCATGGAAAAGGTCTGTTGTTTTTTATTCTTGATCCTGACAGGCACCATCCTTATCACAAAATTGGTGTTTAGAAAATATTTACCAAGAAAGAAGTCTAAAAACTAAGATTAGGGCCCAAACCAGGGCCACTCTCAAGACCTTAATTGTATCCCTTCAATTCATCTCCAGACATTCTGTTCTCTTTGTCAGAAGATAAAGTACAGGTTAATCATGAACTACTTAGGAGCACCTGGGTGGCTTAGTTGGTTAAGCATCTGACTTAGGCTCTGGTCATGATCTCTAGGTTTATGAATTGGAGCCAGGCATCTGGCTCTGTGCTGACATCTCAGAGCCTGGAGCCTGCTTCCGATTCTGTGTCTCCTGGTCTCCCTGTCTCCCCGTCTCTCGGCCCCTCCCGTGCTTGTGCTCTGTCTCTCTGTCTCTCAATAATAAATAAACGTTAAAAGATTTTTTAAAAAATCATGAACTTCTTAGAGTTCCTAGAATAAGTCTGCATACTCTGTCTAGGCCCCCTGGCTGCACACATTCTGTTCCTGTTTGGAATACTCCCATTCTTCTCCCCTCCCATCTCGTTACCTTCCCCCATCTGCTCACTCTTCAGCACTTCCAACTGGGGTCCCCCATCACCTATACAATATCCTTGTATTTATCAGTGGAACTATCATGGGTTTGCATTTTTTTTTCTCCCCAACCAAGCTGAGTAGTACATTGGGCAGGACTCTAATCTTTCTAGTCCCCAAACTCAGCATAGCTCTAGCACTCCCGTTGAGTATGCTAGAATTGCCTGGTGAATGTTGAATGCAGGAATACTTTTCTCATTCTACTCGTATCTTCCTTAGTAGGAAATACTTCCAATATCTGAATCTGCCATCCCTGGAGCAAAAGACCATGGAGATCATTTAGAGATATGTGTTCAACTATATTTGTTCATTTTAATTAATAGCCCTGGGATGCCAGCAAGAGGGCTAGTACATCTGGAAGGGAGGGAGAAGTCAAGGGAGGGTTCAGTCATCTATTTTTAGTAAAATTGGCATGGCAAGGATGGAATTAAAGTCTGGGTGCCTAGAGGCCAGATGTGCTGAAGATTAGTTACAGTCTCTTTTGTTTTTTGCTAAAAGTTCCAAAGGAGACATGGAATACAGACTGGATCAAACTATTTATTTCATCCTGGAGCTGCAACTTGAAGGATGAACTTCAGTATGAAAAACAGGAAGGAAACCTACCAAAATGCCATTAGAGGCCACTTCTTAGTTATATGCTATTTAATTTTTCCTTTATACATTTCTGTATTTGCAAATTTTTCTAAAATATTTTGGGTTTGTTTTGCTTTATTTTATAATTGTAAACATGGTCATGCTTGCTCCCCGTCACTCTGTCTCTCTCTCTCAAAATAAATATATTTAAAAAATTAAAAATAAATATTTGTTAAAGGAATAGATGGTCAGTGGATGATGTACTGATGACCTCTAGGTCATTTAATTAATGTCTTTGTAATACTTGGGCTATGAAAAAATCTTATTATTCTAAGAATATTTGTTTTTTGTGTGTATGCCTTGGAAAATTAGCTTTAAGTATAAAAATCACGTTTTCAAGAGTTTTTTTTTTGTTGAGATAAAATTTATGTAACATAAAATTTACCATTTTAAAGTGAACAATTGAGTGGCATTTAGTACATTCACAATGTTTTGCACTCACCTCCACATTTATCTATTTCTAAAACATTTTCAACACCCTAAAATGAAATCCTCTACCCATTAAGCAGCTGTCTCCCATTCCTGCTTACTTTCTACTTCTGATAACTAAAACTTATTTTCTGTCTCTATGCTGGATATCAAGGGAATTGTATTATCTGTGACCTGTGGTGTCTGGCTTATTTCACTTAGTATCACATTTTTGAGATTAATCCACATTAGCATGAATCAGTACTTACTCTTTGTGTGGGTGAATAACATCATAATGCATGTATATTACACAATTGACCCATTCACCTACTGATGGACATTTGGCTATTTCTACCTTTTGAGTGTTGTGAACAGTGCTGCTATGAGTGTGTGTGTGTGTGTGTGTGTGTATGTGTGTGTGTACACGTGCATGTGTTTGTGATTGAGTACCTATTTTCAGTTGTTTGGAATATATTCCCAGAAGTGGATATGCTAGATTCTTTGGTGATCCTATGTTTAACATTTCTTTAGGTTTATTTATTTATTTTTGACAGAGAAAACACAAGAGGGGAAGGGGCAGCGAGAGAGAGAGAGAGAGAGAGAGAGAGAGAGAGAGAGAGAGAGAACTCAAAGCACTCTGCACACTCTAAGTGCAGAGCCCCACGTGTGGCTCAATCTCATGAACCATGAGATCATGACCTGAGCCAAAATCAAGAGTCAGATGCTTAATCAACTGAACCACCCAAGTGCCTCCACTATGTTTAATGTTTTGAAGAATTGCCAAACTGTTTCCCACCATTGCTAAGCTATTTTCCTACCCCATCAGTAATGTATGAGGTTTCTAATTTCTCTATATCCTAGCTAACCCTTGTTTTCCTTATTATTACTGTTTTTAAATAGTCATCCTAGAGGGTGTGAAGTAATACCTCACTGTGGTTTTGATTTGCGTTTCCCTAATGACTAATGATGATGCAAATATTTTTATATGGTTTTGGCTATTTCCCTGAGATTCTTCCGAGAGGAAAAAAAGTAATAAAACTCAAAGAACAAATCTGTTTTCTCTTTAATGACGTTTAGAGATATTTTAGGAAATGGCATCACTTCAGACCTATTGCTTAAGCCAGAATCTTGGAATCATCCTGGACATTTTCTTCTCCTGAATTTCTATGATTTAAACCATCAGCAAGTTCTGCTACATGTAATGCCAAAGGATCTTGCATAACTATACTTTTCCATATCTCTGCTATTGCCAGCCTAATCCAGTCTAACATCATTTATTTCTCACCTAATCTATTGCTTTAATATTCATTATTTGTCTCATTTAGTCCATATTTTATATATACAGCAGCCAGAATTCAAAAAATAAATTTAATAGTAATTTTAATAATAAATAAAATAGTGATGGTCTACTGCTTAAGACCCACAACTTTCTGCCATTTCATGGAGAAGAAAAAAAAAAGGTTCCATGCCACAGCTTAGGAGAATCTGCATTATTTGGCACCGTTTATTGTCCCAACCATGTATAAAATTAGTCTTTCCCATGAACACTGCTTTCCACTTATAGACCATTCCTTATAGCAATTTCAAATGCTATTACATTGGCCTAGAAAATAACTCCCAAATATCACATGGGTAGATCTTTCTGATCTCTCTTAAATACTGCCTTCTCAGATGTTGCTGGCTATGCCATTTCAGGTGTGTTGCTCTCTGTTGAAACAAGATATTCCTCACCTTAAGAGTGTTTTCCCCCTTGAAATTATACTTAAGTACTTTTGTATCTATTTGTATTCTGCCTTAATACATAAGATCATAAGTTGATTTATGGTGAGGAGTATTCCTTTCTGTTGACCATGGTATACCCTAGGCCTAGCACAGAGTTGATGCTTATGTTTAATGAAAGTATAGCTTTGTGCTTTTCATAAACATAAGGAGTTGAATGGTCATCATGTAGAAATGCCCATATTTTCTTGAGAGCAAATTATTGAAAAAATATTTATAATAATTAGAGTAGTGCTATTTTCTGAGTATTATATTTCTATAGAAGAATGCAAGCCTCCTCTCTCCTGTCAGTAACAAAACAATCTTCTTTGAAACTCATGGGTCTTCCTGAATGGCAGTGATGTGTCAAGTAGACAGGGGAGGATAAAGAGGAGAATAGAACTGGTTAAAAAAGAGTAAAAGCTCATTCTCTCTTATCATGGTCTTTCCATGGCCCATGTCTGGCCATTCAAGAATCAGTATTTTATTTCCATCTCTCTATCTGGTAAGCAGGCTCTAGACCTGTTGACATGAAAATCATCTATAGAACTGGAGAAGAAATGTGATTAAATTGTGTTAGAATAGCTCAGCCTCTAACAGAAAATAAATAGTCTGAAAGCCATCATGGAATGCCTGTAATGGTAGTAGTATTATGGATGTAAGTGGAAAACCATGTTTATGCAATCAAACAGAACTCAGGATTATTTTGTTGGGGTGGATATTTGAACTAGTTGAAATAGACTTTTTTTTTTTCCTGTTAGATTAATAAAAGCATTACCTGAACTACAATCAATTGATTATCATTTTATATTATATGATTATTATGATATCAGGGGTCATATTCCACTGCTTTTTTTTTAAATGATGATGTTCCCAGGAAAGAAAGAATGTATTTTTTTTTTATTTTTAGAGTAAGCTTACTAAATTGTCAAGTAGCTTACTCAATCCATACCAACAAATACTAAAATAAACCTCTTTTTATCAAGTACTTTCAAGTTTATTGTCTCAAGTGAAGCTCCCAGAAATAGCTCTATGATATAGAATGGGAAGATTTAAATTGGAAACATAGGATTTTTAGATTTAAATTGGTTCTGTAGCATAGGTATCATAAATGCAGTACATGAAGAAACTGAAGGGATCAAAGGACTTAAGTTCATATAGATGAATGTAAATATAGAAGATTAAAACCTAGGTAGAATTCTGATGAAAGAGACTTCAACAAAATGTGTGTATATATATATATATATATATATATATATATATATATATATATATACACACACACACACAAATACACATATTGAAGACTTCTGAGAAATAATCATCTTTTTTAAAATTTGAAATTATATGTATTTAGAAATTTGTAGATATAAGGTATTCTAGAATTTGTGTTAAATGGTAGCATCTATATGAATATGGTTGATAGAACAAATTTTATATTTTTAATAACAGCAATTAACGATTTTTGTACACTTAAATGTCTTTGTAATGTGATTTTGATTTTCTTGATGTTGACAGTTTTAGTTGCCTTTAGAAACAACTGAGTTATCCCTATATGCTTCTACCCTGTGCATTATAATAACCTGACCCAGTGATGTGGTTTGACCTTTAATGTGTCATCCTGAAGGACATGCCTTTAGAGACAGGGACACGTTTCTTAGGATTTTTAAAAATTTGATGCAGGTGCTTTAGTTTCAGAAGTGACTTAGAAACAAAGAGAAGACTTAGGGGAATACAGGTACATTTTATGACTTGCTCAGTACCCTAAACCAGTATGGGATAAATATTTTATTTACCTTCTGTTTATGCTGTTTTGTTTCTCTGACATTGCAATCCAACATTTTTTAAAATTTTTTTAAGTTGATTTATTTGAGAAAGAGAGATAGAAAGAGCTCAAACTGGGGAGGGGCAGGGAGAGAGGGAGAGAGAGAATTCCAAGCAGGCTCCACACTGTCCACGCAGAGCCCAATGTGGGGCTTGATCTTACAAACTGTGAGATCATGACCTGAACTGAAATCAAGAGTCAGATGCTTAACTGACTGAGCCACCCAGGCACTCTTCTTATTTTTTTTAAATGATTTCAGCTTTAGAAAACTGCAAAAATACTATAAAAAGTATGTCCTGTTTACCGTTTACACAAATTGCCACAATTTTAATATTTTATATAACCATTATACAATTAACCATTATACAATTAAATTATCAAAACCAGGAAATGAACATTGACACCATTCTCTTCACTGATATCCAAATCTTAGTGTAATTTCACCAGTTCTTCCACTAATGCTCTTTTCTGGTCTAAGATCAAATTCAGAATCCCATTGTACACTTAGTTCTCTTATATGCCTACTCTTCTCCAATTTAGGGTAGTTCCTTGGTCTTGGTCTTTCTTGAGCTTTACAATTTTGACCAATATTAGCCACTTATTTTGTGGCCTGTCTCTCAATTTGGGATTTTCTAATGTTTCTTCATGATTAAAATAGGATAATGTACTTCTTAGCAAGACTATGACAGAAGTGATTTTGTATTGCTTGCTTTTTATTGGTTAAATCTTTCCTCCAAAAGTAAGAATCTGGATGATCTTGACCACACATTTGATTTGCTCAACTCCCATTAAATAACTTCAGAATTACTAAAGCAATTTGATTGTTGTGAACCCATATCTCTGTGGAAAACAAATTTACTAACTGGACACAATATGTGTATATAATGGTTCTGGTCTTTGGACTTACTGTATCATATCGACATACAGTTTTCTACAGTAACATAGTTTAGTCCCCTACCACCTTAGCCAAGTCCCCAAGTGTGGTTATGTTTTCCATCTGCAATATAGTTAGGGTCGTTTGTTACTCATACTATTCATGTTGGGGTCTCCCTCACATCCTGGTTGATAATAATTTTTATGTGCTGTTTGAGGATGTGAGCTATTATCATGGTTCTAAACATAAGAACTACATTTTAAAAAGTATTTTCAAGAAATGTCACTCCCCCTCATCTTTTTGCCCAATTCCCATTCCTTAATTTTTCACTCATTCCTACCCACCCTCTGTAGTTTTTGCTTCAGATGTTAAGATGTTGTTAGTTTCTTTCTGTTGTTTGTTTGTTTTTGCTTTGCCCAATTTAGCAGATGCATATGTCTAATCTCTTATCAGCAAACACAAAAGTTAATAATTTATGGATTTTTTCTTTTGCTTTCTTTAAAATTTAAATATATCTTATAAATTGTTTCATATCAATTGTAAGACCCTCCTCATTTTTTAAATGTTGTATTGAACTTCTTTTAAATTGTCATATTGTACTTTATTTTGTAAATGTATTGTACTCTATTTATCTTTTAGATTTTTATTTTTGAGAGAGAGAGAGAGCAGGAGCAGAGGAGGGGCAGAGAGAGAGGGAGACAGAGGATTTGAAACACGCACTGTGCTGAGAGTGGACAGCCAGATGTGGGGGTCAAGCTCGCAATCCTTGAAATCATGAGGGAAGCTGGAGTCAGACGCTTAACCAACTGAGCCATGCTGGCACACCTACTCTATTTCTTTATTAAGCACTCTCCCATGTGTGGACATTAGGGAGATTTTCATATTTTGCAGTTAGAAATAACACTGCAGTGAGTAACACTGTGCAGATTGTCATCATTGTCGTTGTTTTTGCTATATAGTTTTTTAAAATTTTTTATTGAGGATGTACCATCATGGTATATTCCTGGAGGTGGGACTGCTAGATCAAAAATTAAGAGCATATGTAATTTCACTTGGTATTGTAATGTTCATCTACAAAGAGTATTATGATTTTGATTGTTAAACAGCAGTGTATGAGAATGCCTAATTGTCCACAGTCCTCCCAATAGGATATATTTTCACATTAGCATTAAAAAGAAAGAAAAGAAAAGAAAGAAAAGATAAAGAAAATCTTAACATGCCTAAATAGCCAAGAAATAGTGTATCATTGTGAATCTTTCTCATTATCAGTGGTCTTCAACATTTATTCCTGAGTCTAAAGACCATTTTATAACTTTGTTGTCAATTATGTGTTACTTTTTCTCATTTTTCTCTTGGGTTTTTGGTGCCTTTATCTCAAATTTTAAGAATTCTTTGTATATTAAGGACATTATTAACTTTTTGTCTGGGATATATGTGACAAATGTTTTCTCCCATGTTTTCACTCATCTTTTGAATTTTTTCATGATGTTTTGTTGCAATGCAAAAATAATACTTCTTATGTAGGCAGATTGATAAATTTGTTTATTGTCTCTGTATTTTGGGTTCATAATTACAAAACCTTTCCTATACTTAGATTAAAAAGGAATCACTCCTGTTTTCTTCTTGGAGTACTTCTAAGGTTTACTTTACTTATATTTTATTTTATATTTAGATTTCTGATTCACTTAAAATTGATTCTTATATATGGTGTAAAGTATGAGTCTAGTTTGATTTTTATTAAAGTGACTACCCAGTTGTCCCAACAATAATTATTGAGAAGTTTATCTTTGCCATAGTAATTTGAGATTCTATCTTCATTGCATGTGAACTTTTTTATGTATCTGGGTCTATTTCTGGATTTTTGCATTCCATTTCACTGAACTATTTGTTGATGCACCAATGACACATTGTTGTAAGAGGTTTTACAGTATATTTTTGCAACTAGTAGAGTTAGTAACTCAAGGTAGTTTTTCTTTTTAATTGTTTCCTGATTGTTTCTGCATGTTTATTTCCATAGGAACTTTCATATCAACTTACCTAACTCTATAAAATATTTTTGACATGTTTATTAACATTTCATATAATTATTAAAGTCTATTGCTTTGTCTTTCAGAGTGTAGTAAGTAAAAAGAAAAAAAGCTTGTTAAGTGTGTGATTATACAATCACGTATAAAATAGAGATGGTTTCTTCTTAGCAACTTAATACCTCTATATGATTTCTCAAATATGGAAATAGGGGACATTTTTGCCTTCTTTTCTGATCTTAATGGAAATGTCCTAGTGTTTCTAAACAAAGCAAAATACTGGCATTAGGGCTAACAATTAACATTATAATGTGTTAACATGTCAATCAGTTTGTATTTCTTCAGTATTTTTTAATCAGGAGTAAGTGTTATTTTGTCCACAGCTTTTACAGCATCTATAGGGATAGGCATATGATTTTTAAAATATCTTACTAGATTAATAAATATTAATATCCGTTCTGTTAAAAGATAAACTAGGGCATATTTAAAAGTTTGAGAGTTGGAGTAAAATTAGTCTGAATCTGGCAGCATCAATGTAACAGAGAAAAGAGCTCTAAGGAGTTTTCATCTTTCGGGATGAGAACAGTGTAGGAAGAATGGAGCGAGGACAACAAAGTTATATTAGGTAAAAAAAAAATGCTAGTTGGTTATTGCAGTCCCTTCCCCATTTGGGACAAGGGGTCTATCAGGTAGATTACCTAACTATCTTGGATCAGGCGATTCCTGATTAACTGAGGATTCTATTACTGGGAGGGCTGAAACTATGTACTGTTGGTTTGGTGATGGGGGGCTTAATGTAAGTGATTCAATTGAGGACCCATTTTCTTGTTTGTACAATTGTGTAATACTAATAGATTTCATTATGTCGGACTAATTTTGTACTTCTGGAGTAAATTCCACTTAGTCATGATATATTATTTCTTAATGTAGTATTAGAGTTGTTGACTGTTTCATGTTCAATTTTTGCATTGATATTTTAAAGTAATATTTATAGTTTTTTTTGTAGGGGAGTATTATTTCCATAAAATTTTGGTGTTCTGTTAACTTTATAAAAAGATACTAGAAAATCTGTATTTTTAAACCTATAGAACAACAAAGCATTGGAACTCTTTAGGACATGGAGTTTTGGTAGAGTTCCTCTGAAAAATCATCTGAACCGGGTGCTTGGTTGGCAAAGTAGTTCCTTAATAACACTGTGTCTTCCATGGAAATTGGTCTGTTTAAGCTTTCTGTCTGTAATGGGGTAATTTTTTGTAATCTGATTTTACCTAGAAAATTAATTATGCATTTCATAAAAGTTTTCACTTTTTTCTTTATTTTATTTTTCTTTTTGGTTAGTGGTCTGAAAGTGAGTCTCAAGATTTTTCAGAATGTTGTCTCTTTTAGCATCTTCCTCTTTTCATTTCTTGATGCATATAGGTGTAATTTCTCCTCATTTTCTTGAATTAGGTTTACTAGTAATCTATTTTGTTAATTATATTGTAATAAAGGGATTTGGATTTATTTAAATTACTACTTACTGTGATTTGTTACATATTACTGTTTTTTTGGTTTTTTTGTTTTTTGTTTTCTATTTTTACCCTTAATCTTGGCTCTTTATTTCTCTTCTTGTACTGTCTTTGGCTTACTTTGTTGTTTTTTAATATTTTATTATTTTTTAAGCTGAATATTTAATTCATTTATTTTATATTTTATTTTTTAAAAATGTTTATTTGAGAGAGAGCACTCACGAGCACACAGGTGAGCGGCAGAGAGAGAGGAAGAGAGAGCCCCAATTGATGTGGGGCTCCATCTCAGGACCTTGAGATCATGACCTGAGCCAAAATCAAGAGTCAGACACTTAACTGACTAAACCAAACAGTTGCTCCTAATTCATTTATTTTTATTCCTTAATTTATCATAACAAAACTGTTAAGTACTATGAATTTTCCTCTCATCACTGCTTTAAATGGAGCACATAGGTTCTATTATGTAGCTTTCTTTTGTTAGAAATTTTAGAATTTTGGCTTCCTTTTCTATTGAAGTCTTTTAATAGAGGTTTATTTTGTGTTAATTTTCAACTGAAGGGTTATTTTTAGTATTTTCTAGTTTTAATCGTTTTTGTGATGGGGAGAGTTGTCTACATTACTTGTGCCTCATGGAACTTAGAACTTAATGTGACCCTAGAATATGACCAATGGGGAAAGTGTCACTGTTCTTAAGGAGACGTATTCTCTGTTATAAGGGTATAAATTTGAAAATATATTCATAAGATTTATTAATGTCATTTAGATTTTTCCCTCTCGTGTTTGTTATTTATCTAAAATTTTTTCTGCTTTGATCTGTGTGCTGAGAGTAGTATATTAAAATCTCTTATTCTATTATTACTATGTTTCTGCTAACTCTTCTTGGATCTCCTGTAGTTTTGCTTCATAATGGCTGCTGAGTTTCATAAGTATGATATCTCCCTTGTGAAATGTAGCTTACTGGGACTAATTCTGTTTTGTCCTGTATAATAATCAACACCTCTTGTTTTTTGTGGCTTAACAAATCCTTATCAAATGGTTGCTTTGCTATGAAAAGGGCATAGAATATGTATATAATGAAAGTCATGACTTCAATGAATTTCCAGTCTCCATATGTCTCCTAATGGATAGATTGAATACTACCTGATTATAAAATCATAAAAGATACAAAAAATAAATGCATCAATAACAAGAACAGCACAGGCTTCTGTTAGTATAACAAGGTAAAAGAACAAAAAACAAATTTCTTAATAATAGTGGACTGGTAATATTTTGGTAATTGAGAGGAGGAGAATGCTAACTTCCCCAACCTGGCCTATGGAAAAAAGTCCTTGAAAAAAAGGTTGCTAGGTGAAATAAAACTATAAGTAAATTATTAAACCAACATATAATGGATCTGAATAGAGATGAGTAAATCATGAATTAGGACAGAGAAATAAAAAATCTTAACAGAGAAATCTTAAAGAGAATTCCCATTGAATCTCTAAGACTGATTGGACTTTTTGAATATATAAAGAATGACTGTAACATGAAATATATGAAATTATTGAAGGGGAAATTGGAAATATATGGAGGAGTTCATGATCTGAACATATTAAGATAAAGATATTTCTACACATTTATATTAATATATACATTTTAGTATTTACATTTAATATTTAAATGTAGTTTATAATATATAGTTACATGTATACTATTCAGGTGCGTACTAGTTATTATGAGTAATAAAGATTTATATATATTTACATATATTATTTGTATGGGTCCATGCATATGAGATCACCACAACATTGATGTTAAATGGTAGAAAAACAAAACAAAACAAAAAACCCAGTTAAAGGACATAAGGTCATTGTAGTGGTTAAGATTCAGAAACTGTTGGATCAGATGAGAAGAATGCCTCCTCTAGCGTGGACTTAAAGACTTACCAGTTCAAGGGGCAAGGGTGAGAACTGGCCATTGCCATTGCTAAGGATATCTGACTCCTCAAGTAAGAGGTTTTCTGGAGAAACTGGTTACATGATAGCTTCCCTCCACCCACTCTTTGTTTTTACAGGTAACTACTACTTAACTTCACCAGCAAATCCCTGCTTGTGACCTACAAGGATCATTGAACTGTAAGTAAAGAATCCACAAATGCTATCCCCCCTGCTGTGTATGTTTTGGGTCTTTTGGAAAAGTAACTATATAAATAGGTTCCTGAAACATAGTTATTTTTTTTCTTAAACATGATAGATAATGTTAGGGAATACATAAACTGAGCATGCTATGGATTGGACCTATAAAATTAACTGATGTTTCAATGAACCCCTGTATTTTAACATCTTCTAGACTTCAAATTTAAAAGAAAAAAAATGCCCTATATTTATTAAATACAATGGAACTACTACTGATATCGCAGCCATTTAAAATAATTTTTAAATGTTCTGAAGTAAATAAAGATTATACCTAAGAGCATATTTTTTTTGCATTTAAAAATGTACTCATATTATAAAAAGAGGGTTAAATGTTATGGTTTTGAGGTGAATCTAAAAGATGTCAGTAGTATTTATTGTTAAATATTTATGAGCCCACTCGTAAGGACAAATCATTTTCCTAATCTATTTCCCTAATAGAAATTATTTATAAGTACATCATTAATTATTTACATTTTCCTGGCATTATGTTTGCATTAATAATTTAGAAATATATAATTATCTATTAAATCATCTAAATATGATTTAACTTCATTTATCTTTTGGAACACAAATAGCAAGTTGATCATTAACTAGAGTCATATAAAACAAGGTATTCTCTATAACAAGTTTCAGTGTTTAGGAAAAGTAGTGACAAGAGCCTGCATATCTATCTTTTCACTGAATATTTGTGGGGTATAATTAATTTTCTTAAAGTTTCTGGAGTTTCAGACCTGTAAGTCTTTTGTCCAGTAGTTACTATATACCCTAAGGTCTCTGGCATGTAGAAAGAAAATTTCTTTCTACAAGTTGCCAATTAACTCAATGCCCTCAGAGCCAAATGCCTTTCTATATACAGCAAGTACAGACTGATTTTGTTCTGGGAATCACTAAACATTCTCACTGAAAACCTCAAGAAGATTTACTGCTGAACAAAATGTATATCGTGGCTGCTTTTTCCTCTGTATTATGATATCCAAGATGGGAGCATCCTATCATGAATACTTCTAGAATTTCATGGTCTTGAAGTTACATCTGTAATTATAATCCAAAAATAGAAAGTATTAAGGCAATATTACTGTCCAGGTATCTTGAGCTACAAGAATTTTTGTTTGTTTTTGGGTTTTTGTTTGTTTGTTTTTGGAAAGCCTGTTAAAAGTATCTTAACAGGCTCTTAAGCAAGATTCAGAGTTCAGGATACTGAGAAGAAAGGCCAAGCTATCAGCTCATTCATTGTAAACAGAAAAACACTTTATATATATATTATGTGGTAATGAGCCAAAGTAAGAACAAAAATAATGTGAATTGTAAGTGCAATCATCAATTTAAAAATCTTTGAGCTATAATCTCCAATTATCACAGTTTTTAGAGACTATTATAGGCTTAATTAAGTCCTCTCAAAATCATATGTTGATGTCCCCAACCCCAGTACCTCAGAATATGACTGTATTAGAGACAAGGCCTTTTTTTTTCAATGTTACTTATTTTTGAGAGCAAAATAGTGTGTGAGTGGGGAGGCGCAGAGAGAGAGGGAGACAAAGAATCTGAAGCAGGCTCTAAGCTCTGAACTGTCAGCACAGAGCCGGTTGTGGGACTCAAACCCATGAAGCATGAGATCATGATTTGAGCCGATGTCAGACGCTTAACTGACTGAGCCACCCGGGAACCCCAGAGACAAGGTCTTTAAAGAGGTAATGAAGTTAAAATGAAATTAGGATGGTGGGCCCTAATCCAATGTGATGGGTGTCCTTATTAAAGGAAATATCACACACACACACACACACACACACACACACACACACACACGACCAAGTGAAGACATATGGAGAAGATGGCCATCTATAAGCCAGGGAGAAAGGCTTCAAAAGAAGTCAGCCCTGCTGAGTACCTTAATTTTGGATTTGTATCTACTAGAATTATGAGAAAATAAATTACTCTTGTTTAAACTACCTAGTCTATTGTTTAAGCTAGTTAGTTTTTGTTAGGGCCACCCCAACAAACCAATAAACAGAACATATATCTTTTGAGGTCCTCAACACAAATCCCAGTTTGTATTTTGGGTGTACAATTCCAATTGTTTGGATCTAGGGCCCTCTAAAGAGATGCTTGAAGCAAGAATTGTAGACAGTTATATAAACAAGACAGCTTCTTTATAGAGTAGTAGCTGTGGAAATAGGATTCAGATTTTAATTGATTACCACTTTGGCTTTGAGTAACAATACCATTTTTAATATTTAGTTTAAGGAAGACAGTTTATGCAAATAACCTCCTTGAATACTTTATTAACAGAGTTTTTTTCCAACCTTTCCTGACAGCCCAGATACCATTGGGTATTGAAGTTAATCTGAAGGTTAAACCTCTCTGTAGATTAGATTTCTAAAGGGAAGTATTAACATGGCCCCAAACTAGGATTCTTAGTGGGAAACAACAACAACAACAAAAGCTCTTATTTTCCAAACCTCGGTCTGGTGTAAGAGATCTATATATCATTTCTATATTTATATCTATAAGAGTTGCATAAGTAAACATATGGACTACCTCAAAGTACTGTAGCTTCAAGTTTTGTCAATTTCATGATTTGTTCTGGGATAATCTTGACGCCAGTGACTTAAAATTTTTGAATCTGTAATTAAACACACTAAGAATGCAGAGCTGTGTACTGAATTCCAGCGATGCAGTTTCAGGTTACAAATGTTGGAAAAAAAACATTAACTGCTTCCGTAGCAAGATGACCCTAGGGGACACTTTAGGACAATAGGAGCTACTGTGCATAAGAAACAGGGATGATGGTAACATGTGTATCTTTTTAATTTGAGGATTATGTTGGAAATGAAACATAATCTCCAAGGTGAACAAGTGCTTTTGCTAGAGTACTTAACCCTAACAGTAAAACTAGCATAAATTACCTGATTGTTATTAACTGGTGTTAAACTTCCCTGCACTTTTGACACTTATTATGTTGGAAACTATGGTTTTTTTTGTTTTGTTTTGTTCATGGGTGATTAAAATGTCCCTTTATATTTAACATTTTAAAATCATGGGCATTGAATATCCACCAACATATCAATATAGTCATTAATAATGTGGGTGAGAAGTCACCTTAGTAGTAATTAGGACCCAATCCAATATTCATAAAAGAAAGTTGCCTAAATTTCAGCCATGAGTTATAGAGAATACATTATTCTGTTCCAAACCACAACAACAAAAATATTTCATAACAATTTTTTAAACTGGATGACAATGCAGAGAATGCAGTAGCAGTAGACATATTCACAGAAAACCACAGTATTTGGGAAATCTTTTTGTTGTATCAGCAGAAACTTTTTCTCTGAACTTTAATCCAACTTTCAGATAATTAATGATTGAATTCTGTTTGATTTGGTTGGGAAAAAATTCTTCATTATAAGGTAACTGGAGTCAAATGTCGTAAAAGAATGAAACTTTTCAGCAATATGAAAAGTTACTTGTAGTTACAAATCTTCAGGACAAAATGTTGTTAAGGTCAGATGATTTCTAAATCTTTGAAAATGTGAGTGCTTAGATAAAACATGACGAATACAATGAAGTAAGCCCTCTTTCTGAATATATGCATTATAAATTATATAAGTTTAAAAGTCTGAGGAACATGGCTGTAAAGGGGATTTGATCCATGTGATGTAATACCTACTTTTAAATTACTAATAGGAAGAAAAAAAAGCCAGAAATCAATGTTTAAATATGACTCTTTCAACTATAAATCTTGGCAAATAATTAATGGTTTTTAAACATATATGTATCATAATCCCAGCTTTCAAGATACAGTACAAAGCTATAGTAATCAAAACATTATGGTACTGGCACAAAAATAAACACAAAAATCAATGGAACATAATCAAGAGCCCAGAAATAAACCCATGATTATATGGTCATTTAATCTTTGACAAAGGAGGTCAGAATGTACACTGGGAAAAACTCTCTTCAACAAATGGTGTTGGGAAAATTGTATAGTTACATGCAAAATAATGAAACTGGACCATTTTCTGACAGCGTATACAAAAATAAACTCAGAACTGATTAAGGACCTAAATGTGAGGCTTGAAACCATAAAAATCCTAGAAGAGAGCAGAGGCAGTAATCTCTCTGACCTTGGCCAAAGCAACATTTTTCTAGATATGTCTCCTGAGGCAATGGAAACAAAAGCAAAAATAAACTGTAGGGACTAAATCAAAATAAAAATAACAGCATAAACTTCTGCATAGCAAAGGAAACAATCAACAAAACTAAAAAAACATCCTACAGGACAGGTGAAAATACTTCCAAATGATATATCTGATAAAGGGTTAGTATCCAAAATATATAAAGAACTTACACAACTCAATACCAAAAATCATAGAATCCAGTTTAAAACAAAAGGACAGGAACCATGAACACATTTCTCCAAAGAAGATACACACATGGACAACAGATGTGTGAAAAGATCCTCAATATCACTCATCATCAGAGTAATGCAAATTAGAACCTCAGTGAGGTGTCAGTTCACACTTGTCAGAATGGCTAAAATCAGAAACACAAAAAAGTGTTAGTGTGAATGTAGAGAAAAAGGAACTGTCCTGCATAGTTGGTGGGAATTGGAAACTGGTGGAATTACTGTGGAAAATAGTATAGAGCTTCCACAAAAAATTTAAAAACCTAGGATTAACTTATGTTCCAGTAATTCTCCTACTGGAATTTTACCCAAAGAATTCAAAAACATTAATTTGAAAAGATACATGCACCTCTATGTTTATTACAGCATTTACAATAGGCAAATTACAGATGCAGCCCAAATACTCATCAATAGATGAAGAGAATGTGGTAGCTCTGTGTGTGTGGGTGTGTGTGTGTGTGTGATATCATTCTCTTTTATGGCTGACTAATATTTCATTATATAATATATATAAATTACTCAGCCATAAAAAAGAATGAGATGTTACCATTTGCAGCAACAGGGTTGGATCTAGAGGGTATAATGTTAAGTGAAATAAGTCAATCAGGTAAGACAAATACTGTGTGATTGCACTCATATATGGAATTTAAGAAACAAAGGAAACAAAGAAAAAAGAGACAAACCAAGGAACAGACCCTTAACTATAGGGAATAAAACTGATGGTTACCAGAGGAGAGGGGGTGGAGTGAATAGGTGAAATAGGTGAAGGAAATTAAGAGTACACTTAAGATGATCCCTGAAAAATGTATAGAATTGTTGAATCACTATATTGTACTAAACATAGTAATGTGTGTTAACCATACAGGAGTTAAAATTTTAAGAATGAAACCATCTTCTAAAAGGGTAGAAAATTTAAAATTCTTTAAAAAGATATGTATCAATTTTCTATATCACAGCAAGAACTAACACTGTTCTAGCCAATAAGATATCCATTAGTCAATTCTGGTCTATGGACTGCAAGTTGAAAACCTCTGATTTAGACTAATGTGATACCCTTCCCATGAGGAAGGAATAAAAGATACCTAATAAGTCTTGATTCCTTGCTGCACCTGCCTGTATGTGGTATGTGTGTTGGGGGTGAGAGAGTGGGAGAGTTGCCTTCTAAACTATATGAGATCAAGGTGATTATAATCAGAATTTCAATATCGATACTTCATCCACAAGCTGGAACGCGAGGACAGATATAAGGAGTACAAACAGCAACAATCCAGTGGTTGAGATATATGTGTATCCATATACATATATCTGTGTGTTTGTGTATGAAACTAGAAAATTGAATAGTATACAACCCCAGTATTAAGAAATAATTGGAGTCGAGAAAGTAGACTTCAATGTCGATACTATTTACTACTCAATCACCACTATTCTGATTACTTTCTACTAGTTATATTGAGGTCATGCTTTTAGTCTGTAAATGTTCTCAGTGTTTTACCTGTATTATCAGATTTAATTCTTATGACAACTTAAGAATAGACACTATTTTATCCCATTTTAAGGTTGAGGAAAATAAGGTTTAGCAAGATTGGATAATTTACTAATAAGGTTTGCAGAACACAAATTACAAAGTCTCTGTTCCTAACCATTTCACTATGTTTTTCTTATCAGCCCATGGGAGCAGTATGTTTCAATTGGCCAGTAGAGGATTTTTCAAAATTTGTTTTATTTCAGCATCTGTGTAAGCATGCACTTGGAGTATTCCTAGCACTCCCTCTTCTTTACATCTCCTTGGTTCATACATTGATGCTACCTGACCTCAGACTGTTGTTGCCTCTTTGGAATCTGCCCTAAAAATGTGGCAGATGATCATAGGATATTAAACAGTAAAAGCATCTAGTCTGTACATGGCATATGATAGGTAATAAGTTTTTCTCCCTCTATCCTTGAAAGCAGGGTACTTCTAAACCATGTTACTATTTGCATGAAATTGGGGAATATACTTTAACTGTCAGGCCTGCTGTCTGGTAAAATGGAGACTTGGAGAGAGGAAATCCTGTTTGAGTTTTAAAACAATTAAGTTATTCAGTTACCCACTAATAAGGTGACACACATCTGGCTTGTTTCTACAATTTATACTTGAATTTCAAGTTTACATAGGTTTTATGCTATGATTCTTCCAACTTGATTTTTTTCAATGCTAAATGGCTATGTTTATGAAATGAAATGAAGTTTACATTTATATATATCATGTGTGCAAACATCATAGGTGTTTGGCTTCTGATGGTGCAGTCAACAATGGGCACCCACATTTCAAACTTGAGGTATGGAATCTTAAATATCATTGTGAGTGGGAACTCGTTTGGAGATGCAGGGAAAACAGGGTGGTTTCTCAACTTTTCAATTGCTTTCACAGTAGAACAGATAGGCAGAAGAAATAAGATTTTTAGACAGAAGGGGTAAAGCAGGCATATTAGTTTTTCTTAATTTATTACACAGTGATACAGTACCACAGACTTGAGACTAAAAAGAACATTCACATATTACATCACAGTTCTATAGATCAGAAGTCTGTGTGTAGGCCAGTTGGGTTTTATTCAGAGTTTTATCAGGCTACAATGATGGTGCTGATTGGATTTGTATTTCCATCTGAGGCTCAAAGTTTCCTTGAAGTCTTGCTGTTTGGCAAAATTCATTTCCTTTCAGTTGCATTAGTTAGGACCCCATTTATTTACTGCTGGCTTTCAACTTCTAGAAGCAGCTTGCTGCCTGTTCTGTGTCACGTGAGACTCCCCAAAACATGTCATTTTACTTGTTTTAGGGCCAAAAGGAGAGCATTGGTTGTAGCGTAAAAACTCTGACTTTTCTCCTTCTCTGACCTCTAAATCATCTTTTAAAAGTCATCTGATTAGATGAGACCCACCTATACTCAAAGGAAGATTATACAGGACATCCCCACCAAGCAGCAAGAAGTTTGGTGTCCATAGTAGAATTCTGCCTTTATACAGTGGTAGAATTAAGTAGAGTCTTGCTATAGGAATCCCAACAATGTTGTTCATGTTTTACTCATTACTTTTACCAAGAGTAAAATGGAATACTGTATTTGGGTTTGATTGCTTCATGAGGCATTCACACTAATTTGAAAATCACTGTTGTGTGATTTGTTTTTTTTTAATACAAAATAACTTTTTTTAAAAAAGAATATATTATAAAACTTTTGCCATGTGCAGGATGTCCTGAATACAGTTTTTCTTTGAATTTTTAATCAATACTTAAATTACATTCGACTTGATACAAGAGAATTTCCTTGCATGGCAGTATACATTCCACATAGGCTAAAAGTTAAGTATTTCATCTTACAAGTTAGTTATATTTTGCATGACACTTTGAATAAGCACTATTGATTCTTGATTACATTAATATCAATATTTATGCTGCCATAAACAATGTTTATAGCACTATAATTGATAAGACCATTAGTGCTACCTACTTGTAGGACCTACAATTATATTGCTATAATCATAATTTATAGTTATAGTGATAGTATCTAACTTTCATCTTAATGCTTGAATCCATAAAACAGTGTGTTTTTTTTTACATTGAAACTGTTGACCAATACAATTGAAAAAAAGAATTTAATTGGCAAAGATAATAACTGTATTTTTTTACTCTTCAGGCTTTATCAGCTCAATTTTCTTTATTGTTACCTATTCTCTCCATTATTTGCAAGATTATCCTAGCATTACTTGGTATAAAAGTAAAATAAAACAAAACAAAACTGATGAGATCTTAGTAGTTTCATGACTTCAGTTTTTTCTTTATGTTTTGCCTGGGATATATTTAGTAGATATATAATAAATTATGTTTTAGGATTTTCCCTTGGCTTATTTATAATGTTATGACATAGATTGCCAACTTCTGATCTGATATTCAAAATCTTTTTTCTCTTTTGGTTTGTTTTGTTTTTAGAGTACTGAATGCTATTTTCAGAGAATAACTTATTAACAAGGAAAGAAGGAGAAGGTTTTTTTTTGTTTTTTGTTTTTTGTTTTTTACAATCTGTCCCTCAGTTTATAGGAGTGACTTTATCCTGAAATCAAATTCACAGCATGATTTTGATAAAACAAGCATTTGAATAAGGTGAATTAAACCTCAGATCCATCTCTGTTTTAAATAATCATACTGTCTCATCATATTATTTTTTATGGGAAATTGTGCTTCATCTCATTTCACCCCACCCCATTCCATAAAGGACTGACATACACACATACATACATACACACATTCCATGAATTTTATATTTCTAAGAGCTATTTAGAATATTTTTTCCAGTTTATTTTATTTTAAATGTATATTTATTTGGAGAGAGAGAGAGAGAGAGAGAGAGAGAGAGAGAGAGACAGAGTGAGTGGAGGAGGGACTGAGAGAGAGGGAGAGACAATCCCAAGCAGGCTCTACATGGACAGCATAGAGCCCAATGCAGGGCTGGGTAACAGGAACTGTGAGATCATGACCTGAGCTGAAATCAAGAGTTGGTTGCTTAATGGGTTGGGCCACCCAGGTGCCTCTGTTTGGAATATTCTATGTTGCAACATATTCCAGTAATTATAGGAAGAAAAAATAAATATAAAACAAACAAAAATCATGCTTTCCCCTTTTCTCTTCTGAATAGATATCCGCCAATACTATAACTTTGTATGTATATAAATCTTGCTATCTTATTCTTGCAGTATTTTCATTGAATTACTTATTCATTATTGATCACATTGAACATAAGATTTTGGCTGATTCAGGATGTAGATTTTCTGATTTCAAAATAAATTTATGTTCATAAAATTATATGTAGTTTAAACAGAAGTTTTGAATCTTTTTATTCATTTTGTTCTTTTAATTTGATAATAAATACTGGAGTGCCTGGCTGGCTCAGTTGGTAGAGCATGAAACTCTTGATCTTGGGGTCGCAAGTTTGAGCCCCACATTGGGCATAGAGCTTACTTAAAAAAAAACTGATAATATCATCAGCATAGGATTAGATTGAGGATTTTTTTTTTTAATTCCAGGTCAAGAACAGAACGCAGGTGTAGGATAGTCAGGAAAAGACTATAACCAATAAAACTAATATAAAAATCACATTTTGCTTTGGTTTTGGTTTAAAATTCTAATTTGTTGAAACTTAGTGGCAAATAACAGGAAGAAAGGGGAATAAAAGTATTGAGAATAGAGTCTGATCTCACCATAAAGGTTACTAGTTATTAGCATAAATGAAATGCACGTGCAAAGAAAATATATGACCTTTGCCAAGTCTGAATTTTCAGGAATTATTCCATGACGCAAGAAAGATTTCAGGTAAAGATAAGTTAAAGATAAGAAAGTTAATTGTGAATAATGCCCCCCAAAACACTTGCTGACAAGATTGAGGGACACATTAAATAAAAGTTAAACAAAATAAATCTTTCCAAGGGGTATCAAAGAAGTAAGTACCGTTAAGTGCCTAGAACTGTCCGTTACCCAAATTTATGTAGTGAGAGTTCATTAATCTCAAACAAGGGGATTCATACTCTATTTAATAAGATATCACATGGAGTTCCTTTCCATTTACAGTATGTTCCTAAAGGTGAAAACAGCAGGAAAATGAAATTACTTCATTTACTGGAATTACAGCTGCTTTTGTATAAAACTTTAATCATTTTATATATGACAACCTTGTGCTTAATGTTTTTAGAATATTCTTCATAAAACATTATTTAGCAAAAGCATACTCTCCCACTGAGCACATCCCTGCTTTCAATGGCTGTGCTAATCTAGTTTGAATATATGCGGCGTTTAATCTTAATTATGATGCTGAAGTCTATACAACGTTAATTATTCATTTCACATGCTCCCTCCACTTTATTGTAGCTCCTAATTTGCTTAACAAAATGTAGCTTTTAATTAGAACTGTGGAACTGTTGGGGCAAGGTGGTGCTTTGAGTGTGTGCGTGTGTATGTCTGTGTGTCTGCATGTCTGCGCGTGTACTTTCTGTTGGTTTGGAAATACATGTGGAGAGGGTAGTGTTGGAATCTGAGAAGTCAAAAGATTTTAATTCAAAAGATAAAATGCCCTAGTAGTTACACTTTCCTTCTTCAACTGTTTCTTGGTTTCCTTTAATTTTTTTTTTTTTTTATCATTGTATTTTAGTTTTTGACAGAGACAGAACAAGAGCAGGGGAGGGGCAGAGAGAGGGGGAAACACAGGATCCAATGTGGGCTCGAGCTCTCTGTCTGAGCTGTCAGCCCAGAGCCAAATGTGGGGCTCAAACCCACAAATGCGAGATCATGACCCAAGCCAAAGTTGGATGCTCAGCTGACTGAGCCACCAAGGTGCCCCAACTGTTTCTCAGTTTGTCCTAGTTGAAAGGCAAAAAGGAAAGACACACAGGTTATGATTTTAATAATGAATGATAGTTTGATTGTAATTAGTGTCAACATATCTCTTTAAATATGAGCTGAGGAACACAAATATACATAAATACACATTCAAAGAAAATTAAACAGGTTATTTTTACCTACATACATTGAATACCCAATTGAAATATTTCATGATAATTGTGTTTTATGAAACTCTTTTTTTAATATTATAAAATGTTTTATTTATTTTTGAGGGAGGGAGGGAGGGAGAGAGAGAGAGAGAGAGAGAGAGAGAGAGAGAGAGAGACGGTGAACAGGGGAGGGGCAGAGTGAGGGAGACACAGAATCTCTATCAGGCTCCAACTCTGAGCTGTGAGCATAGAGCCCAACCTGGGGCTCAAACCCACACATCTTGAGATCATGACCTTGAGCTGAAGTTGGACAGTCAACCGACTGAACCACCCAGGTGCCCCAAACTCTTGAGCTACAATAGAAAATTACATGATAGAAAATAATGTTTTTAAGAAAACTTGGAAAAGTGACTTATATTTAAAGTTTAAATGCTTGGTATTTTCACTCTTCCTAATTTTCTGTTATTTGTAGATTTTAACAATTGCTTATGTAACAATTTCAATGCACTTTTTAAATAATAAATTTTAAAAATTTAGCCTTTAAAAATTCAAAAATGCTTTGAAATAAAATTTTATATCGTTCCTTTAAAAAGGAAACTTTTACTGGGGACCCACATTGGGCTCTGTGCTGACAGCTCATAGCCTGGAGCCTGCATCGGATCCTCTGTCTCCCATTCTCTCTGCCCCTTCCCTGCTCATGCTCTTTCTCTCTCTCCCTCTCAAAAACAAACACTTAAAAAAAAAAGAAACTATTCTTGTGAGATATAAGTAATGGAAACAATAAAACATGTTTCATGTATCATCTATCAACATATAATCACCAGAGGACCCATTCTATACCTTTTTAAACAATGTGCACACCAACTTAGAACTCTAGGTGTGAAGTCAAGTATCTCTTAGTTATGCTTTGCTTAAGCTGTTTACAACGACAAGTGATCTTCAGTGTTTTATATGCATTTATTATAAATTTTGAGAAATATCATTTAAAAACCAACAAAAATCAATAAAATCATAAAGATCTCTATTACTAATTTCTATAATTTTAAATTTTTAAAGTTCTGTATATAAAAATGAGCTTACGGTTGTGACTATGTGGTCATATAATAAATTTTAAACTGGTTAATTGTATAATGGAAACTATTGTTTTCCATATATATATACACATATATACACACATACATACATTTATATACACATATATATGTGTATATATATACATCTAGACTTATGGATACATAAAGATCTATAATATTCTAGTTATTGTTATGCTCCTGTTTCATGAAGAATTCAAATGAACTAACATTTGGCAAATGAACTAACAAAAGCAATTAGTTTTGCCCTTAAAAGTAATAAAATTAACATCTGTATTTCTCTAATTTTGGGGTTGTACCAACGCCTGTCGTGGTCCTCAATTTTTTAAATGTATTGTTTTATTCATTTACTAACACTTTTTTTAATCAAGTATAATTACTATCCCTTATTCCATTTATAATATATATAATGTTAATACTAGCTACAATTTATTGAGTTCTCTAATTTTTAAAACTACCCCATAAGGGAGCTTCTGTGATTATTCCCACTTTATAGATGAAGAAACTAGAAGCTTGAGAGAGATTAGTGACTTATACAAGATGTCCTGAGATGTCAACCCAGATCTCCCTCAAACCCTGGGCTTTCTATCTATCTGCTTTTCTGACCTTGTTCAGTTATAAGGCTCATTTCTGTATCTCAACAATATTCTCTCAATGTCATCAAACCCCATTTCCAACTGTAGTACTCTTTGATCTCCTTTCTCTCCCCATGTTCAATCTCCTTGGACCTCATTTATTCCTAGATCAAATCTTCCTTTTGTATCAAAAGAATAACTGCATTAAAATAATGACAATATATGGTTACGGATATTGCTAGTTTGGTAAAAATTTCGACGAGAAAAAATTCATTTGAGAGGAGAGAGTAAATGTTATATCCTACTATAAGTATAGTAAATATATTTACATTTTAAGATTTTATTGTCTGTCTGATCAACAGCAGACAGACTTGCTTCCTCTGGCATTTTGTTCCGAACTAAATCAAATAAGACTTGAGTAACTGTATGCTACATGCAGCTAAGCTGTCTGTGTTTAAATCTCATCTCTGCTGCTTACCAGGTGAGTGATTTCAGAAAGCTTATATAACTTGTTATGTGCCTCAATTTCTTCATTTATATAATTGGTACAATAGTTCCTACCTTATAGAATTGCTGGGGGATGAAATATTTTAATATATACAAAGCACTATAGACAGTAACTCGAACACTGTGCTTTCTGCTTAAGTGTTTGCTTTTATTTATTTATTTTTATTAAAAAAGGTACTCCTCAGACTTAAGAAAAACACTATTATTACAAAAACAGTATGCTTCATATACCAACTGGTAAGAATAGTCCTCATGTAATATGTATTGTCTGCCTGAAGACTTTGAACTCAAAGACCAAATGTTCATATTCCAAGAAAGAATTGTATTCCTTTCTTTCTTGTATCTGTCTTAAATATCTTAACGGTATTTATCAAAGGGTCAGATAAATCTTGTGCTTTCAAGAAAAAGGCATGGCTGATGCTATTGAGGGGCTATTAGAAATATTCAATTAGGTTTTCTTCTTCATAAATTGTATAAACCCAGCATCACATGGAATTTAAGAATCCTGAAAATACAGCCAAAAAATCATTTTTAAAAAATTTGTATTCCCATCTCCCATGTCTGTGTTGCCAAGTGTTAATCACATCATAAACTTTGCTTTTAAAAAGGGAGGAGGGGCCCTTTCAAACTCTGTTTATAGTCTTATCATGAGTGTTTCACATAGTACTTGCCTGTAAGCTTTTCTATCTCCTTAATAACTATTTAGTTGTGTTTCTGATTCTCTCACTGTGTCCAGTCTAAAGAGCCAAGAAGGGAGAGAAGTGGACTACCTAACTAATCTTGAGATATTCACTTAGTGCTGAGTCCTTTAAGCCAATTTTCTTTTATTGAACTTTTACACCCTGGGGAATTCCCAAAGATTGTGAAGTTCTATGGAGCTTTCTTGAAACATAAGCCAGCCTGGCCCTTCTGTCCCCTTCTTTGAAATGAAAAGCTCTGCTTTTTAGTCTGAATTTAGTTCTATTCACTACCTCACTATCGCACTAAGCTGCTTCTGAAGTTTGCCCCCCACGCAGTTCTAAGTTCTAAAGCCACGTTGTCCACTTTCTTTTTTGTGCTGCTTTTCATGCTCCTCTTTCGTCTGTCGGCTTTGCCATTCTGTTTAGGTATCACCCAGGATGCCATGTTCTGTCTGATGTTTTCTCAGCTGACCTCCAGGTCTGTGAGGGCCTTGCAACATCTTTTTTCTTCTCCTTTTCTGTTTTCTTGCCATGGATGATTTGGTAGAGGGTTGCAATTTAATTTCTTTTTCTTTTTTTTTAAATAGAAAACTCTGTTGTTAGGCAGCATTTTAGAGGAAGTCCGGAAAATTCTGTTTTAAAAGTCATAGACTAATATTTTATCTCATGTCATCCTTGTAGTAATCCCTACACTGTCCGCGTTACTTCCCACTTTTATATGTAAACAGAAATATCGTACCTCTAGTCACATACGTGACAGAATCAGGATGTGGATTTCATTTTCTGAAACTTCAAAGCCTGATTTTTCTCTGCAACAAGGTATCGCTTCTTGAATATTAATTCTCCTACTTCATTGGTCCTTCATTTAAAATCAGTTTAGCAGTTTCTGACTATTGCATGCTTCCTGTATGTTGTTGGGGTACTTACAGAATAAGGTGTAGTAACTCAAGTAAAAACATAATCCTAATGAGCTGTTGATGATGATTACATCTAAAAAATAACTATAGCTTTGATCTATAATAGTAGATGCAGCCCTTGATATTTTGGGTCTAGATGATAATTCATTCATTGACTGTATACATATGGAATGTCTATACTCTTCTGGCAACTGGGTCTAGAGTAATGGTTCAAACAGAAAGTCCCTGTTCTAGATTTTAAGTTCTAGGGAGGGAGGCAGACAATAAACAGATGAACACACACACACACACACACACACACACACACACACACACACACACACACCAGCATATCATGTCATGGTAGTGCTTCAACGAACAGTCATGTAGGATATCTGACCTTAGAAATAGTGTTGGAGAAGACCTGTTTTATGCACACTAAGTAGGAATAAAATGTGTGAAATAATTTGTAAAATAGTACATAAATACAGAGAAGCATAATAACAGTATGTACTGGAAAGTCTTGCATGAGATACTGAAGGCTGACGGTGAAGTAGTTAGGAATGTGGGCTTCAGCCGTAGATACTCCTGTTCCATGTCTTCAGTAGCTTTGTGTGCTTGGACACTTCCTTAACTCTATGAGCCTTGTGTCCCTCGCCAAGAAAATGGGGTGAGGAGCCCTTCCAGGCATGCTGTAAAAATTAGACAAAGATGATTTGTAAAGTCTTTTGGCAAGTTCTTGACACATAGCAAATTCTCTGGGAAGATAGAGGTGTTAGTGGCAAGGGCAGTAGTTGTAGTAGAAATTATTGTCATCAGTGTGGCTTTCAGAGAATCACTGAGCATTTCTGGGCTTTATTTTTCATATGTGTTCTCCACCCCACCCCCACTCTTCACAAATGTTGAAAGCGTAAATAATGCACGTGAGGCATTTTTAATGCAGGAAGACACATTTTTCTCCATTGTTATCCAAGGTGTCAAAAATGAAACCTAATTCTGGAGGTTTTCAAGAGCAGAATTTCCATTTTATGTTCAGTGGGAGTTCTTGCTTAGAGGTGTTTTGCAAAGCTAGACCTAATGGATTTAACTTGCATTTGAATAGCTGCCAGAGACCAACTGAGGAGAGGAGCCACATCTCCCAGCACCCAGCGCCCCAGGCGGTGCTCTCTGCATAACCAGCAGCTCACAGACCCTGCGCCCAGGTGCCGCTGCCACCACCTGCCACCCAGAGCAGAGATGATATGAACACACACAAATCACCTCCCTCTTGTCTCAACCAAGCAACAGTGGGCAGCTCTCTGCTGCGCTCATCTGGCTCGTGGACATAGGCACCTTTCCCCATGCCGATAGGTTTGCTACAAGCTCTCAGTTGGTTTTTCTGCAGAGTTAGGATGTTTTCTTTCTTATTACCATGGCAAGAACACTTAACATGAGATCTACCTGCTTAACACATTAAGTGCATAATAGTACACCATTGTGGTCTGTCAGCACAGTATCGTACAGTAGATCTCTATAACTTAATCACCTTGCATAGCAAAAACTTTCCTACCCATTGAAAATGCCACTATTTTTACCTCCTCCAAGCTGGGGGCAGTCACCATCTGTTCTGCTGCTGTGTGTTTGACTATCTTAGGTGCCTCATGTAAAGGGGAATCATGCAGTATCTGTTCTTTCATAACTGGCTTATTTCACTGAGCATAGTACCCTCAAGATTCATTCCTGCTATGGCATATGACAGGACTTGGTTTATTTTTTGATGATGTTAGAAAGCTCCTTAGGTTTAACCACAACCTACCTCATCTTGTTCATTTTCCTCCAAATCTCCATGAAGGAAAATTTTATTTTATTTAGTTTTTAATATCACCTGTCTGTGCCTAGTCTAGTGTTGCTTACACACTGTTCATGGTTAACTGACTCGATATTGAATAACTGTTCGCTGCTAACTGACTACAAGTAACTGACTAATTGGAAAACCATTTTAACATGAACTCCTCTCATGATCAGTGAGAACAGTATTATCTTTTATTTTTTTAATTTTTTTTTAACGTGTATTTATTTTTGAGAAAGAGAGACAGAGCATGAATGGGGATCGGTCAGAGAGAGGGAGACACAGAATCTGAAACAGGCTCCAGGCTCTGAGCTGTCAGCACAGAGCCCTACGCAGGGCTCGAACTCAAACTGTGAGGTCATGACCTGAGCCTAAGTCAGATGCTTAACCGACTGAGCTACCCAGGTGACCCCAAAACAATATTATCTTTACCCCCCCCAAAAAAACCTATGAAATGATTTTCTAATGATAAATATGCCCTTACTCTGCAATTAGAATATGTAATGGAAGTTAAACATGTGAAACCACATTAAAATATGTTGAAGTACGTTAATCCTTAATCAGGTCTCTCTCCCTGTCTCTCTCTTTTGTTCTTTCTCTCTCTCTCTTCCTCCCACTCCATCATAGAAAATTTTTACTTCCACAGTAGATTGCTTTTGGAAAAAGAAATTTAATGTTTACTTATTTTAGAGAGGGAGACAGAGTGTAAGCAGGAAAAAGGTAGAGAGGGAGGGAGATAGAAAATCTGAAGCAGGCTTCAAGGTTCCAAGCTGTCAGCACAGAGCTGGATGAGGCTCTTGAACCCACAAACTGAGATCATGACCTGAGCCGAAGTTGGACACTTAACCGAATGAGCCACCCTGAGCCACCCGGCACAGGGGCTTGTGGTTTTAAGATAGAGGTCCAGATATGGTCATCACACTGGATAAAAATAGACACACTGTACAAGTGATACACTTGTTAACTTTGCAGGTATGGTATCAAGTCCAAAGAATGGCATGGTGACTAACTAGAAGGAAAAAATGTATCAAGAAATTGCCAAGTTGAAAAGCATTTTTTTTTGATGTTTGCATATCATTAGGAGGAAACCTATGATGGGGGCTAATAATTATTGAATTTGTTGGTAAGAAAACAAATAAAATTGTATATATTTTCACCATGATAAAACACATATCCAAGTATTTTTATTCATATAATAATGTTGGAAAATGGCATATAACACAAAAGAATGGATGTGCTAATCAATGCTCTTTGGAATTCGTGCCACAGAAACTTACTGCCCCTTGCTGAGACAAAGATGAGGAATTGAGTAAGAAATACGAAGGCAGCTCATAGTGTGGGAGGGGAAGAAAGACACCCCCACCTTAGGAGGAACGGAGATGGAGGCTTAGATAGTATTCAGTCTCTAGCACCATGACTCTCAATCTCCTTTAGGATGCATACATAATCTTCATCTTCACTTGTTCCTTTCTCTGCTGTCTGTATTATACTTCACTGGCAAGAGTCCTCCCCACAGATGCAAAGGAAGTACTTTTTTGTTCATGGGGGTGGGGCGGGTCATTAATACTGAACTTACTTCTCCCAGTCCAATTTCAACTCTGACAGAGCGAATAGGAAGGTCCTACTTGGACCAGATATCCATCCCCAATCCCTGAGGGTGTTCCCAGGGAGCAGGGTCATGTAGCAAAAATATGGTTACTGTGACAGTGCCCCACCTTATGGGTGGGACTACAAATCTCACAGAAGGAAGCCTTGTCTGGGGGAAGACTCCAAAGATGCCTGCCACAGAAGAGGCAATTCTCACATGAGACAACGTTGACAGGGAAATTGTGAGTGATGACTTTAATTTTTGAAATAGAGTGAAGACCGGGAAATCTGCTAGATACTGTCATGTTAAAAGAAAACAGTTTATATGGCTTCTGTTTAAAATTTAATTTTAAGACCCTGTCATTACAAAAGTATTTTCTTTGCAATGACTTATAAATACCTAAAAATCTATAAATGACAAAAAAAATACCCTGTATGGACATATCTTAGGAGTATAATTCACAAAAGAAAAAATAAAATTCATGTTATCACTATGAAATGTGTTTTAAGATTAATCACGACTTAGGGTTGACTCTTCTTGACTACGCCATTGAGATTTTTCTTTTCACTTATACCTGGAAACTTGTTAAAATCTCTTAAGCCAAAATGTCCAATTTCTCTTAAAATCATTAGTCAACTCAGATAGATACACAATATATAATGATGAAGATGGCCATTTGTTAATGCAAGTTCTATGCTTATTCTTATAGAAGAAGAATAAGAAAACACTCTCAGAGTTAGGGTGGTTTGAAAGGTAAAAATTTTGGAAATTTAAATTTGCAGTTACTACTGTACAGCTCTTTGGACATGAGTTTCCCCGTTCACTTATTCAATATTATTCATGATTACATGTAATGTTATTTGCTCAGAATTGCTTATAATTTCTCACTTCAAAAGATTTAAATTGAAATAAATATGTATTACTGATTTCTGAAGTGAATTTTTTTATTTACTATTTAAAAGTCCCAAAGAAATTTTTTCCTAATGAATCAGAATTCACCTTATAAAAAATGACTAAATAATAGCACATACTCTTGGACCCAGACATTCTCTCCTCATTTTAACTTTCAAATTGGTATAAATGCCTGGGTGTACCTTTGGCGTAATTGAATAATAGCATACTATGATAGTGAATCAACAGTTGTTGCCAGTGACTTTGGGGCCTTCAAGGAACATACATTTAATTATTACCAGTATCGGGTTATCATATTTTTTGTTCTAGATCTGGCTTCAGACTGCCACAAAAAAGGGCATTATTAATTGCATAATTTCCATTCATGGAAGTAGTAGATAGTGTGCAGATGGGAGAAGAGTTTAATTTTTCTTTTACAAGTTATCACATACTTTGGAAGAAGATGTTTTCCACAGTTAAAATATTTTTTTAAGATATTCTGGTTAATGCTGAGTTAAATAATTAGGTTTCAAGTTAGTCAAATACTTCCCAAACTCTTAAATTGTCAAAGATTTTTTTAAAAAAATCTTGTTCATGCTTATCTAATGGTTATCTTAATTAGAGGGGAAAGAAATTTTAAATTAATGTCATGATCAGGCTGGTGGTTATATGTTAAATAATTCATGTTTTGCAAATATAAGGTCTAAGTGTCCACAAGATCTGCTTCAGATTGACTCTTTCCTTGACAATAGAGAATGGAGCAATGACATTGATAGGCAGATAAAACATAGTTCCTGAAATCTTGAAGGATTTTTTTAAGTTTCATATTTTATTTGGAAGTTTTGTAAAGGTGGTTTATTCCAACTTGCATTGAGTGCCTCATTTAGGCACTAAAAATTTAACTGGCGCTTGCCCCAGAAAATACTCTCTTGAAATAAATGTAAAGTACCACAAGTGCTCTTTGTATATGGTAATGGCTCTAAAAGGAAAAAAAAAATAGAAAATCAGTACTGATTCTACATATGGTGTTGTGACCAGATTGGTTGTATTATAATTGTTTAGGAAAATTACTATAACTGACTTTGCTTATTCACAGCAAGATTGTTCTCTTAGATGCATGGACTGTAAGGGGAAGATTATTTTTTATGAATTATAACACTTTCAGAAATGGAAATATATAGGTTTATGAAGAGATTATTTCATAACTGATACTCAAAGTTTGGGGCATAAAAGTAGAAAACCAGTAATAGAAATTTTTTCTGGAAAACACTAATCTCCTTTGCAATGCTTTATCTTGCCAAATGGCTTCCAAAATTGTTAAGCCAAAGAAGATGATCACATTTTGTGATAATGCACCAGTAATTAACCTATTAAAAGTACTTCTAATTGTGCTTTTTAGTTAAGAATAATATAAATGCAAAGACAGTTTAGACATAGTACGGTATGTTGTGATTTTAAATATAGCTACGCAAAAAGCTAGGGGAAGAAGAATAGTATTAGATTCTTATTCTACACAAAAGCAGCCAGATTCCATTGACTTAGTGTCTTTGCCAAGTATTCTGGATACTAAGTAAAAAAAAAAAATCCAGCCTTCTGATTTATAAGTAACAACATGTTCAATGTAATGTAGACAAAACTTTCAGATGAGTGGCCACATTTTTCAGTTTGCTTCCAGAAATTTGGCATCTTATAGACAAAGCGTCTGACTAAAGAAATTTAAAGAGTGGAACATTTTATTAGAGCTGACATTTCTTATGTAGTGAATTACTGGAATTAATCATTCTATATTGTATAAAGCTAAATATACTATAATATCTATAGTGATAGAAAAGGAGAACCTGTGCTCTCACATTTAGGGCTAAGCTTAACGTTTATCCTAACATAATAAAGTGTAATATTTCTGTATATGTCTTCTGTTGAATGGCTTACTCCTATTTGAACTGCTTGCTTATTAAGAAGAAGTTAGGAATACAAGTACCAGAGTGCATATAAGGCAACATAACGGATTTGGCAGTGGTGTAAAATATGCTTCTTTCTGTAGCAGCAGCAGAACTACAGATTCCACCTAGTAGGTGAGACCGAAATCATAAATGTTTGCTTCTCTTTCCAAAAGAGCATGCAATTAAAATTACATTTAAAGTTCTTGTGTGTGACTGTAATACCCTCTATAAAAAGTTACCTTAAAAATGGGTTTTTTTATACTATACGATTAATTTGTTAATTTCTTCTACCTCATACAAGAGGTTTTATGTAGTTAGTACCTATAGTAGGGATTACCAGCACAAACTTGGTAGTTAGATTGCCTGAGTTTGGATCTCCTTGTCCCTTCCTGCTAATTATGGGTTCTCTGTTCCTCAGTTTCCTCATCTATAAAAGTGATGAAATAATAATACTTACAGGGTAATTATAAGAATTAACTATGCAAAACCCTTAAAATTGTGCCTAGTTAATAATGAGTGTGTTGTTGCTATTATTCTAACTTAAAATGCTTATATGTTAATGGGGACAATCAATCAGGAAGTGTGATAATCTCTAGTTATAAAAAATGCTATCATCTGAATACCTAGGACTGTGAGAAGCGTGTCAGAAGTGATACCACAGGGCTGTGAACAAGCCATCCTTAAGATAGTATACTGAGAATCCTAGGGACTTGTAGATGCAGGGACTAAAAGTAAAAGATCCAGGTAAAGTGAAAAAGTTTCAGAATGTAAAGAAGGACAAACAGTATGATTGAAAAAAGAGTGACATGGTGATGAGACTAGGTTATAGAAGAAGGAAAGAAATCAGTCATGGTTGTACAGGGTTTGAGCTTTTATTCTCAGACTTATGGTGTCAAAAGTCAGATTCTTTGGACAACAAGCTCTGAAATGGAGTTTTGCAGGCAGGAAGTTTGTTGCAGATTGCTTTAGAGCACAACACTTAAAGTGATGAGAATAGGGTTGGGCACTTACAGGAAATGAACTGCAGTGCTTTTGCCTCACATGTTTCCCTCAGCTTTTCCCATAGGGCAATGTGAGACTAAAATTGCTCTTTAAATTGTTTTGCATTTAGGCAAAGCGGCTGGGCTTTTATAACCCTGTGTCAACCAATCATTGCATGCAGGCTGTACGTGGGAAGGCACGGTAGCCATCTGCCAGGGCAGTTCCTGGAGAGAGATACTACTGATAGCTCTTGCGTTGTCTTCAACTAATGGGGTGAGCTCCTCCTTTCTAAAGGAGAGTCTGGAAAGAGTAGCACAGTGTCCATGTGGCAGCCATTGAAGGATTTAAAACAAAATTCAACTCTGAATTCATTTAAGAAATAATCTTGGAACATCTAGTATAAGCCTGATCCTACCCTAAAGGCAAAAACCTAATGTATAAGTAAGGCACAAAACCAACCACTGAGGGAAGAATTCAGTTAGACAAATGAATAAGACGGCCCTGTGTAATGAATATTATAAGCAATGGATGGAGTTTAAGATGCTGTGGGCACAAAAGAGGAGCATTTAACTTAGTGTGGCGGGAGGGGATTATGGAAGACACTGGGCAAACCAATGACCTTTGAATCGGAACCTAAAGGATGAGTTGGGAGTTACCCTGGTAAAGGGCAGAGGGATATGCTCCATGGAAAGTTTTAACACTAGCAAAATCCTGGAAGTGAGATAAATATGAATGTAGTTGGCGATGGCTAGAGCAAGGAGTGTGTTCCATGAACCATGCAGGAAATCTCACCTAGCATCTCAGGAAAGAGGAGGAGGATCATAGAATCTGAGACATCATCTGATTCAGTCTCCTTGTTACACAGATGAGAAAACGGAAGCAAATAAACTCCAGATACTGTTCCAACCTTCACACTTAATGAATGGCATATGGGGGATGAGAGTCCAAGCCTGGCATGTAATCTGAGAATCTCCAAGCCTTTACTAGAACCATTTTAATGGCATAAAGCATTACAGATGCAGCCACAACACTTACCATAATGGGACACACACAGCAAGGGTTTAATAAATAATTGATTTGGGATATAGATTGGTTGAAATAGCCCATGTTATTTTGTCAATGAATAGGGTGGAGGCAGAGCATGACACTATGAGGTTTATAATCTCAGTATAATGATAGGAATAACTAAGCCGTGTATTTGTTGGATATGAGAATATACTAATTATATAAATCTATGTCTTCACCATAGTGTATTTACTTTAGGATTTTTTTTTCCAGAAGGCATCTGGTAAGAGAATTATCATTAGTTACGTTAGTAAAATTATTCACCTGTGGTTGCTGACTGCCTCAATAGAATATCTAGATGGATGATCATAAAATATCTAAAATGTATTTGAGATAGTTTGACTTTAATTAAAGGACTGTCCCGTAATTGAAATTCAAATTGGAGAGTTCCAAAGGGTAGGTCAGCTTGCTCCAGAATAGCCAAAATAGGTGTAACTAGAAGCGTATGAGACCTCCATAGGCAACACAAACCATAGTTATTAAGGTGGGAAGGACAAAGGAAAACAGGCTATACGATACAGACCCCAAATTGAAAGTCTCAGGGGCAGGTGTTCTGCATTAAAGATATGTTTTCCTGTGGTGCTACTTCACACAGAAACAACCTGAGTGGATAAGGGTATTTATTTACTTCAGGCTGCTTAATGACCTCGCAAGCAGCATGTATAGCAGCAGCAGCAGCAGCAGCACCTATTTATTAGAACCTACCTATTCAATGTCAGGTACGCCAGTAGTCATGTTCCTGATTTGTCACCCTCACGACAGCTTTTCAGGATAGGTTCAGCAATCTTACATTATAGAAGAGGAAATGGAGGTCCAGCGATGTTAAAAAAAAAAAAAAAAACCTTTTCAAGGTCAGATAGTATATAAAATGCCTAAAACACAGGTCTGTTTGACTCAGAATCCAAACTTTCACAAGTGTGAGTACATACCTATATATACATCTCTCTCTGTATGCATATGCAATGTGATGTTTGAAGTATGATAATTTGATTATTATATCTATTTGGAAATATGAACAAATAGCATTTTATAATTATATGTCATTTTTCATGTTTTGCTTTTATGAAAAATGATAAGCTATAAAACCTGATTGATGCAGGTAAGACAATCAGTGTTTCCAAATCCCTCCACTCTTTCCAATGACACATAGGTTATGCAACCTCTGTTTTTAAGAAAAATATGACAATATTAGTTAATGGGACTGTAGGATATATATTTAACTGAGTCACTTGTGTGCAGAACTATCTTCAAGTACAAAGGCTTTGGGATTAAACAAATTTGGGAAGTGATCGGTGAAATTTTACTTCAAAGATTTTCTTTTTCCTAAATAAAAGGGAGTTAAAACTTCTTTAAAAAAAATGAAAAGCAGGCTTCCTTTTAATATTTTCCAGTCAAAAGTATTCTTAGTAAACAAGGGAGACCATACATGAATCAGCTCAGTCTCAGTCGGAATTTTCTTTTAACAATAACCTGTATTTAATAAGCTGGTACCCAGAGTGCGTGCCATGCTGCTTCAAAGTGATAGCAAGACCATGAGGAAGATCAAAGAGGAATGGTCATGGGATCTGAACTGCTAGACTGAGAAAGAGAATTGTATCTGCATGCACACAGCTACTTTTTGTTATGCCTGTATAGGAAAAGGATTCACTTCATTTTCTGTAAGTGCTTAAAGATTTTAATCCAAACTTCCTTTCAGCAGTTGAGATCAAAAACTCTAGACATTGCTGGGTTATGGAAGTGAGAGACAATGTATCTACTAGAAGAGAGGTAGAATCCTACAGATTGTTCCAGGAAGCTTTAGCAGTGATGGACTTAAAATGTGATTGGAATAATTCTAAAGCACCCGACTGTGATGAATAGGTGGGGGTTGTCTGCAAATCCAATCATTCCAGTACCATTTGATGTTGACAGTCATTTCTGCATCCTCTAACCCTCCTAATGACTGGGAGCTTCGCAGATGTTTATGGAATACTGCACGCCATGCATAAAATGACTGTGTGGCAAACAGAGAGTTTAATTTATACCATTCTTGCCACAGTCCCATCAAAGTGGCTTCAATCTTGCACATACCTAGAGTAGAATATCGCATGTCCTGTCTTAGTGGTCGTACTGCTTCTCCAGTGCTCTTAACTCTTGTTGGTCTCGGTCTTGCTATTTTTGTTGCTGGTATGAAGTAGGGAAGGTGACTTGCCCACATACCTGTTAATGAATATCTGCTATATGCCTGTAGTTCAAAACCTTAAGGTAGGCCCCATTTCATTTGGTTAGCAAGACCATATTGGAAAAGAAACAGCTTTAAGAATATGGATGGCTAGCGGGGCGCCTAGGTGGTGCAGTTGGTTAAGCGTCCGACTTCAGCCAGGTCACGATCTCGCGGTCTGTGAGTTCGAGCCCCGCGTCAGGCTCTGGGCTGATGGCTCAGAGCCTGGAGCCTGTTTCCGATTCTGTGTCTCCCTCTCTCTCTGCCCCTCCCCCGTTCATGCTCTCTCTCTCTCTCTGTCCCAAAAATAAATAAAAGTTGAAAAAAAAATTTAAAAAAAGAATATGGATGGCTAAACCTTAAGCAGTTTTAAGTCATGCCCATTTTGGTAAACAGTAATTTATCAGATTGTTATCTAACATAGTCATTTGTTGAAAATATGTCCCTGAGAAATGGAAAACTTGGTTGGTAGGGAATGCATCCCTGAGAATAAGAAATAATGGGAACCAGTGACCAATGCTTGACAAGGCAGAAACTGTGTGTGGAATGGAAAGAAAGGGCTCTGTGCTCCTAACAGAAGAGGAAGGGGCAAACATGAAAAATAGAAAGGACTAATGGTAGGTTTAAATTTCTACCTAAAGTTGTGTTATTGCAAGAAAATGATTCATCACACCTGCCTTTATCTTTCCTTGAAAGTCTTAGTTTTTAGATACAGAGTTAATTTAAGAGACATTGCAGTTAAAATATTCACCAGTTATTTATCATCATTTCTGTAGATGATTGCCTTTATAGTATCATTTCAGGAATGATACAAAAGATCTCTTAATGATTTCTTCAAGAGCTCTTCCATCTTGTCCCTGATGTCTTAAAATTTTTAACACAGCTTTTTATTTTACAACCTGAGATAATTCTTAAAATGAGCTTACCCTAAATAAAGAAGGGCACTCATTATGCTAATTCACATGTATTCATGCTAAAGTGTAAATGACTGATAACTCTTCCATTAACAGAAACAATAAAACAGAGGCAGCAGCAGGCAGTGCCAGAAGGCGTGGGAAAATCTAGAGAAAGAACAGTAAGGACCCAGAAGATGTATTTCACTTATTTCACAATTGTGCCTAAGGCAAACTCTACTTTGAGTAGTTCATAATGTCCCTGAGTCATAATAATGGTTATGAAATTTGGAGCGATTCTCTGACAGTGCAATTTGGCTCAAAAAATCTGAAAAATAGGCTTTATGTGAAGGGAGAGAGTCATTTGAGTTGTGATATTAATACTCCCTCCCTCTTTTTTCATGAAAGACATATGCAATTTAGCATAATGAATAATCTCTTCTTACAAATGTATTTTTTCCTTATGAGTCTTCTGCCATTCTGTTGCTTCTTGCCTATGTCTAGAATAATTGTAGACACTGGATATGAGAAGGGGCTATCAGCTTGCATTTCCTTATTTAGGCAACAGCCTTCTGATAAGTAAACCCACTTGTGTGAGCAGTAAGGGGGCACTGTGTTTCCCCTGTGGATGTCTGTTATGAACACAGCTTTAAGATTTTTTTTAATCCTCCTGGAAACTGACAAAAAAATAGGAAATGGAAACTCTTGAAAATCTACCTATTAGTTAAGTTCTCTGATTTGGTTGCTTTTGGCTTTTGCCAGAGTTTTCACAGGGAATCCTTTTTAAGGCATATTATTCTCTCCACATCAATGAGGTGTAACTTTGTTTCTTTCAGGGAATGCACCCTATCTAAGAGTGAAAAGAATGTGGAATTTTCGGCCCAACAGTTCTGTGTTCAGTATTTGGTTCTGTCCTTCCTAGTTGATTAACCTGGAGGAAGTTATTTTATCTCTGTGATCCTCAGTCTCCTCATGAGTAAAAACAAAGCTAATGAGTCCTATGCAGTGATAATTACAAAGCATTACAGTTAAAATGCAATGGCTAATGGAAACCAGATGTGCAGAAGGAGTCTTATCCAGGTGAGGGCAAGCCATTATATCTCACTAAGTGACATTCACCCTAGGAACTAATCTGACCTGCTTTCCTGCTGGCTCAGAATTTTGTTTTCTTGAACTTACTGGTTACCTATGGATTGACTCAAATTATCCGTCTAAACCTACGTGCCAGTAGAGCCTTAACTACATATATATGTCAACATGCCGGTATATTAATCTACAGTAGGGAAAACAACTATCAAACACACCAGATGTTAGTATCAATCTAAATAGCACATTCTCTAAAAAGAAAGCCACATGTTAAAAGTGTATAATCATGTTTGCCCATTAAGTATTAAATCAGAAAAGTAGATGCCATTTATATATTTCAGATGTTTGCCTTTTGGCTCTGATAGCTTGCTTGACTCAAATCTCTGTAACACATAAGTATGTCAGGTGGGTAGCAATTCTAGGAGGTCTGTCACTGGCCACCACCTCCCTCATGGTACTGGGGTGGGGCCTGCCAATGTTTCCATGTGTCACTATGTTTGTTGTTCGTTCAAGCTCTGTGGCTGAAGCAGTCTAAATTTTCCTCTGCCTGATCATAACCTTGCTCAGAACAGAGCATACTCTACATGATTCAGCTTCTCAATTGTGATAATATTCCTGTCCTGTATCCTTGAAATTTTTTCCTCAGTTCACTGGTGTCATAGGTAAGAATATTCCTGATTGTTCCATTCATGAATTTGTAAGAAATATCTGTCACATCCATTGTGTATGGATTTTAATAGCTTACTTCCCCAAAGATGATATTATATCCACTATTATTAGTGACCCTCACCATTGTCTCCACACACCACATTTTTATATGAAGCTAAAATGCTTTGGACAGTAACTGGTAAATAGTACATGTTCGGTGATAATAGTTATCAGAAGAATTGTTATTTTCCTATGGGAGATGATAAAACAGCATTTTAATTCCCTACACTGAAATCACCACGTATGGCTGATCTCCTATGCTGTGGGTAAATTGGGCAACAGTTTAACATAATCTGGTATGAAAGGTGACTAGTAATTCTGTTTATCTAAAACTTACTACTTTCCTGATCTTCCAGCAATACCTAACACCCCCTCCCTTTAAGATGCCCCTTCTAAGCCAAAACCTAAGTCTCAAAGCATCTTTGTGAATAGTAGCACGTTGACCTGTGAGTGTGTTTGCTTAGTAATATTGGCCTCTGAATCAGCACAGTGCTGCAATGAAGGGGATAACAAGCAAGCCTGGGCTAGACCTGTTGAATTACATTACTTCCTGAAAGTTGCTTAACCTCTCTGTGCCTCGGTTTTGTTATCTATAAAACAGGGAAAATAAGAGTACCTCCACTAGAGGGTTCTGTGGAAATTAAATATTGCAGAGTGCTGAGCGCACATAGTTTTGGAACATAGAAAATTGTTCAACATATTAACTTCTATTGTACTATTTTTATTAGTAATTATTATTTGCAGTTGTAAAATTCTGGGTATGATTATGAGAAGGTAGAGAATACTAGAAGGGAACTAGATAGGTGTAAAGGGCACTAAAAATGCCCATTGCACAAATCTGGTTAGTGTGTGGCCTGCCCCATGACTTAAGGATAAATGCTATAAAAAGTTGATGGTTTTAATAGAAAGAGCAGTTAATTGAGAGTTAATCTTTTTGTTTTGTTTTGTTTTAAGTTTATTTATTTATTTTGAGAGAGGGAGAGCAAGCAGGATAGGGGCAGAGAGAGAGAAGGAGAGAGAGAATCCAAGCTGGCCCCGCATTGTCAGCGTGGAGCCTGGTGCAGACTCAAGCTCACAAACCCTGAGATCATGGCCTGGGCCGAAACCAAGAGCCAGACATTTAACCGACTGAGCCACCCAGGCACCCCTAGAGTTAATCTATTGACAGTAGAAGATAAAATGGTGCTGTTTTCAAATGATGAAAGGTTAAACAAAGCTAGTCAACTCAGAGTCATATGCCAAGGAAGTTATTATACTCCAGAATCTGATCCTCTTCTTTAAAAAGTCTTACAAATCGCAAGACAGAACCATGTTAACCAAAAGGCAAACTCAAAAGAAATAAGTCTCAGAATGCCATGATATTAATATACTCTGGGATCCACAATTATGAACCGAAATACTTACAACCACTATGATCAGCATTGTGTCTGTGATCAAACCACATAGGAGGTTAACTCATAGAGGGAAACTGCTGTGTTAATCCTCGAGGGCAAATCACAGTCCGTAACCAGAAACACTGGTAGTCCATTAGACAAGTGCATTCTATCTATTAAGTCATTGACTCGAATCTGATAGAATGTGTATTAGAACCACCTTGGAGCTTTTTGAAAACACATTTATTAACCTCTGGATACAGACAACAGTTACAGAGGGATGTAACACCATACTGTAGGTATACTGACATAGGCCATCAAATAGAACAACTTGACTGATGAGACTTGCACAAAAATAGAGTTACACAAAAATTAAATGTCATCAGAAAAATGAATTACTTTGTGGCCATCTTGCAGAAGAGAAAATCTTGACAAGATGTCTAAAATATTGTAAGACAATGGACTACTAAAACCTAAGAAAGATGCAGGAGATGTTTACTCGTAAATTAGCTGATGGACTGATAGTTGATCAAAGGATTCTTACTTGAAAAAGCTCACCAAATAAACATATGGGAGAAATTAATTGGAGGTGGAAGATGGGAGGAACGGCACTTAGAGGAGGACTATGACCCATATTCATTTTGTACAATTTTATTCTCTTGATCCACCTCCCCCACCACCACAGTAATATAAACAGTACTTTGGAAAACAGTGAACAGAAACTGTGCTAACGACTGGCAGCTGCTCATCTCATGCATGTTTCTGATTGTACATTGTTACTCACCATCACTGTTTACTCTGTTTACTATGAACTACAATTTTCTGATTGGGGGGGAAATTTTCCAGAAACAATACTCTTTTGGGGAGTAAAGTGCATGCTGCTGTTTCCTGTTTTGCAAAGATTGGCTTAAAGTGGTAGGCTCATTTGTGAAGCAAATGTGTAAGTTTTGCTTTGGAGTAGATAGGCCAATCTGGGTAAGAGTAGTCAACATTACAGGCCAAGGTCTAGGTACAGAATATGCCCTTGTCGGCTCAACTGGAAAATAGGTCAACAGGTTTCTCATCTTAGAATTTTCCCCCATATTTCATTATAAAGCAATTTTCTTTGTTATTTTTTTTTCCTGTAAATTATATAATAGGACACAGCTGGTTGTATACCCCATATATGCTGATACAGTGTTGTATATAAATTGCTGCATAAAAACATGCCAAATGGGCAAAAAATACAACATGAGCAAAATTATCAGATTAGATTGGCAGATGCTTATATTAAACATGTCTGTTTACATTGTGTATAAAAGGTTTTCATGGGCTTTGATTTTAGATTCAGTAGAGCATCTCTGTTTCTTTTATGAGATCTAAATTACACTAGTTATTACCGGTTTTAGAAAATGTAAGTTAAATTACAGAAATAATCATATGCTTTTGCTATTTATTTTTTCCCATTACAAATCATATCACAAATGTAGTAATAATATATTCCAGGAGCCTGGCTATGACCAGTCACTCTTAACCACAGGTAGCATCACTATGATCCTAGTTGCTTTGCATTTGGGAATAAATAAAACAAAATTAAAAATAAATTTGTAATTATTTGTATCCAAGTATCACAGTTTACAAATTACTTAAGGACAGAAAATGAAATAAAAGGGCACATTTACACTGAGGGCACATTGTTTGGCTATTAGTGTGCCATAGTTTAATTACATAGCCTCAAACCAAACTTTTTAAAAACTTTTAGTAATCTGGCAAAGTATATTCCAAGAAAACAGCCCTATTCATATATATAAATAAAGTACACATATATTTACATATATATAATGCATACATACATATATATGTATATTTATATATATATATATATACATATATACAGATCATTTTATCTCATGCCCACATATATGTACAAATAATATATATACATACAAATATATGTGTGTATATATATACAAATAATCATATCTCAATTTAAAGTAAGTTCAACAATGCAAGATCTAATTAACAAGCATATCAACATGAGTCAATGAGCAAGTATTTCTTGTGGCCTATATGGAAAGTAAGAAAGCTTTTGATGCCCATTCTAGAACCATATATTCTTTTTTTTTTTTTAATTTTTTTTTTCAACGTTTATTTATTTTTGGGACAGAGAGAGACAGAGCATGAACGGGGGAGGGGCAGAGAGAGAGGGAGACACAGAATCAGAAACAGGCTCCAGGCTCTGAGCCATCAGCCCAGAGCCCGACGCGGGGCTTGAACTCACGGACCGCGAGATCGTGACCTGGCTGAAGTCGGATGCTTAACCGACTGCGCCACCCAGGTGCCCCAAGAACCATATATTCTTAATAACATCAATTCAAATAACACCTCTGGAATTGTTCATTTATCAGATTTATAGGTTTATCAGATTTATAGGGGCCTAGACAGAACTTACTATTGCAAGACCAAGCTCTCAAAAAGACTCTAGAACCCTGTTTGGTGTATAAAAATATATAGGTGAGAAAGCATGAATAATTATAGGAATATGCTAAAATATTTACATTGATTTCTTATTTAATCTGTAGAGACTAAAAGAAAGTTCATATGCAGATGACTAGATATTCAAACCATTCTGTCTTTTGGTAATAAGAAATAGGAATCCTAGCCTGAGGTGCCTGGGTGGCTCAGTCAGATAAGTGTCCAACTCTTGATTTCAGCTCAGGTCTTGATCTCATAGTTTGTGAGATCAAACCCCATATTGGGCTCTGTGCCGACAGCATGAAGCCTGATGGTGATTATCTCTCTCCCTCTCTCTCTCTCTCTCTCTCTGATCCTCCCTTACTCTCATGTGGCTCTCTCTGAATGAATGAATGAATGAATGAATGAATGAATGAATGAATAAATAAATAAATAAATCCTCTCTCTAGAGGTTTACCTATATCATTTACACCATTGATTTTTAGGAAAATTGTCTTAAAGTGTAATATACTTACTGAAAAGTTGTATACCATATTTATCAACTCAATGACTTTTTAAAAAGAGGACACAGGTGCCTGGGTGAGTCAGTCAGTTAGGCTTCCGACTTCGGTTCAGGTCATGATCTCTCAGTCTGTGGGTTTGAGCCCCGCGTCAGGCTCTGTACTGACAGCTCAGAGCCTGGAGCCTGCTTCACATTCTGTGTATTCCTCTCTCTCTGCCCCTTCCCTTCTCACTCTCTGTCTCTCTCAAAAATAAATAAACGTTAAAAAAAATGAAAAGAGGACACATCTGTGTAACTTCAGTCCTGATGGAGAAATAGAATATTACCATAAGCCCAGAAATCTACCTGTGTTCCCTATCAGTCCTATGAATCTCACCCTGTTAATAACCACTTTCCTGAGTTATTTCAACATTGGTTTGCTTCATATGCTTTTGAAGATAAATAAATGATTACAGTGAGTACTCTTTTTTGTTTTTTTTTTAAATTTAACAGTATGTTTTTGAAATTCATCCAGGTTATAGAGTAAAACAAATTGATTTCATTCCATTTGTTTATAGAATACCGTTAGATAAATATGCCATAATTGATTCATTCTATTGTTTAAAAGTATTGTAAATTACCCTGCTATGGACATCTTTTCATATGTCTTATGGTGCTTAAATATACACCTTTCTGTTTGGTATATACCTAAGCATGGAATTGTAAGGAGATGGAATTTACAACAATTGACTTTTACCAATTAACATTCACACCAGCAAAGTATTAGGATTCCAGTTAAACCATATTTTTACCCACACTTGATATCGTCAAGCTTATATTTTAGCCATTCCAGCAAATCTGTTCCCATTAAAGTTTTAATTTATCTCTTTCTGATGATTAACTGTACCGAGAGTCTGTTTTTGTTGTTGGCTATATTTTGTTCCTGTCTTTTCACTCTGTTAATAGCTACTTTTCTTTTTTTTTTCCCCCAGAAAGAGAGGCATGATGAATTGAAGTTTCTAATGTTAATGAAATACAATTTTTCAGTCTTTCCTTTATGGTCAGTGACTTAGGATCCAGATAAAGAAATACCTTTTCATGCCACAGTTAGAAATTAGTTACTTTTGTGATCTAAAAAAATTATCATTTTAGATTCATATGCAAGTCTAAAAACTATCTGTAATTCATTTTTATGTATAATTTAAAATAAGATTCATTTTTATATTTGTTTTGGACTAACCCAGCACAACTGATGGAAAAGACCATCCTTTTCCCATTTTAGTAGTAAAAGGTCTAAAAAATTACTATTTTTTCCTATTCATTTATAAGAACAACACTTTATTAATTACTGTGGCTTTGTAGTATGGCAAAGTTTGATGTCTGATAGCATAAGTTGTTGAGTTTGTTCATATTCAAAATTATCTTAGCTAATGCTCAATTTGTTTTAATGCTTTAAGTTTTTCATTGGTGTTTTGTAGAAAGTTATGTTGAGGTTTTCCACATCTCTTGCAGATTATTAAAAAGATGTTTGATGTTTTATGCTCTTAGTGTAAGCATTTAAATATATATATAGATTTATATATATATATATATATGTAGAGAGAGAGAGAGAGATTTTTTAAATGTTTATTTTAGAGACAGAAACAGAGCGTGAACAGAGGAGGGGCAGAGAGAGAGGCAGACACAGAATCTGAAACAGGCTCCAGGCTCTGAGCTGTCAGCATAGAGCCCAATGCGGGGCTTGAACCATGAACTGTGAGATCATGACCTGAGCCGAAGTCAGACGCCTAACCGACTAAGCCACCCAGGTGCCCCCAAAAATCTTTATATTTTTAGAGAAATTTTAGGTTCATTGCAGAAGTGAGTGGAAGACACAGATTTTTCATATATCCTCTATCCCCACACATGTATAGTCCTCCACATTATGAACATTTCCAGCAACAGAGTGGTACATTGGTTGTAATTGATCAGCCTACATTGACAGATTATTCTCACCCAAAGGCTATAGTTTATATTACGGTTCACACTTGACTCTGTACATTCTGCTGGTTTGGGCAAGTGTATAATGACATGTATCCACCACTATAGTATCATACAGAGTATTTTAACTGCCCTAAAATTCCTCTGTGCTCTGCCATAAGTGTTAAGTTTTCAGTTTTGGTTGTGTGTTGCTTGTATATGGAAATATATTTGATTTTTGTATCCTGACATTCTCCTTTGCAAACTACCTAAATTTACTTACTAATAATTGGATTCCTTTAGATTTTTTATGCACATAATTATTTTTTCAGAATAATGACAGTATTCTTTCGTTCAAGTCCTTACATTTTGATTTCTCCTTCTTATTATTAAACTGATAATTCCAGTACAATGTTGAATGGAAGTGGTGCATCCAGTGTTTTAAAAATTCATTTCTGAAGACAGTGTGTGGAAAAAAAAATAGAGGTTCTTGAGTATGATGTTTTCCTCCAGGGAGGACTTAGTTTTCTTCTGGCAGGCAATTAGAGAAAAGGCAATCAGAGTTTGAGATGGTCTAAGTCTGTGCTTCAGTCTTTTGAGGTCTAAACTATTTCCACTTTGCACATATATTTCAAGCACAGCCCTCAGGGCTCTCAACTGAAAGCCTAGAAGGAGGACGTTTGGCAGATTTCCTCCTTTTTGGCATTTTCAAACTCCAGTTTTTGTGGCCACAGGAAAGCGAGAGTACCAAAAGTGCTGTTATGTTTCCTTCCTTCTTAGATGCAGTTTTCTCATTGGATTCTTAATCTCTTCCCCACTGACTTGGAAATTGACAAATAGCTTGAGGGGAAAAATAATGCTAAACTCTGCAATCCTTTATTGCTCTGGGATCTTGGCCCCTCAAGACATGGCCTCCTTGGTAAACTTGAAATGCAGTTTTATACCTGTATCCCTGTCAGATCACAGAAAGTCCTAAACTGAAGGCACCGTCCCTCATCCCAGACAGCTTAAGGCTCAGCAAATAGCTCAATACAAAAACTGACAACGTTTGCTCATCTTGGAGCTTTTTCTTTTATTCGGAAAACTTGGCTCCTCAAGTCCTGGTTGCCTTGGATGTTCCCATGTTCTCAACAGCTTCTGTTAGCTCTTTTGTTTGGGGTTTGATTGTTGTTGTTGTTTTTTAATTTGATGGAGCTTCTGAGATTGATCTAAGTTGAAAGATTTGGCTGATTGATGCTACTGTACACTATATGGAAATATGTGTGTATGTGTTTAGTGATTGCAAATATACAGTATGTGAAAATTAGATAATAAGGAAAATAATTCTAAAATTTAATATGTATATAAGTAATTATAAAATTATAATATATAAATGCTTATTACCATTGATTTCTTCCTTTTTTCCAATACTTAATTTTTTTTATAAAATTTTTTTAACGTTTATTTATTTTTGAGACAGAGACAGACAGAGCATGAACAGGGGAGGGTCAGAGAGAGAGGGAGACACAGAATCCAAAGCAGGCTCCAGGCTCTGAGCTGTCAGCACAGAGCCCAGTGCAGGGCTCGAACTCATGGACCGTGAGATCATGACCTGAGCCGAAGTCGGACGCTTAACCTACTGAGCCACCCAGGTGCCCTTCCAATATTTTATTAAGAAGTACTCAAATACATAACAAAGTTGGAAAAATTGACAGAGAATCTGTATGCCCACCTCCCAACTTAATATGATGGAAGTATAGTTGACATACAATATTATATTAGTATCACGTGTACAGCATATTGATTCAACATTTATATACGTTATGAAATGATCACTGCTGTAAGTCTACTTATTGCCACCATACAGAATTACTACAATATTATTAACTATATTTCCAATGTCGTCCTTTACATCCTTTGGGCTTATTTATTTTATAACTGGAAGTTTGTACCTTTCAATTCCCTTAACCTGTCTCGCCCATCCCCTGACCCCATCTCTTCTGGCAACCACCAGTTCTGTGTTTCATTTTGCTTGTTGGTTTGTTGGTTTTTTAAATTCCACATATAAGTGAAATCATACAGTGCTTGTCTTTCTCGGACCTATTTCATACAGCATTATACTTAGGTCCATCTGTGTTGTCACAAATGGCGAGATTTCATTCCTGTGGCAGCCATTCATTTTATGGCTGAGTCACAGACACACACACACACACACACACACACACACACACACACACACACACCATCTTCTCAAACTTTACCATTAATATTTAACTATAATTTTTAAGAAAAAAACATCAACACATTTGTACCTATGCATCCATATCTCCATCCCTCTATTAGTTCATCCTATTTTGGGTGAATTTCACACTAAATTTCAGACATCAATACACTATGTACTAAATTGTTCAGCTGGCACATCACTAGAGTCCAAGATTTGTGTGCAATGTGTATTTTTTTAATTAAAATTTACATGCAATAAAACAAGTATTGATGTCTCATAAGTATAGATTCACTGAGTTTTGCTAAGTACAGATTAACTCTGTAACCCAAACCCCTGTCAAAGATTCAATAGAACGTTTGCATCCGTCAGTCTAGAAAGTGTCCTTATGTTTGATTTCTGTCAATTTCCATTTACACCCTCCCGAGACAAATATTGTTCGGGTTTATTTTTTCAATGAAGAACATTTTTTTCTTGTTCTGGAGTTTCATATAAACTGAAGCATATATTATGTACTTTTATCTCATTTTAAATACATAAAAATGTATAATGTGTGTATATATGAATACCTATATCTAAATGTCCAAGTTGCTTGGTCTGCTTTTTATTGCTGGATAGTATTCTACTGTATAAATATGCAATAGGTTTCTTATAAACTTTTCAGTTGATGTATACCTAGGACATTTATAATACTTGGCTGTCAGGGATCAACTATTTTGGACATTATTATAAAATTCATTTATGTACATACATAACATTTTTATTTGTCTTGGTTAAAACTAAAGATATTATTTAACATTTCTATTAACAAAACACTAGAGTTTTAGTTGTTGCACGTTTGTGGCACATTTGTTGTATGTTACCTTTCAGTTTTAGCCATTCTAGTAGGTATGAAGTTTTATCTCTTTGTGATTGATACGTGCATTTCTCTAATGAATAACAACATTGAAATTTTTTTTTTCCTGTGCCTGTGGGCCATTCCTATATCTCCCTTTCTGAAAGGTCTGTTAAAATATTTTGCTTATTTTAGGGAAGGAGGTTTCTTTTTTATTATTGTGTTATAAGTGTTTTATATATGTCATGCAGGCATGACATTTATATATATTTACATTATATATATATATATATAAATATATATATATATATATATATATATATAATTTCTCCAAGTTTGTAGCTTATTAACTTTATTAACAATGTCTTTAGAGAAAGTACAGCTTATTTAGTTTGGTACAGTCTAACTTCTTCTTTCCTATTAAATTTCTTGCCTTCTATAATCCATATAAAAACATTTGCCTACTCCAAATGATGAAGATATTTGTCTATGGTTTCTTGTAAAGGTTTACAGTTTACACTTTGTAATCATATCGCTGATGAATCCTGAATTATTTTTGTGTACTGTAGGAGATAATGATATTTCTTTATTATGTCAGTATTCAGTTTTTCCAGAACTATTTTTTGGAAGGAGTTTCTTTTCTGAAATGGAATGATTTAGTACCTTTCTTTAAAAAAAATGACCATTTGTGTGCAACAATTTCTGGACTTTTTTTTTCCATTTATCTATTCAGCAGTATTTATTTCAGTATCATACTGTGTTGATTACTGTAGCTTTATTTTTAGTCTTGATGTCAAGTAGTGGAAGTCTTTCCACATTATTCATTTATTTGAAGATTGTTTTAGATATTTTAGTCATTTGCAATGTCATATGAATTTAAGAATTAGCATGACAAGTTTAACAAAATAGGCTTTTGGGATCATGATTGAGATTGTTCTCATGGATCAATTTGGGGAAAAATACATGTCAACAATGTTGAGTTTTAAAACCCATGAATACAGTACACTGTCCCATTCATTTAGATTCTTCTTTATTTTCTCCCAGCAATGCTTTTTAATTTTCTGGGAAGAGATCTGTTAATTTATATTTAACCTAAATGTTTTACAATTTTTGGAAACTATTGTAAGATAAATCTTTAAACTTTGATTTACAAGTTATCTCTTGCTGACATATTAGAAGTCAATTGACTTTTTTAACCTTGGATCCTAAGATATTAATTTTAACAGTTGTTTTGTCAATACTTTAGGATTTTCTTTGTAAATGCTTAATTCATCAGCAAATTAGAACAGTTTGTTTCATTCTTTGGAATCTTGATAACTTTTATGTTAATGCATTATATTTAGAGCTAAGATATCCAGGACAATGTTGTAAGAACTAGTGAGAGTGGGCATCCTTGCCCTTGACACTGATTGCAGGGGTGTTGGCTGTAGTTCTAAAGAAACAAATAGATGCTCTTTATCACATTGAGGAAGTTTCCTTCTATTAATAGTGGGTTAAGAGGTGTTGGTTGTTGTTGTTGTTAATCATAAATGTTGTTGTTAATCATAAATCTGAATTTTATCAATATATTTTATTTACCTATTGTGTTTTTAGTGCTTCATTCTGTTATATGGTAAATGACATTATTTTCCAATATTGAAGCCGGTTTGGCCTTCCTGATAAACTCTACTAGATCTTGCTGTATTATCCTAGTATATATTTATTGGTTTGACTTTCTAATAATGTGAAATAACTTGATCTATTTTCATGAAAGACAGAGGGCTGTAATTGTCTTATTTTGTACTATTTTTGACAGATTTCAGTATTAAAATTACACTCTCTTCATAAATATGGTTGGGAAGTGTTCTTTCTCAAGTTTCAATAAGATTTTGTATAAAATAGATTTTATTTTTACCTTAAAATTTGGGCAGAATTCAATTCTGCACCTGGAATTTTCTTTGTGGATCTTTTAAAAAAATATCTACTGTAACAAATCCCATTTTTTTATAGTAAGTGATCTGTCTTTTCCATTTAAATTTGTCTTATTTTTGTAATTTTTAAGGGATTATTTTCACATTATCTAGATTGTCAAATTTGTGGTAATGAAATTGTTCATAATTATTTCATCCATTTGATGTCTTTTGTCTATAATTTTACTAATGATAACATTTCTTTCATTCCTAATACTGATAATTGTGTGTTCTCTCACTCACATACACTCTTTTATCCCCTTGATTAGTCTGGCTGAACTAATTAGTTGTGATTCTTTTCAAAATTCTTTGCAAAATATTACTTGTGGCGTATAAAATTTTCTTTCTTTAGCTTATATCTTTATTATCTCTTTCCGTTGGCTTCTTGTAGTTTGCATTTCTTTATTTTTCTAAATACTTAAAGTAAAACTATAGGTCATCATTTTAAAATATTTCTTAGTTTCTAAAGTAAACCTTAAATGCTATAAATTTTCCTCAAAGCACTGCTTTACTGGCATCCTAAATTTTTATATGCTTTTATTATAAATAACAAAATATTTTCAGTTTAAAATACTTTATTTTTCATTATTTTTTTTTATTATTTGACCCTTAATATTTAAGGAATGTGTTGTTTAGGGACACCCAGGTGGCTCAGTCAGTTAAGCAACTGGCTTTGGCTCAAGTCATGATCTCGTAGTCCATGGGTTAAAGCCCCATGTCAGGCTCTGTGCTGACAGCTCAGAGCCTGGAGCCTGCTTCACATTCTGCGTCTACCTCTCTCTGCCCCTCCCCTGCTCATGCACTGTCTGTCTCTCTGTCTCTCAAAAATAAACATTAAAATTAAAAAAAAAAAGTGTGTTGCTTAATATCGAAATAGTTGAGCATTCTTAAATATGCTGTTTTTTAAAATTTAATTCCTTTGTAGTAGCAACATACTCTATATAGATGCAATTTTTAAAACTTAAGTTTCTTGTATGAGACAACAGATTTGACTATTTAGAGAATACACTACATACAATTAAGAAATGTATTTTCTGCAGTTGGTGTATTTATAAGTTGAAAAACTATTAGCTGAATATGGTTGCTAGTACTGTTGAAATCATCTCCATTTTTACTGTTTTTTTGTTTGTTTTGTTTTGTTTTTATGTTCTATTTAGTGCTGAGAATTCTGTTTAAATCTCTGGCTATATGTTTGGTATTATCTTTTCCTATTTTTGATTCAGTTAATTTGTATCTCACATATGTTGAATTTCCATCACTAGATGTGCCCATACTTAAAATTATTATATCATCTTCATGAGTTAAATCTTTTATCATTTTTAAATGTCTTTTCTACAGTAATATTTTTTGTCTTGAATTTTTTTTCCTGCTCTTAATTTAGCCTTTTAGTCTACTTACTTACTCTTTGCATGATGTCTATTACCGCCTATTTGCTTTTAACCTGTCTTTTTATTTAAGTTATATTTGTAGATTTGTATTACATATGCATTATTTATAATGTACAACATACATTATATTATCGAGTCTTTCTTGTGTGTGTATTTTGACAATTTCTGACTTTTACTGACAGCATTTAGTTCATTAATATTTTATATAATTTTGTCATGATTGTTCTTTACTTTGCCCCTCTGATCTTTGATTGTTCCTCCTTTCTGCTTTTTAAAAGTATTAAAGTATATTTTAAGGAAAAAAGTGGCAGCCCTCACACCATGGGGTTTGCTTTGTTTATCCAGAGCTTTAGTGTGGTGGTCTTGGCAGCCAGTCCTGGTGATTCAGTCCACAGTTGTAGTTCCAGTGAGGGTTAGAAACATTTCACACCTCCTACTTATGAACCAAATACAAATCAGAAATGGAGTTTATAAAACATGCCCGGAAAGCAGGACTGGTCACTCCTCCAGAATGTTTGGAGCATCCCCTACGCTTGGCCTGTACGGCTGGTATCTTTGACATCGTTGTTCCTCGAGAGGGTGATACTCACCTATCCTCTTTCAAAGGAACGATTGGCACAGAGAAGTGAGAGATTGAAGAAGAGATTGGCATCAAAATTCTCAATATGGAGGATTAGAGAACGTAATCCTAATCCTGAAAAAGCTAAGGATATCTTTACTGAAGCTCACCTTTGTCTAAATAACTCAGACCATGACTGGCTTCACACCTTGGTGACTGAAAAAAATTTTTTTTTTCTGGACATGGTCTGGGACATCAAATATATGACTATCTGCTGGAGCTTCATAGGATCTTTAGATCCACGCCTGGTGGTTCAACTTCACTCTTCAAGTCTATTGCACCAGAGCAACATGTATGGCCAGCTTATCATCTGCATGCACACCCAGCATACTCTGGCCATTTATGACCATTTTGGTAGGTTGGTGTATGGACAGGAAGATGTGCTCAGGGATATCCTGGAGTATGTTGGGTTTGAAAAGCCCCTGGTAAAGCCCTATGGAGCTGGAGAATGCATGGCAAGATCATCCCCCATGGGTACCCCCTAAGCAGCCTGCCTTTAAGGCAGTGATGATCCCTGGGCCTCAGCTAAAACCCTGGGAAGACTAGGAAGTGCCACAAGGAGAGGCCCATAAGCTTCAGCTATCCTGATGGCAAAAATGACTCTAGGGGTGACACATGGACAGTGACGCAGCTGGAAGCTGTGGAGTCTGGGAGCTCTGAAGTCAGTCATCTCTCCATGATGTCATAGAAAGATCTACCTTTGTCCGGTCCTGTCCTGCTTAGGTGTTTTTAGCTGTCTGCTTGGCAACCACAGCTGATGGCTGGGCCCACATGGGTGGCTGATAGGCACAGCCATGAACCAATTCTTCTTCTTCCTTTTGAAATTGTATGTCTGACTTCTGAGTCTCAAGCAAAGTATGATGCAGATACTTTTTTTTATCCTGCAGCAGAGACTGTTAGGAGAAAACTGGCAGAATTCTCTTTTTAATTAAAAGCCAGGGATAAGGGGTTTACATAAAACACTATTAGGGTATTGGACAAACTATGGTGGGCCCTGTACCTTTCCTGGGGTTTATGTTGGAAGTAGATCAGCCTTCAGATGGCAGAAGTGGAAGATAGACTGAACTGTGAGTGATGTGACTTCCAGGAAATCCCGACTTGGGAAAAATAATTAGTGTTCATTGAAGAGGGTCCTTTCTTGTTTACTGACTCACGTGATCAGCATTTATATCTCATAGAATATAAATTCAAAGAAATCCTTTATCTTTCAAAAAGATTTAAAAAATAAAATTATTTATTTAAGTATATGTTAAGAATTCTATGTTAATATTTTGTTATCCATTTTGCATTGTCTCATGTGGTTGCTCTTGGGATTGCAGTGTACCTCCTTTCATAGTCGGCATGGAATTAATATTGTTTCATATAAAATAAGGTAATAGTACAGCTTTATAAGTCTAACTCCATTTCCTCCATGTTATAGTTGTTGTATGTATAGTATCTATATCTATGTAAAAAACCATATATATAAATGTTTATTTTGAGAGGGGAGCATGTGCACACAGGCACAAGAGCAGGGGTGGGGCAGAGAGAGGGAGAGAAGGAGTGAGTCAGCACGGAGCCTGATGTGGGGCTCGAACTTATGAATTGTGATATCATGACCTGAGCCAAAGTCAGGCGCTTAACCAACTGAGCCACCCAGATGCCCCTATACTTTCTTTTAAAGCAATTAATAAGGGAAAAAAAAAGTTTGTTTTGTTTTTTAACATTTGCCCAGATATTTACTATCTTTTGATCCTTTGTTCTTTCCTAAGGATCTATGTATCCATCTGTTAACTTTTTTTTTAAGGGGATTTATTTATTTTGAGAGAAGGAGAGAGAGTGAGTAAGAGGGGCAGGGAGGGAGACAGTATCCCAAGCAAGCCCTACAGTCAGTGCATAGCCCAATGCAGTACTTGAACCCATGAACCATGAGATCATGACCTGAGCAGAAACCAAGAGTCAGATGCTTAAATGATTGAGCCACCCAGTCACCCCCTATCCATCTGTGTTCAACTTCTGTTAGCCAGAAAAACTCTTTGTCTTTCTTGTATTCGATATCTGCTGGCAATGAGTTCTGACAGCTTCTCTCTTTTCTAATCTGAAAATGTATTTATTTATTATTCTTGATATGTGTGTTGGCTTAATATAGATGTCTAGATGGACAGATTTTTTCCTTTTAATATTTTAAATTTGTTTCACTGTCTTCTGATATCCACATTTTCTGATGAGAAGTTAGCAAAAATTCAAATTGTGTCCTAAAATTAAGATGTTATTTTTTCTCTAGCTGCTTTTAAGACTTTGTTTCTCTTTGGTTTTTAGCATTTTGATTTTGATGCATTTACAGTTTTTTTTTTTAATTCCCATTTCTGCTTATAGTTTAAGGAGCTTCTCAAATCTATAAATTTATAACTTACACCGATTAAAATATTTTTTTCTACTCAGTTCTATCCTGTTTTTCTGAGATTCCAATTACACATATTTTAAACCTTTTAAAACTTTTCTTCAGGTCTTAGTTGATTTTTTCCCCAATGATTTTTCTCTCTGTACTTCAAATTGAATAATTACTATCAATCTACACATTCATTGACTTTTCCTTTATTTCCTCTACTAGGCTGTTAAAGCACATCCAGTAATGTTTAAATTTCAGTTGTTTCAGAATTTCCATTTTGTTATCTATCAGTTTTATTTCTTTTTTTAATGTTTATTATTGAGAGGGACAGAGTGTGGGTGGGGGAGGGGCAGAGAGAGATGGAGATAGAGAATCTGAAGCAGGCTCTAGGTCTGACCTGTCAGCACCAGACTCCAGTGCAGGACTCAAACCCACAAACCTCAAGATTATAATCTGAGCTCAAGCCTCATCATTTTTGTTTCTTTGCTGAAAATATTCTAACATTCGTTCTTTGCAGACATGTTATTCTTTACATTGTATAGTATAGTTATGGCTCTATTATTTGGAACATTGTCTTGTCTCATGTGGCTTTTTGTTTGAGAATTGTAAATGTCTGCCTGGTACTTCATATGTCATGCAATTTTGAATTGTACTCTAGAGGGGCTCCTGGGTACTCAGTTGGTTAAGTGTCCGACTCTTACTTTCAGCTCAGGTCATGATCTCACGGTTTCATGGGTTCAAGCCCCGCATTGGGTTCTGTGCTGGCAGCATGGAGCCTGCTTGGGAATCTCTCTCCTTCTCTTCCTCTTCCCCTCTCTCTCCCTCCCTGCCTCCCTCCCTTTCTCATGCTGTCATTGTCTCTATCAAACACAGATAAATAAAACCCCTAAAAATTATATGAATTGTACTCGAGATACTTTCACTGTGATTTTTGATGATTTTGGATTCTTTTTTTTTTTAAATGTTGATTTTTGTTTGGTTAGTAGGATGTTTTCTGGCCATCCAGAATCAGAATCTCTATTATTAGGTTTTAGTACTTAATTCTATAAGCATAATGTAAACATAAGTATATATGGGCATTTCTAACATACTCTGCTTTGTTAAAAACATAACTGAATTTCTTATTGACCTGAATTTCTTTAAGAAATAAAAATTAATAAACTTTTGGCTAGATTGCTACTTGGAGCTTATACCCATAATGAAACTAATTTGTAATTTTTTTCCTTACTTAGTACTAATTTAACCAGATGCTATGAGAAATTATTTTTGTGTCTACTTTTTGAAATGACTTAGTATCACTTAATCGTGCATGTGAACATCAGCCAGTGGGACAGCCACATTGTTCAGGGCACTAATGTAAATGTAAGGCTAAATTATGCCTATAAACCTTCCCCAAGGAACCTTAAAACTAGAGAAAATAAATGAAAGATATAATATATAAACACCTATCATTTCCCATGTTATAATGGCAGGAGAAATAGATACATCAAATGTTAGAAAGGTCAGATAAAAGGAACATCATAATCAAGAAAAGTTTTAGTACATAACATTTCATTAGAATTGACTCTTGACGAGTATTTACTATTTTACACAAAGTATAGTAATGTTGAATACATTTAAGAAAGAATTGGTGTTGACTGATAGGTAGAGAAACATGTAGAATATTCAAGGAAGAGAAATTAAATATATTTTATTTAGAGCTTAAATTTTGGTATGAAGGTAGTAAATGCTGGAAGTGTCTGTAAAGGACCCGAATTACAGGATCATTGTACACGTGGATAGTCTATATATTAATATCTGTGATTTAGGAATATTGCCTAGTCTACAAAATTCTAAGTGATTGGAGCAGCAAGTTGAAAGAAAAAAGAAAAGTTAGGAGGCAGTTGAGATAATTGTAACATTAAGAAACCAAGGTTGAGGGTTTCCACTAGAAGACTACTTTGGGAATAAAAAGGAAGGAAGAGTGCTGAAGTATATCAGCAGCAGCTAGAGAATTTCATAACTGAATAGGCTGATACATAGGGAATAAGAGGATAATACCGTAAGAAATGCCTTAGTTTGAAAGGAAAAAAAAAAAACCAGTATGAGTTGAGTTTAACAAGTGTTGAATATGCAATAATAGGAAAACATAATGAGTCAATAGTTGAAAATAAAAAAATGGAGCTGAGAATAAGTATCATGGCTGGAGGGTGCCTCGGTGGCTTAGTCACTTAGCGTCTGACTTCAGCTCAGGTCATGATCTCGCAGTTTGTGGGTTCCAGTGCTGCATTGGGCTCTGTGCTAACAGCTCAGAGCCTGGAGCCTGCTTCAGATTTTGTGCCATCCCCCTGTCCCCGGTCTCTCTCTGCCCCTTCCCCACTCATGCTCTGTCTCCATCTCTCTCTCAAAAATGAATAAACATTAAAAAAAAAAAAACTTTAAAAGTATCATGGCTGGAAATACCTATTTAGAATCACCTGGTTAATTATAATTAATAATAATTAGAGCTAATATAAAAATACTGTAGGCCAGGCACTCTGCCAAGTGATTTTCCCAAATAACCTCATTTACTCGTCAGAAAAATCTATGTATATACTATTTTTTCCCATATTATACATAAAGAATCTTAGTTTCAGATGAGTTTCTTTTTCCAAGGTCACACAAATAATCAGTGGCAGATCTAAGATTTAATCTCAGGAAGTCCAACTTCTTTTAATAACATCTGTTCTCTATTGAGTCAGAAATCAAACTTGATGTTAGGATCCTTTGAAATTGTTGAGGGATGTGGAGTAAGGAAATAAATAAGGAGGACAACAAAGACATGAATTTGGAGAGGCATGTAGCAAGGATTTAAGGAATGGAAATTAGCTGTAAGCAGCAGGATGAGATTTAGCATAATCCAAATCATGGTGGCATGAACCTGCATGGACTTAATTTGAGGAGAGGGGCATTATTCTCTGGCCAGGTTTTCCTCAGGCACATATGCTAACTATTTTATCTGCTTCTTCATCCTGGCCTTGTCCTCAAAGTTCTTCACTGTCACCCTACTTTTGATGACCTCTTGGGCTTGTCCTTTCTATGGTCACACCTTCCACTACAACAAAAATGCTGCTCTCCTTCCCAGATCTTTCATGCATCACATACAACATAACCAAGGATAGACTATCACTTTAAATAAAATTTTAGAGAAATAATTAAGAGGAAGGTGCACTTCAGGAACTAGGTTTAGGTCTATGACAGGTTCCCTTATTCCACCAGTTATAAGCCTTGTTCCTGAACTGCTTCTTCATGGCCAGGGACAGCTCTTCCCCACCAATAAAATTTACCAGGGACCTCTGTTTCTCTGCAACTGGACTGAATTGATTCTCGGCATTAAAGAAAAGTGATGCTTTGGGTTTTTTATTGGTTTGGTTTTGGGTTTACTTTTTGTTGTTGGTTCACTGTTCACTCAAATGATATGCATCTTTCCTTGTAGAATTCTTAAGCATAGTCCCAGGATTAATTTACTCAACAATAAAGTTGGGATATTTTATCCTTTCTCTTACTGTGAGAATAGAAAACTCTGCACAAAGAACTAGACACTAACTAAGCAGTTAAATAATCAGGAAAATGTACCCCTTCACTTTCTTTCAAATGCTGAAACTATTGAAAAGAGAGAGACTGACAAAAACAGACAAGCACAGACTGTGTTGGTTTAATTGCAAATAAGTGATTAAGTGATAACCAGGGAAGTGCCTAAAACCAACTCTATGGAAGAACCCATACTGAATTTGGAAAATCATTTTATATTTTACTTTTTTATTTTATTTTATTTTATTTTATTTTATTTTATTTTATTTTATTTTATTTTATTTTATTTTATTTTATTTTATTTTATTTTATTTTTAACAAATGTCCTTCTTGTCACTTATTGTATATACTTTACAATAAATATCAGTTATCAGTGGTACTCATAAAGAAGTGACATAAAGAATGAATTCATTTATGAATGAAGTGATCAAGAAGGACTATCTCCTGACTCTGGCTATCTTCATGACCATGTTTGGTTTTTGCCAAAGTGGTTTCTGACTATCGGTTGCTAAATATAACCATGGAGCTTCAGGAATTTTTGAAAGGAAATGTCAGATAATTAATGCCAAGTCCCGGATATTAACTAGCTAGATCTGAAGAACAGGGACCTTTTCTTATAATAGTCATCAGATACAATAGGTGGCATTTTTAATATTTAATAAAATATGAATAATAAATAACACTGTAAATAAAAGGTCAGGAGCTGGCCTAACACTAGGGAACTCTAGCACTCGAGGGGACCAAACACTGGAGTATTTATTCGAGGCAACTGCCCTCTGTGTTCTCCAAGGGATGGTCTGACTGACCCAAAGGTCTTTTCCATTTTGGGTTAATATAGTTTTATGAAAAATATACTTCTAAGATGTTTGTACTCAGGAAACACTCAAGAGGCCCCCAGTCTTTATTAAATGAGAAAAATATTAAATTGTTTAATCTCCGGGGTCATATTTATGTTTACATTTCAAACTAAAATATACAGGTCTCAAGCTGTGGTGCATCTAGTACTTTGATTTTGTTTGTTGGCTGGGTGAAATATTGTATCATTTACATCTTTTCAATAGAGGAGACTGACTTGTTTAGTCCCTCTAGTATTTACTATTCTAGTCTCAGATTGAAGTAACCCTAGATGAAATGAACTCAGGAAAGAAAGGGGTGAGCAGAATTTATATAACACAGTAGCCAAGAAAGCTACTGGAAACATAAATGGCTCTAATGTTGAGGTTGAAAAATTAACACCCATTAACTTGCTGATAATTACCAGAGAGTCCAAATTTAAGAGTCGATTCTATATTCCTTTTTCCCACAATTGATGTGGTTTTGCTTCCATTGCTTGTTTGGCACAGTTGCCAGGTATAAAACAAACCCTAGACTACCAAGGAAAAAATTTTCTTTTTAGCTTTCTGCTCACTTCATGTCGAAATTTCTCATTGTGGGTTCATTTCACCTTTGGGCTTTGCTCACCTATTATGTGCAATAAAATGTATGTAGGTTTTGCTTAACAACTGATTTATTTCTTAAATGTTGGAGAAAGACATGAAGCTGCACTTGGCTCTGTAGCAAAACAGAATCCTCACTGCATTGCACAGACTGTGGAAAATAGTTTACTTAGCACAAGATGGCTAGCAATTAATGCCCAATCAGGGAACTTCTAATGAATTTCACCCACCCATCTTAAACTAAGCTCAATTAAATGCCAAATGTGTTATTAAAACCAGTATCTTCTATAAACCTCATACACCGAATACTCAGGTTTCATGTCAACTTAGTAAAGAAGACTGAGAGTTGAGCTGTATACTTGGTGTAAATAAAATATACAACAAAGAAGTTGAAAAACCCAGAATTTTTTTTCTTTTCTTTGACTTTACTTTTATCTATTATTTATTCTGAATTGTATTTTATAGCAAAATGTTTGAGGAATCTGAAGCACAAACAACATATGGGAGACTAAATATTTTGTAGGCTTAATGATGTCTTAGTATTTTGCTTTGTATGAAATTCTAATCACCGGATATGTTTATCACTGCAGATGGGATATGCAGGCTCCTCATACCTCAAGGGATTACAGAATCCAAACATCTGTAACAGGGGAAGAAAAAAAATCCACCACAATGTACAAAATTTAAAAGAATGAATTAATGAGAATAATGAATGGAAATAAAAGTTTATTATTAACACCATCTTGTATTTATAATTACCAATGAGCTCTGTGTGCCTTGGAGACCTTGAGTCTATCCTTTAAATATATAATGAGATATTAAAACACAATCTAGATATAAGGAAATAGGCAATAATCTTCATTCCACTTTTAGTTGGGTGGTTTGGAGCTAAGATGAAGACTTGCCATAATTAATGCAGTCCACATATTAGGCTGTTTATACAATTGAAACACCTGGTTCATAATTTGCTGTTCCACTAAATTCAACCAGATATTTTCTAAACATATTAAAACCCTATTAATTGGAAAACATATAGAAAAGGGTTGTTTAGGTTATGTAAATTTACTGGTTTAACTGAAAGGAGAGATGATGAATCTGAAATGTATATTGACTTTAGAATATATATTGCCATTTAGTTGTTTGGAAAAGACTTTACGTATTACTTCTGTTCTCATGAGTTGTGTCTTTTTGATAAAGCCAAGTGCAGGGGAATAATAGATTAGCGTTTGTTTCTGATGACTGATTTGCTGATTTATTCATCATTTTAACTTTTAAAAAGTCTTCTGAGGGTCTCTGGTAAGAGATGGGGCGAACTGAAAATAATCTGTCAATTGTAGACGGTAGATGCATACACGATGGTCACTCCCCAGATCAGGCTTTGCATTGACATAACATCTAGTATATATGGAATGACTTATAAATGAACTTTATAAAGCTGTAATGGCCTGGCTTAGGCAAATTTTGAGTATTGCCTTTGAAAATAATACCTTCAATGAAATAGGGCTTAGGAAGAGAAAGCAATGCTTCTTTAATAGCATTGTGAAAAGAGTAGTAAAAGCATGAGTACTGAAGCTGAACTCCGTAAGTTCCAATCCTGAAACTGCCAATTAATAGCTCTGTGAGTTGGAGCAAATCAACACTTAGTGACTTATTTTCAATATCTATAGAATGCATCACATAATAGAATTGGCCTTAACTATATGGATTTTTATAACTTCTGTATCATAAAGCATGGTCTGACACATCATAAAGGCTATATAAGTTTTATCTATTTTCAATTATTTTGGTTTTAGAATTATAGGTTGTATAAAGCATAACATATGAAGTAAATTATTTAATCATAATAAACTATAAATTTGATAACACTGATGATAATTTCTTTTTGTCAGTATTGTGTATCACAATCTTTGGTTCCTATAAGTTACAGACAAAAGGGGGAAAGGAGTCCTTGATAGAGAAGAATCTCTTTCTATACTGGTAAATAGAGAAACTGTTTAAAATTGGTAAATAGAAAAACTAGTTAACTGTACCTTAACCAGCAGTAGTCAATGGCTTCTTTGATGGGCAGTCCATATGCTGGAACATTCCAAATGCTAGTTCTATTATCCAAAAGTCAGTATGTGTTGAATACACACACACACACACACACACACACACACACACACACACACATACACACACACACGCAACATCTAATTTCGGAATGGTTACTCTTCCACTGTCCATATTCTGATATCCTCTGACTTAATTGGGTTTCAGTGAAACGTGTATCCTAAATGTGTTAATGGTATAGAGAATTTTATTTTTCATCCCACAAAGATTGTCCTAAGGTTTATTGTAGAAAACCAAAAATACCATAATGGTTCAGATATATGGTCTATCTGGCATAATCTTTTTTCTTTCAGTAACAAGAAGAAATATTCATATAGAAAACTCTGGTTATTTACAGAAATTATTTTAAAAAGTAGATTCACTGATTTTTTTTCTGATATCTATTTATAGCCATCCAGTTCAAATGTTCTATTCTTTACCACTAAAACAAAATACTATCAAGAAAATATCAACAGGGCAAGATGTGACAACTCTTTAGAAATATGGCATCATTTATATTTTGTAAAAAAAAAAGTTTACATGAATGAATTATAAGGAGACATTTATAAATATTACACATTTTAGGTTGCTCAGCTCCTTTAAATTAACCAATAACATCTAATTACTCTTTCAAAATCATGTGTAGGAAAGGAGAAAAAAAAAGATCTTAAAACACTGAAGAAAGGTAGGAATTGTGGACGATAGCTATGCTTACCATCATACCTCCAAGTCTAAAAGTAGAAATTTTGGAGATCAGATTCACATGGTTTGGAATGGATAAAGAAGGCCTAGCTTTTCTTTTAAAAATTAATTGCATGTCCGTGAATTTAGTCTGCAGTATAGTAAATGGACATGTTAATAAAAATTACATATAGCATAAAGAGACATATGTAACACTGTATGCACACAAGTCAGTAGTACTTTCTGTGTATAAGGTGGTAACACCTTAGTGAACTATTTTTTTTTTTTTTATTGTTGACTGGATTGCTCATACTATTGAAAGGGACCAGAGGGCTGCAGATGACCAGCCACATTATTTCAACATTTTAAAAACACATAGATCATTGTATTACTTATAGCTAGCTAATGACTTGGTACCGTGAGAACTTTCCCAGGTGAAGTCCTTAATTGAGGTATTTCATGAAGGGCAAATAATTATATACAATTGATTGAATAAACAATTGTGTTTTTTTTTTTTTACTTTTATCTCTGAGGTAATTTTTTTTTCCATTTTCATCATCATTTTGTTTTACATGTGATTATCATATTATCTTTGGGTTATCTGGGTTTCTAATTTGTAATAATGCTAATATTAGAGAGTTAAAAACCTGCAAATTTGAGAAATACATACATTTTCATATATTTTCAAAGAAATTTTTTTCACATAGTTTAAAGTACTACAATGAGAGAGAGAAATAACAGAATCGAATGATTAATAGTGATATTTGGGGTTTGTGTTAAAGAAAACATGCAAATTATATTTAATTTCAAAAGTTCTTAGATTTTGGGGGGCATTATAGAGGAAGTCCTTTATTTCAATTTTTTGGGGAGAAATATTTTTCTTAAAGAGTGATCCTCGTTATCCAAATATTTATTAAATTAGAGAGGGGGTCAACAAAAAAAAAACTCACCCTGCTCACTGTTTCTGTAAAGTTTTATTTGACTGTAGGCATGTCATTCTTTTATGTATTGTCTTTGACTGCTTTGATGCTACCGTGACTAAGCTTAGCTGCGACAGAAACAAAAAAAATATTTATTCCTGGCCTCTGTATAGAATAACTTTGCTGTCTCCTGAATTGGAGGCTCAAATTCCGTCATAATATGAATCAAGTTCACTAAAACATGACTACTTAACAAAATTTATTTCTATTTAATCATATCTTCTCACAGAACAATACTATTGATTGACTGAACAGTTTAGATCTCTCTCTGATTTTTAGTTTTGAAATATGGCAATGTTATATAGATACAGAGCAGCAGGGTTGCAAACTTACATAGTAAATCTTAAAAACAGCCACAGGATTTCATGAAGTAGATGAGAGCAATATTGGAAAACTGTCCTAATAACTTGTAAAGCCATTGATTAACATGGGAGCATCTGGCAATTAGAACATTTACCAAACTCAAAAGTTAACTCTTAAGGAAAAATTAACAAGAACAGGGAAATGTTTGGTGCTTCAAACGCATGTAATTTATGATTTCAACATCAGAGTTGAGAGGTCCTTGGGAAAGTTTCTGAACTCTGAAATATTTTTGGATAAAGACCCATTTAATGGTTTTATAATAGTTTCAAAGTGAGAGATATTGTTTTCTTGGTATAACAGATTTTTGCCAGGAAAATTATGTCCTGAAAACAACTGATCTGAGTATTAACTCCACAAATGAGTAGATGACTATAACTGTAAATATTGCTAAGAAAAACTAACTATTGGGGAGCCTGTGTGGCTCAGTCGGTTAAACGTCTGACTTCGGCTCAGGTCATGATCTCACAGTCTATGAGTTTGAGTCCTGCGTCGAGTTCTGTGCTAACAGCTTAGAGCCTGGAGCCTGTTTCAGATTCTGTGTCTCCCTCTTTCTCTGCACCCCTGCCCCCCACCCCCTCACCGCTCACACTCTGCTTCTCTCTCTCTCAAAAATAAATATTAAAAAGTTAAAAAAAAAACCCTGAACTATCATAATTGAGACAATGTTCTCTTTCACTTTTTACTACAGACTAGCAGATTCATTTTAAGTAGGTATATCATGAAGTACCAATTACTCCTAATAAATAAATAAATGAATAAATAAATCAGGGATTTCCTAAATCAATCAATCAGGGATTTCCTAAATAAATAAATGAATAAATAAGGAAATAAGGAAATCAGGGATTTCCTATAGTCTCACACATGATCTACAATCTGGTGTTTGGGAAAGCATACATACACACACACACACACACACACACACACACACACACACATACACGTTTTGTATGAATGTTTCAAAGTTAACCTATTATACAATGCTTCTGAGAAGCCCTTTCAAGTAGAAGTCTAAAATTTTTCATATTCCCTCTTGTTCTGAATATAGATTTATTTGGCTGAACCATTAGATTTTCTGATAGATCTAAATCATGGATCTTTTATATGTTATAAAAATATGAACTATGAGCAGAGAAAACATAAATACACATGAAAATAACTTTTAATATTTTATAAATATGAGAACAAGTAATTGGGTCTTATCTTCCTAGAGAAAAATATCTAAAGGACAACTTATTGCTAAATTTCTAATAAGTGACTTAAGATGTAGTTAAATTTAAAGCAGGATCTCTTTCTTTTTTTTCTGTGTGTGTGCAGAAAATGATATAGGTATTGGCAACAAACAATTTCCCTCCAAATTATTTTTTCCCTACAACGTTAATTTACTTTTTCTATCCATATACCACCTTTTACCTTTGGAAAGACTACTGCTAACTATATTACATAACTGTATTTTAGTGAATCATGCATACCCCTGAGCAGAGACCATTTGGCTATGGTGAATTGAGGTAGGACAGAGGGTTAGAGTGGTGCTAAAGGTTTATTTAGGCTTATTATTTATTTAGGCTTAAAACCGCTAAGGGATCCAGAACTCTGAAGCTCTCATTGGTTTAAGTTTTATAGGACGGCCAAGAAGTTTGTTTAAATTGATATATGTGCCAATTATTATTTAAACAGCTCAATCCCAGACTTAGTTAAAAAACCATCATCGTAAGGAAAACATACCTGACAGATTTCTCGACTTAATGATAGATAATGTCATAGATGTTCTCTTGTATCAAAGTCAACACATCATTTACTCCGCTTTCTAGTGTTATGAGTGGCATTTAGTTTAAAGTTTTCTGTCTTTTCTAGCATTCCCAAGTGATTTAATTTTCTCATTTTGCAATGAGAGTTGCAATCATGACAGAAAAGGTTATGTCCTTGAGAGACAGATTTCTATGAACAGCAAGGTCTCACTAGGATTCTTATCAGCATTCACTAAAGTATGCTGTTCCACGTCAGATAAATTTATTCATAATCCCCAAGTTAAGTTAAATAATGTAAATTTAAAGTAGGATTCGTTTACATTGTGCTTTATACCTGATAATTGTTGATGAGCTATTGCCGCCACTGCATTAAAAACCGTTAACAAGAAAGGATTCATCATTGTACCAGTGCATTCTTACATCTCCATTCTGTTCATTTTGACTTTTTCAGAGTGTAAGAACAGTGTAAGTTACTGTAGTCAGACCTATTACTCAGACTTTTTTTTTTAAATCTGACTTATGAATTACATTTTCCCACTAAAAATTTAACTACCTCAGGTGCTCTGAGCTTGACTCAGAATCTGATAACACACATATGACACATACTGTTATTTACCTGGGATGAAGGATCATTTTTGTCAATGAACCATGAAATGTGTTATGGCAATATGCTTTGCTAAGAACTGATTACATGGAATTTGTGTGGTAATAAAACTGAACAATTCAGTGACTTAAGACATCACTTACTCTTCTAAGCAAGCTAATGCTTCATGTATCTCCTTTGGAGAGCAGAGATCACAGGTCTCTGCTTTTCATGCTTTAGCATGATTAATGATTTTATAAATGTTGCCAAATAATAGCAGTATAATATATCTTCTTTATTCATAAAAGCCGAGTTCATTCTGGTGCTTATTTCTGTCATAAAACTGAAGTCTCTTAATGGCAAAGCAGTTGAAAAAGGCTGAAAGACAAATTGAAAAAAACTCATTTTGGTTATATGTGTTATGAGAATCTGAGCCAATCACACAAATCTCTGTTTCCAACTTCAACCTGGGAGACATACTATAGGGGTTCTTATTCCCAAGAGGATATCAGGTCAGTAAAACTAATGTGATCTACAGTTTTGGCCCCAAATTCTTATCCAGCCTCTTAACACAGAGGATTTAGGCCACAGGTGGATTTATAAGGCCTGCTTTACACCTTTTGTTTAAGATTAAACCTGAAGGATCTGTTAAGAGAGGCAGCACCACTTGATAGTTCAAAGCCTGACCTGAAAATCTGTTCAAGCTTTCAATGAAATTGTGGTCATTTCCATGCTGCTTAAATAACTGTGACCTCTCTGTACTTGAGTCTCTTCCTCTATAAAATACAGAGAGAGAGGGAGGGAGGGAGGGAGAGAGAGAGAGAGAGAGAGAGAGAGAGAGAGAGAGAGAGAGAAAGAGTAGTATCTACTTCATATTGAAAAAGGATTTAAATGACTATACACGGTAATATTCAGATAAATATCTTAGAAAAGGGTCGAGCATATGGCAGACACTGTAAATACAAGCTAGTGGTGTGAAAAATTATTAAACTACCTGATTGTATATTTGTGTTTCTAGACTCCATCTTAGATTTATTCGCCTCTTGTAATCCTATTAAACTAACGTTGTAGGATGAACTAGAAGGAAAAGAGCCACAAAGGAAAAAGACATTTATTCCCCACTTCTAACACAGTATAAACCCTCTTAAATAGCATGTCCTGAGTCATCGGTTACTTGTATCAGGCAACCAAAACCATCCTAGATAACTCCTTCACACCCCTCATCTCTTACAATCAGAATCCAAGTCCTGTGTATTTTACCTTTAAAGATACTTTCATTCCTTCTCTCTCGCCATCCTCTCCCACCAGCCTACCACAAACGACTGTCACTTTTCATCCATTCTACTCTCAAATCACTTCAACACTCACTCGCAGCCCATTGCCCTTACAATAAACTGCACAATCCTTCCTTTATTATGAAAATTCCTGTATGTTCAGTCCTGCGTCTAACTCCCCCCTCCCTCATGTTGCTCCAGTCTCCTCCTTACTCCTAAGGTGACAGTCAAATTGATTTTCCTTGTGTCCATGAAGTGATTGGAGTGCAATGCCACTTTGATACGCCTTCGTAATCTCTGACTGTAATACCCTCTCCTACCTTCTTTGCCTGATCTCAACTTTGTGTCTCATCCTACTCATTCTTTCTCAAGGAAGCATTTCCTGAATGCTTCAGCTATACTATGTGCTCCCATTTTCCACTCTGCTGGAACTTTGCTTCTCTTTTGTAGAGCTTACACGATGGTACACACATTACTTGACTCACTTATTGAATGTACAATCTATTGACTAAACTAGAAGCTCCTTAAAAGTTATACTATGTCTTTTCCCACACTGTATAAACATTATCAGGCACATTAGCAATATAATAAATATTTTTGAATTAATGAAAACAGTGTTTTCCTTCTATCAAAAGCACACAATCTATAATAATGCTTATTTTGTAAATCATCATCTCAGAACTACTCTACATTTGGTGTGGAGTGAGGTGGGGCCCCAAAGGGAAGAATCATGGATTGGGGTTATAACCCATTTATGGAATTACACAACTTCTCTGATACTCACATTATATCTGCTGCAAAATATGTGACTTTCACTTTAAAATTTTGATATATACCAGTTCTAAAAGTTGTGTATTTTAATGTTTATTTTGAGAGGGTGTGTGTGCACATGCACCCATGTGTGCGAGCTGGGGAGGAGTTGAGAAGGAGAGAGAATCCCAAGCAGGCTCCATGCTGTCAGCAGAGCCTGACACAGGGCTCCATCCCACCAACCGTGAGATCATGACTTGAGAAGAAATCAGGAGTCAGACGCTTAACCAACTGAGCCACCCAGGCACCCCAGTGATGCCTTTAGTTCTGAACTTTTATTCATGCACTTTGACTCTTTAATCTTCCAGCTAATCTCCTTTACACCAATGATTACCTTCTTTTGGTATAAATTTTCCCTTAAATACTACATTAAGAATAACTGCACTTTAAAAAAAAAGAGTGCTTTTTTCAGGTTTGCTTGATAAAATGTACTAAAGCTAAACGTATGGAGTTGATAAGTTTAAATCAACTTATATTTTATTTAATTCAGTGTAAGCTATATTTGAAAAATAGTGGCACATAAATGGATGAAGCATAGTCATTAAAGCACGAGGAGCTACTGTGGTTAGAAATTTCCCCCTCCTTAAAGCCACTCTGCTCCCACTTCTCATCCTTGTCTCATAAGTTTGCCTCTTACACTTCTCTGCCCTATCAATCCTCACCTCTGTTCCAGCCTGCGCACCCTCCATCTTTCAAGGTAGATTATGTCATTCAATTATCACAGCAATACAATGAAATTGAATAAGTACTATTACTGTCTTTTCCTTTTATAAATGACAAAGCTGAGGCATAGAGAATTGGTTAAGTTGCCAAAGGTCATAAATGTATTAAGTGGGAACAGAATGGGCTGATGTCTCTATTTAGGTACAGTGGGCACAGTATCTAAGGCTCACGCACACACAAAAATTCTAATTAATTTTAAAATCAGAAGAAAAAATACGGAGATAAAAGTGTCTTGGGGCGCCTGGGTGGCACAGTCGGTTAAGCATCGGACTTCAGCCAGGTCACGATCTCGCGGTCCGTGAGTTCGAGCCCCGCGTCAGGCTCTGGGCTGACGTCTCAGAGCCTGGAGCCTGCTTCCGATTCTGTGTCTCCCTCTCTCTCTGCCCCTCCCCTGTTCATGCTCTGTCTCTCTCTGTCCCCAAAATAAATAAACGTTGAAAAAAAAAAGTGTCTTAACATGTTATTACAGTCTTTTTACACCAACATGGTCATAAAGTACAATTTTACACTTATATATATAAAGGAGGCCCACAAGGCAGAAGTGCCTAGGACCCACTAGAACCTCCTTGAAGGTTGTAATTAGATCTTTTCTCCCCACCCCACCTCTTGCTGCATAAATAGTAACAAGTGCATTAGTGGAGTAATAAATAAATCTCTACAGTGCCAAAATAAGTAGCCCTGGGGTCAGAAATTTTAAACACAGCTAGTGTAACTTCAGAGACCTTGTTCTTAACTACTGTTAAATGGTGCTGAGTCAGGCCTCAAAGTCATTTATACATAGACACAATTATTAAGGAGTTCCCAGTTAGGTGTGGTCACTGTGTTTTGCCCTCAGACACAATTCACTCAGTATTCCTTTGTGAGGTCTAAAATGATTTCAGTCAATTATCTGGATTATGATATCATTTGTGGGGAAAATAGTAATAACCTATACATCTGTGCACATGTGGCTTAAAATAATTTGTATACATTTCCAAACCCCTTCATACCATACTTCCCAAATTCTGCCCTTGAAGATTTACACAGTTTTCTTCCCAAAGACATTTTCTTCCCTAAAGACATTTTGCCACCTTTCTGCTTCCTAGTATTCCATTAAATTTTCAGAGCTAACCACTAGTATGAATTGATAAAGTGGCTGATTTTTTACTCTGGTTTAGTACTTGAACACATCTTTCAAATTATACCTAAAAATCATTAGTTCTTAAGGGGTTTTATGTAGGTGTCTTTCATAAGATATTGAATGTTGTGCTTTTGTTCCTAAATAAATCAACTGGCTATTCAGACTAGTAGGGAAATGAAAAATCTTCTGTTCCCAAGCAACACATGCCTGTTGTTATTCACCTTCCTAAGATCTGTTTCTAAGAGACCATTGCTATTGAGATGGTTAGCAAGTTCTTGAATGACAAATTGTTTCCCGTAATATGATCGTAATACACTGGATGATGGGTTGATGCAATATGGAATTTAATTAATATGAAACATTTTTTTTAAATCCCCTTTTCTCTTAGGAGCTTTACAAAAGTGATGTCTTGAAAGGCACAACTGCCATGTATAACAATGACTTAATTCCACCTTCTGTTATCGCTGTTTGAGGTGATTTCCCCTCTTTTCCCCTGTCTGTTTCTTATCTGTCTACTAATATTATTTGTAGCAGTAGTCATTATAGAATCAGAGACTATATGAGATAAAAGGGACTTTGAGAGGTCACAAATTGGAAGTACTTCATGCACGCTCTCATAAAAGATAGCTACATCCTTAAATTTTACAAAAGTGAGAAGCACATTTGCTCTATTTGTTACTCATTTATATGATTCACAGGGTGAGTTTTATTTTTTGACCTGTTCTATCACCCCTTCCCCAAATCTTTCTCATTTAAGCCTAACGCCTCACATTGTCTCTAGTTACATTCAATCATGTTTGGACACTTTTTGTTAAGTTTCTACAATGCCAAAATATCTAGAAAAACACTACCAAGATGGCCATTGTTAAATGGACACTAAACTGAATTCCAAGCCGTGTGACCTTGAGTAAGACTTGGCACCATTTATTCCTGTTTTCTTCCTTTTCAGAATAAGGCCTGGTGTTGTTTGTGTTGATAGCTAAAGTCCTATTTTTTGTATAAATGAAAAGAAACCACTTGAGATACTAATAATAAAAATAACACCTCCTGAGATTGTTACAAGAGCTAACAGGTACTATTTATCAAACATACAGACTGATGGCTAGCATTATTGTTTTCTTTTATTTGACAACTGTTTGTTATTGGTAAGCTATTTAATTCAGGAAATAGTTTAATGCATTGACAGTGTGAGAAATATACTTAGCTACATCCCTTCATAATTGCAAAAGGACTTAAGAGATATATACAAAACACCAAGACTCTGTTGTTCAGTAACTGTGTAGGGTACCAGCTTGCCAATGAATTTCTCCCATCAACACCTAAAATAAGCTTGGTGTAAAATTATTTTACTTCTTGGGTTGTTGTATAGTCTGTTGGTTATATTTTAATTTATTTTTAAACAAAATCCTGTGTGCACTTTGAGGCTTACCCAATGTTCATCCCTTTAAATAATCAAATAAGTATTTTTATTAGGACTTTTGGGCTATATCTTTGAAAAGATCACATTGATATATATCAATATATTTATATATTAGTATATCTGTATCTATTTGTGTTAAACCCGGATGTCAGAACAATTCTTACAAATAAAACAATTATGCAATCATTAAAACAACATATAAATTACACAAATATGTATTTTTCCTGCTACATTAGATATTCATGTGACTTAGATCAGATTTTGCAAGATCTTAGATTAGCTTGGATTCAGCTCCAATGAAATGAAACAAATTCTCTGAACCCTTTTCCAGAGATTGAGATCAAAATTATTTCCCTCTTTTTATTTTGTCAGCAATACATTAATAAAATTTTGCTCTCAATCCCTTTCTTTTTGTTTATCTTAACAGACTAGCTTGTGTTTTGCCTGAAAATTCATGCATATTTTATATCATCAGTAGTTACTAGAAAAAATATGAGTTTCTCAATCTTAGCTATTAAACTATCGTTCTTTTAGAGGATAGAAATGAGAATGAAACAATTTTGGAAGAAAATATTTTTAAGCAAACTGACCATATCCTACCAGTATTTACCTTATTATTTCTAATAAAACTTTGCATGATTATCTGGAATTGACAATGGGGACTCCCAGATTTGTCAACTCTACCTCCTTGGCCAGGAATCTGGGGACTGCAGAGAAGAGATAACCTGCTCCAAGGGAACTCTGCTATCAAAAGAAAGATGGTTTTCACCTTAGATTTTCTTGGAAAGGGTATGTGAACATGGAGGATGGGAGCATATACAAGATGAGGGGACGAAGAGTTAGTGATTGGTGATGGTTCAAGTGTTTATTTTTAGAAATATTCACCAGAGAAGTTAAGAAGATAGATGTATTTCTTGGAGGTACTAAATTAGAACAAGACAGGGAGTTAGTTGAGAGGTAATCATCAGAAACATGAAATAGGTGTGACCAGTAAATCCAAAAGTTCTAAGAGACCAGTATTCCAGGTCTCTAGCATGAATTAAAAATGACTAGGTTTTGAAAGAAAGAAAGAACGAAAGAAAGAAAGAAAGAAGGAAAACAAGTTCCAGGTGTTTCCAACTTTCCCAGTTAATGATGGAATGTGTCAAGGTTTGCTAATGACTCTAATGTGTAACCCGGGGAAGAATTTCCACTTTTTACTCATTGAATCAGACTGGAATAAATAATTCAGAAAGTGGATTGTAGGGTTCCAATTCTTGCCTAAACAGATAAATAAAATTAGTATTTCCTGATTTTGCTTTTCTAGGTATTTTTGTTTTGATTTTTCTGAATATTTGAGATACAATTAATGCAAAACTCAGAGAAGCCAAAATAAAGATCTCTCTGTAAATGACAGTGCTTTGGGAATTACATTTGCATCCTGTTTTTCTTTGAGTTTTAGTCTTTCACATTCGTACCGTTTCTAATTTATTTCATGTCAGAACAAATCCCTCCTCCAAGTAATAAGAGGATTTTTTTGTCTTTATTTTTCTTTTTTGTTTTTGTTTTAGCAAGAAATAGATGAAGATAAATCATGAAAGTATACCTTATCCAATAATTATTTCCCTTTCAAGTAAAATGCCAATTTAAAGAGATGGCCAAAATTTAAAACAAACATATATTTTATTATAGACTTAAATTATTTTATTTTTATTAAAAAATTGTTTTAACATTTACTCATTTTTTGAGAGACAGAGAGAGACAGAGCATGAGTGGGGAAGGGGCAGAGAGAGGGAGACACAGAATCTGAAACAGGCTCCAGGCTCTGAGCTGTCAGCACAGAGCCCGGTGCGGGGCTCAAACTCAAAAACTGAGCCGAAGTCAGACCCTCAACTGACTGAGCCACCGAGGTGCCCCAAGACTTAAATTATTTTAAAAGTGTGGTTTTTAATTCCACATATTAAATGGTTCACTAATAATACTTTATATATTTTCTTGGTGATTTGTGAAAAATTTAAACACTTTAATACTCGTTATTTTCTTTGTTTTTAACAACACACTTGAGTTAGTTGGGGCAAGCGTTTCCCCATTTGAAAGAAAGAATAATTTATGCTGTTTTTATGGGCTAATCGACAAAAAACAATTTTCAAAGCCTATCATCTGTATAGCACTGCAAATACAAGAATTTTTTTGTGAAGGCAAAAAAGTAGGTAGGTAGTAGATATGTTGATTTCTAATAGAAATATTAATATAGCAGGTAGATGCTTTCAAAATGGAATGTTTAAAAATGCTCTTGGGGTGCACTGAGTCACTGGGTGACTCAGTGGGTTAAGCATCAGACTCTTGACTTCAGTTCAGGTCATGATCTCACTGTCATCAGATGGAGCCCCACATGGACTCTGTACTGACAGGATGGAGCCTGCTTGGGGTTCTCTCTCCCTCTGCCCCTGCCCCACTTGCACATGCATTCTCTCTCTCTCTCTCTCTCTCTCTCTCTCTGTCTTTCTCTCTCAAATAAATATTAAAAAAATGGTCTTGTACAAGGGCTTATATTAAGGTCTTATGCTGTGTAGTTTTTTTTTTCTTCCACAAGTCAAATAGTTTAAAAGGCTTTCACGTTAGATGCATATACTCAGAATATGGTTATTAGTTTCCACTTCCCTGCCTGGCATGTGGTATTTTTCTGTTTCTCCAGTATCAAGTAATTTAGAACTGTATCAGCTTCCTGGAGCTGCCAATACAGTGTATGAAAACTTAGTGGCTTAAATCAGCAGGATTTCTTGTCTCACCCTTCTAAGAGTCTAGAAGTCTGAAACCAAGGTGTCAGCTGGACTGTGTTTTCTCTGATGGCTCTAGGGAAAATCCCTTTCCCTCTTCTAGCTTAATTTAGTTGTAGGCAATTTCTGACATTCCTTTGCACCCCACATACACGGGATCTTCTCCCTATATCTTCACATTATCTTCTTTGTGTGCATGTTGTCTCTGTGTCCAAATTTCACTTTTTGTAAGGATAGTAGTCACATTGCATTAGGGCCCACTCTAATGACTTCTTTTAATATACCTCTGTAAAGACCCTGTTTCCAAAAAAGTCACATGTGAGGTATTGAGGGTTAGGATTTCAATGTCTTTTGGGCCCCTCTCCCCCAAAGACATGATTCAGCTCATAAGAAGACTCAGTCATTTTTGAATAGAAAGGGTTATCCTAAGAGTTTCTCAGCCCTACTTGCCTTGAGCACTCAGCAGTTAAGCTCTGTTTGCTATATGCCTGAGGTCCTTTGTTGCTCTATGGTAGTATTTAGCACATTATGTTTTCCACTGTAGTTCTTTGAGGACATTTTATCTCTTCGGCTAGATTTGATCTTCCCTCAACAAATAATTGTGGCTTGTTCATCTTTGTATCCCCTCAAACCACCTACTTCTAAATCTTCTAAATAGTAGGAAAGCAATAAACCTTGGCTTTAAGCTGATTTTAGAAATAAAGAACTCCACAAAGCATGTTAGGCCTGTTGAACTTAGGTAGAGAAGTTATGGGGAACACCACCTTCAAATGGCCAGCTTCTCACACATAGACTGAATTGTGAAGAAAGAAAAGGAGAAGTTTGTCGTTTATTAATGGTATTTGCTTAGAAAGAATAACGACTAGAATTCTGTAGTAATTATAACCATAGCAGTGTCAATAAAAACAATAACTGACATTTTGAGCATATAACAAACTCTGGCCTAGTGGTTTCCACGCGTCAAGCCATTGAATTGTGGACAACTTTGTGGCGTCAGAACCTTGAGCAGGTAAGGAAAAAAAGGCTTAGAGGTTTTAGATTAAATGCCCCACATTACATAGTTAATATATGTGAAAGAAAAAAATTGAAGCCTGTGCTTTTAACCCTTTCATTGAATTAAGGGTGGAATTCATAATTCATTGAATTATGGATGTTCTGTGAAATGTCAAAGAATCTGCAAGTATGCTCCATTTGCAACATTATTAAATAATATGCAATAGCTTTATGTTAAAGGTAACATAGGTAGGAATATATTTTCTATCTATCTAAAAGTGATTTTTAGGTAGTTAATTTAAAAATAGCATTTAACTGGGTTGCCTGGGTAGCTGTTAGTAGAGCCTTTAACTCTTGATCTTGGGGTTGTGAGTTTGAGCCTCACATTGGGTGTAGAGATTACTTGAAAAACATAAAAATTAAATAAAAATAGCACTTAGCAATGAAAGAAAATGAAATCAAATACTACTTTACTTTAAAAATATACAAATTGTATCCCAAGACCTTTTAAAATTACAAGCTTCTAAAAATGCCAATACATCATTAATAAGGCCAGGAATTAAAACTATACAATTACTTTATGAATCAGTTATGCAATATATAATAAAAACATTGTCCAAATCATAAAATAATTTACTGGGATACGTAATATCCTTAAAGCATTACTTGTCCTTTATTATTAATTCTTAGCAAGTTTTTTAGAAGATTCTGTGGCAACAACCTCAGCCTAACAACAGAGCATATAGATCTCTGTATTTGGCTGATATATCACTAAATTTCCCTACTATTCTTTAAATGCTAGAAAATAAGATGCCAAAACACTACAAACTCAACATGTAATAGTGCTGAGAGTACACACATTAAATATTTTTTTTTAAGTTTTATGTGATAGGTGTATTTAAGTATGTTTTAAATCATGCTCTGATGTAACTGTGATCCTATTTGACCAAAGTCACTGAAGTATGAACATGTTAAAAGATACATGATGGGCACCTAGGTGGCTTGGTCAGTTCAGTGTCCGACTTTGGCTCAGGTCATGATCTCACGGTTTGTGAGTTTGACAGCTCAGAGCCTGGAGCATGCTTCAGATCCTACGTCTCCCTCTCTCACTGCCCCTCTCCCACTCTCTCTCCCTCAAAAATAAATAAACATTAAAAAATTATAAAAGATACATGATAACAACAAACCTTAGTATTTATCTAGTACAAAATAGCATGTAAACTACATTTATAAGTGAAACACTCCCTATTCGTGTCATAGTAGACAATATGAGTTTAGAAAATAAATGCAGAACAATTTCAAAGATTTGTCTTTACAGCTTAAAGATAGATCTAAAAAATCTGGTGCAGAAAAATATAAATTAATTGTAAATTAAATAATTGAATGCTTACTCTTTATGTTGTAAGTTTTAGAAAAGATCAACATGCAAATTCTTTCAAAGACAGGCAGCAAAATAAGAAGTTGACAAATTGGATTTGATTTAAAAAAAAAATTTTAAATGTACACCTTCAAAGAAATATCAACAAAGTAAAAAGGGAATACACAGAATGGGTGAAAATATTTGCATATCATATCTTATAAGAGATTAATATCTAGAAACTAGAACTCCTAAACTCAACCACAATGCAAGCAAAGAACCCAATATTAAAAAAAAATAGGCAAAAGACTTGAATAGACATTTTCCCAAAGAGCTGATGGCTATGAGGCACATGAAAGGATGTTCAACATCACTAATAAATAGGGAAATGAAAATCAAAACTACAATAAGGGGCACCTGGTGTCTCAGTTGGTTAAGCATCTAACTCTTGATTTTTGGCTCAGGTAATAATCTCATAGTTGGTGCATCCGAGCCCTGTGTTGGGCTCTGCACTAACAGTGTGGAGCCTGTTTGGGATTCTCTATCTCCCTCTCTCTGCCCCCCCTTCTTGCTCATTCTCTCTCTCAAGATAAATAAGTAAACGTTTAAAAAAAAGCAACTACAATAAGATACCACTTTGTACTAATTAAAATGGTTAATATAAAAAAAAACAGTATAACATGTTGGCAAGGATACAGAGGAATTGGAACTCTTGTGTACTGTTGGTGGTGATATAAAACAGGCTAGTTGCTATAAAAAGCAATATGGCAGAACTTTATAAAATCAGAATCACCATGTGATCTGGTGAAAAATCCTTTTAAATATGTTGTCAGGTTCCAGCTGAGACAAACAGTAAATATTTCTGGCAGAATTGAGTAATCACTTGGACATAAGAGACATTCTTAAACAGTGCAAAAAATAGTACCCTCTCAAGATCCAGAGACACTCCCAAAGAAAACCATAAGAAAGAAAGAGTCAGAAAATTCCTTTGCAAGTTGGCAACAGTGAGAGGGACCATAGCTGCAAATGGAGTATAATCTCCATTTCTGTCCAACCATATCTAGCAGCAAATAGGGTACAATTGACATTTCTGTTGAACCATATCTTTGGTTCCCTAACCTGACAGTTGCCAAGTCAAGTTCTCATGACAGGCAATAAGGCAATAACTGTCCTGGGAGAGGAGGGATCAATGACCAATGGAGACCCAAAGGCAAAATCATGAGTCAGAATTCAAAGATCTAATACTTAAGTATGTTTTTTGTTCGTTTGTATTTTGTATTTTTTATTATTTATTTGCCTGATAATCTGAACTTGGAAAGTAAAGGATAACGTAAAATTTACCTTGTTCATTTGAACAGACACAACAGAGAGAGACGTGAGAGGGCTGACTTTAATTAGAATTTTCACCCTTTGCTGACTTCTGCCAGTTTTACCAGGATTCCATCTAGGTTCTGTAGTGAATGGGGTGTTCTACAGGGTCTCGTCCTGGTCACTAAAACCTGTAGAGAAGAAAAAGATAACTTTTCCTCTACCCTTTATGATGAGTGCTTGGCTGAGACTCCTTTTTTCTCTGGGGCACCTCATAAATGGATAAGCTTATCTAGATTAAAATTTCTCCACTGTAGCCACTGTAATTCAATATTATCTTTGGTAAGGCTACCTACCTTTTTAGCCATGAAACAAAATTTTTTCACCCAAGGCCTTGCACTGGACCCAATCCAGCTTAAGTCAGACCCAGTCTAACTTTGCTAAGTTGGATCCAGTCTGACTTAGATCAGGTCCAGTTTCTAAATTGGATCTAGTCTGACTCCAGCAGGTTTCCAGTACAGGAAAAGAAATGCTCAAGTAAAGTTTGAAAGCTCACATGGCAAAAGCTCCAGAACTAGGATCCCAGAGAAACTTACCTATGAAGTTAGTAAGAAAGTAGTGAGCTCAAGAGGCTCAACGGGTATGAATGGCTGGTTGCTAATTGTTCCTTGGGGTTGTCCTTTAGGGTCTGCTTTGGTTTCCTTTTCTGACATCAGAATTGAGAAAAGATAAACTGAGGCATGTTAAAGTTCTTAAGACTTTATTTGAGCAAAAATTGATTTGAGTCAAGCAACATCCATTCTAGCAGAATGAAAAGAGCTCTAAGGAGCTGTATACAGTGAAAGATGTTTTTATAGGCAAAAGGGAGCAGAAATAAGGAAGTTATACTACATAAAAAAGTGGTTTGGATATTGCAAAGTTAGTTTTAGGGGATGGCAGGGGTGTATTTGGCACAGTACCTAACTAGTGTTGATCAGGCAATTGCTGATTGACTGGTTTAAGATTGCATTTTTGGAAAAGTTGAAACTGTCATTAAGTCTTGGTTTGATGTTGTAAGGCTTGCATAAGCAACTCCATTTAGGAGGCATATTTCATCTTGTTTTTAACAAACCCAAGTGTCTACTGATGGATGAAGGAATAAGCAAAATGTGGTATATATGGCTATATGCCATGGAATATTTTTCAGCTTTAAAAAGAAAGGTAAGTTCAATATATTCTATAACAAGATGAGCCTTGAGGACTCCATGTTAAGTGGGACAAGGCTGTCACAAAAACAAACAAACAAACACCAATATGGTATGCCTCCACTCTGATAAGATACCTAGAGTAGTTAAAATCATAGACAGCAAGAATATTGGTTGCCAGAAGCTAGGAGAGAAGGATGAGGTTTTATAGTTTAGTAAGTGTAGAGTTTCAGCAAGATGAAAAAAGTCATAGAGATGGATGGTGGTGATGGTTACACACCATTATGAAATGTATTTAATACCACAAAACTGTACGCTTAAAATGTTTAAGATGGTGCATTTTGTTTATTTTACCAAAATTAAAAATAATTTTAAAAGAATAGAAACATATCTCCAAATGCTAAGAAAAAAAATAATGTTTTGAATGATGAGATTGAGGTGGTATGTATGGTCATAAGAGAAAAAGGAAAACAAAATCAACTAATTTAATCAATAAATGTTTATTGAGTAATTAGTGCTCGTCTGAATTAGACTTGAATGCAATGGGGAGAGGGTTAAAAAGACAAGCAAGATCCCATTTCTCTAGGAAATGACAGTCTAGTGGGGGAGATAGAGAATAATAAAGAAGTCAAATAGATAAGCAATATGCTTATATATTTTGGTAAGTGTTACACAGGAAATCAATACACTGAGTAATAAAATAGAATAACTTGAGATAGAGTGACCAGTAAAAGGTTCTCTGAGGAGATGATATTTGTGCTGATCTAAAGAATAAGAGTGAGCAAGAGAAGAGCTAACAAAAAAAGCATTTTGGGCAAAAGAAACAATTGAAAGGCCCAGAGTTAAAAAAAAAAAAGTGCAAATTTATTTTCCTTGAATCCGGTTCCTTAATTTATATGACCTGTATCTACTTATGCTTCTTAGCCCTTCACCATTTTGGGTTATACTTGAAAGTGTGGTTGATGGCAGGCAAAGAGAATAGGGAGATTAACTGAAGAGGGTTGGGGGTAGAGACTAGGGGAAAAAAACAACAGAATTTTGATAAAGTCAGGCTTACTTGGTTGAAGAGCAAAGACTGGAAAAAAGAAGAAAATTGAAAGGAGTGAAAAAAGAATGAGGATTCTTTGAGAAAAAATGCATGATAGACAAATCCTTCAGGAAACTGTAGGCAACCCCATGCGAAACAACTGGGGTTACATGGAATGTGAACTCTTTAAAGACAGTTGGTAAAGCACATAGAGATCTGGAATAAGAGGGCTGAAGCAAGTTTTGGGCAATGTTATGCAGATATAACTGAAGGCAAGAGGCAGTTTAAGGAAGATTCACACTATTTCATTTGGAATGCCAAATGGAATAGAAGAATTATTTGCCTACTACTCAAACTAAGGCAAAATCACAAAAACAAGGTATTATCCAGCAGTGGGGGCCTTAAGGAACAGGGGAAAACCTGCCTCTCTTATTCAGCATGTAGTGTAACTCACTCAAGAGGTATAGAGCAACCATTAGGTTATTTTTAAATGTATAGTTAAATGGTAAACACAAAGCACTTGTATTTTTTGTATTTTTAACGTTTATTTATTTTTGAGACAGAGAGAGACAGAGCATGAACGGGGGAGGGTCAGAGAGAGAGGGAGACACAGAATCGGAAGCAGGCTCCAGCCTCTGAGCCATCAGCCCAGAGCCCGACGCGGGGCTCGAACTCCCGGACCGCGAGATCGTGACCTGGCCGAAGTCGGACGCTTAACCGACTGAGCCACCCAGGCGCCCCAAAGCACTTGTATTTTAAATACAATTTTCTTGACACTGTTATACATACACAGTTTTAAGATTTATATATTAACAGTTAGTAATTACAATGGGCAATCTCAGAAGTATTATTCGGCTGTGGTATCAAGATACGATGAGTTTCACAGAGAAAAAAATAGTTTGGCTGAGTAGATTCAGGCTATATTTTCAGGGGTGGTTGTCCAATGTTTAAGAGACAGCTAGACTGTAATTTAAGAGGTAAAAAATGGGTTTATCTTTTAATTTTAACTTGCCTTTATACTTCTCATGTAAAAATTATGACTCAAACTTTACAATATTTGCTGCTTTGTTTTGTATACCTTACAGGTGGATATAGATGGAGGCAAGGAGGCAAGTTAAGAAGCTATGGCAATAATCCAGGGGGGAAGTGATGCTGACTCAAATTACCATGACAGCAGGGGAAATGGTTGGAAGTTAACAAATCTGGGGTTTATTTTGAAGGTAGAATGAATAGAAATTGTTAATGGATATGGGCTGTGAGAGGGGAAAAATGAGTTGAAGGTGAAGACACTGTTTCTGATCTGAGCAATTGAAGGATAGACTTACTGTTAAATGATTCTATGGAATAAATAGGTTTAGAATGAGATTTCCAAAGGAAGATGGTAAGCAGGTAATGGAATAATCAAGTTTGGGGGGAACTATGGGGTGGAGATATGAATTTGGGAGCTGCCAGGACATAAATTATATTTAAAGTCATAAGACTGCATGAGATCCCAAAGAGAATGATTATAGACAAATAAGAACTGAGCCTAGGAAAATGAGGATAAATAACAAAAGGCAGTGAAAGGAGATGGCCCTTGTGTTTGGAAGAGAGCTAAAGAGTCAGGTCCCCAAAGGCAAAGCAAGAAATATTTCAAGGGATGAATAAGCATCATTACAAAATTCCACTCATATATTGAGTAAAAGGAGAACTGAGAACTACCTATTTAATTTAGCAATGTGAATGTCATGACTTTCATAAAATTTGTTTTGCTAGAGTGATAAGATGAAAATTAGCGATAAAGTGATTTAAAAAAAAATCACAGATATCATCACATAGGGTATGCTAATCAGAGTGATGTAGTAAAGAGGGCAAATCAAATTGTTTAAAAGAAAAGAGAAACTTGTTGGTTTTATGTCCTTGAATCGTGATATAAAATTTGGTCTATCACAAATCATAATGCTTAGTGTTCAGTGGAACATAAGGTCAACATCATTGTGTTTGCTCTAGCCTCACTGATCTGTCCTGTGATAGGAGTAGACAAAGGAGAGTATTCAGTTGAACTGGGATTTGGGTATTTCCAGACAATTATAAGTAGTAGGAAGGAAAGTGGTAGAGTTGAGACTGGAGACATGAACCTCTGGAATGGACCATGGTCTTCAAATTGGCTAAGGATGGAAGTTAGCATATTAAAGGATGAAAGACCTTGGAGCGGACTCATTCTAGAATAATGGCTTCAGGTCCTAGGACACAACAGCAACAGTTGAAGCTGGGGAGTTAATAGGAAGACCTTGAAATATAGGAGGTGATGTTTGGACAGTAGAATGCCTGAAATGGTGGTAATGGAGAAACATTTCTGGTTTAAAAAAAAACAAAAACAAAACAAAACTGAGTAGTACCACAGTGTGCTATGGGGTAGAGAATACTCATTTTAAGAGAGGTCAAGGAACTGCGAACCAGGATTTAGAAGGATTATGTATGTGACTATTAAGATCATTCCAAAACTGAGACACAATTGTTACTTTCTCAAGGACACCTGTCTAGTTGATGTCAATTCCCAGTTGGATCTTGATACCAAGATTAATGCCTTGGTTTCTGTTCATACTGACCCTACTTAGTGGTGTGGGATTAGGTCGTATGAGGTTGTTTTAAAGATATAGCCAAATAAATCACATAGACTCTAGGATTTCATTTTGACCTGCTCAGTCTGCTCTGCCATTAGAATAATATTAACACACACTATAACTTGTTCCCATTCTGAAATGAGTATGAGCTAGAAACTTTTATTTTAAAAACTATCTGCTAAACCTGAATGCCTTAAGTAAATAAATTTTTATATTTTTCTGCTTTGGGAGAAGATTATATATTTTTTCAAGATCTGTAAAAGTACTCGTGCTGACATTGAGATTTTAAATACACTGACTACCATTTATTTTAATCAAGCAATGGCCTCCACTATGTCAATCTTGGCTGTCATGAAACACAAAAAGGAATACTGACTTAACAGACCCTAGAGAAATTCTATAATGGAACTGAATTCAGTAAAAGATGACAAATAATTATATAACACATAGGTAGAAAAATCCACTTGAAAATAAGCTTAGTATAAATCCATGTGAATATTTAATAGAAATATATTTTTATTTTCTAGTCAAAGCTATTTTTCTATAAAATGCATTTTATTTCTTATGTTTATATCATATGCGAATAGATAAAATCTGGTCTATGCTATGAAATTAAGGTTAGGAATATTTTCCAAAATTTAAGGAAGGAAAACCAAAAGTAAAACTGACATAGTTTAACAATGAAAAAGGTCCATGTTCTGACATATATGTTGTTTAGAATTCCCAGTACTTGTTGTCAGTTACATGTAAGTATTGAGTACACATAGCTGCTGAAATCCTTAGTGAAATATATAATTTATCACCAAATGCTCATATACACATACGCACACAAAGAGAAGCTTTTCCAAATTTTAAGCATCAGACAGAAAAATTTCACAGTAATTTTTCTCCACTCAAGATTCAAACCATTTATCATTTGCACCATACATTTATCAATTTAACTTTATTTATGTCTCATGTTCTCAACTAAACCATAAGGTCAGGAATTATTCTTAGATATTGTACTCTCCCAGCAATGAGTAGAGTGCCCTGTACATTGACAGCTCTTAATGATTGTTACACATACCTAGCGAGGCAAACCGTTGTCTAATTGGGGAAGGAGGGACTCAGAAGTGATAACTATAACACTAGGCTACCCCAGAATGATCATTACTCTTGAAATTATTTCCTAATAATAAGTACATAAATTCATATTCAGAGAAAAATAACTTTTGAGATAGGCTATTGAATAGGAAAAAAAATTACTTTTTGGTTCTATATAAGAACAAAATCTTGCTGTAAAAATGCCCATTTTGAAATGAATTCTTGAAGGCAAAACACAAAAACAAAACAAAAGCTGTGCTAGGATGTTCTTTTCAGCTACATTGTCCTAAAGCATGCATGTATGATAAAATATTTTTGTCTTTTATTCTTATTTCTATATGTTCCCTATGTAGACTCATGAGGCAAGTCTTTAAAAAAAGGCGAGTCTTTAAATAAAGGCGAGTCTTTAAAAAAATTAAAGAAAAAATGGAAAATAAGGATATAGGGAAAGAGTCCTTGCTGTTTTCTTTGGTGCACTGTTATCAAATAGCTGAAGGGAAACAGTTGAGGAGAGAGGTCAAGAGCACTGACTGCCTTTTGAATCAGGCTGACCTGGATGCCAGTTGACCTCTGCCATTTTCTAGCTGACAAGGAAATACTTAGAATGTCATTAGCCCTGCACCACCCCCCCCCCCAACTAGTAAGCATATCATACAGTCAGGTACTAATATTTTATCATTTCTGACATAATATCCCTTTAGGTTTTTTGATAACTGTTTTCCATCTGAGGATATATCGAGAGGGTTTTCCTTTTTATTGATAACGTGATAGAATTTTATATAACTCTCACAGATTCACTTTGGAAATCACTTCAAATCCAGGAATCACTCCTTTTTCTAAGCTTCTACTCCAGTCCCAACTTCTTCAACTAATGTCACAGCCAGGACTGCATCAGGACAGCTCTGCAGTTCCTGCCATCGGCCATCTGCCATCTAGAACAGCCTTCCAGTACTCTCCATTTCATTAATTCTCTTTAAAACTCAGCTAAAAATATTCTCTTCCTTCTTTCCTTATATATTTTAACTCCTCCCTGCCAGGGATTTTAACTTTGTAACTTAAAGTTCTAATTTATTTGAGCCTACCGTTTTCCTAATATCACTGTCAATAATTCAGTTTTGTTCCTCAGATGATAATATATATTAGTATAATATGTCTTAATTTATGATGGCAATGACTTTTTAAAATGAATGTTAACATCATAAAATAACACAACTTGATCACTGTTCTTAAATTAGCTGAAAAATTTTGTAAAATATAAAATCAAGGCATTTTTGTTAAAGAACAGAGATAGAAAGGAAAATAGAGATGTGGAATTAAGGTAAAATGTAACAAGAATTAAATTAGAAATTAGATCCATGAATGCTAATAAGTTAGTCACTTGCCAACCACTTGCAAGGAATCTGATGTGTTCAAGTCACTGTTAAAAACTAGACAGTTGAAGACTTCAAGACATTTATAATCCAGTAACACACATAAATGAAATATGAAGTTTAAAGTAATTTCCAAGAATAATAAAGTTGAGGTCTCACACATCCTGATTTCAAAACTTACTACAAAGCTGTAGTAATGAAAACAGTGTGGTACTGGCATAAAGACAGACAGATATATAGATCTATAGAATAAAATAGCCCAGTAATAAGCTGTCATCCATAACTGAAATGATTTTTGACCAAGGTGCCAAGAACATTCACTGTGGAAAGGACGTTTTTCTTTCTTTTGTTGTTGTTGTTTGTTGTTGTTGTTGTTGTTTTCCAACAAATGATGTTGGGAAAACTGGATATTCACATATAAAATAATGAAGTTGGACCCATACCTTATACCCTTTGCAAAAATAAAGTCAAAATGAATCAAAGATCTAAAAATAAGATTAAAACTATAAATTCTTTGAAGAAAACATAGGGAGAAAGCTTCAAGACATTGGATTTGGCAACAGTTTTTTTTTGGATATGGAACTAGAAACACAGACAACAAAAATAAAATTTAGATAAGTTGGACTTCAAAATAAAACCTTTTGTGCATTAAAGGACACTATCAAAAATGTGAAACACACACACACACACACACACACACACACACACACACGAGACAGCTTACAGAATTAATATCCAGAATATTTAAAGAACCCCACAACACAACAACAACAAACCAAAACCCAAATTGTAGGATACTCTGCTGATATCATGGAAAGATGCTTGTTGAAGAAAATCCCCACGTGTCTGGTGTCAGAAGCATTGTGAGTTTGGTAGCAGTGTGAGTAATGGAGCAACACAAGGGTAGTGTAGGTTTTTCCTACTCAGGTACCCAGGATAGTAAAATTTATAGAAACAAAGTAGAAGGGTAATTGTCAGGGGTGGGGAAGGGAGCGGAGTAAGGATGGAGAGTGAGTCCTTGTTGATAGGCTCTGAGGTTTCAATTTGGGAAATTAAAAAAAACTGCAGAGGCAAGTAGTGGTGATGATTGCCAACAGTGCAAATGTACTCAATGCCCTCAAACTGTACACTTAAAATGCAAAATGGTAAATTTTATGTATGCTTTACAACAGTAAAAAACATAGATACATAGAATAGATAGAACAGGATAGATGCAACTGAGAAATATTCATATAAAATACACATATGTAATCTTAAAAGTAATCAGAAAAATGCAAATTAAAACAATGAGATTTTTATTTACTCATCAGATTAGGAAAACACAAAAAAAACAGATTGATGAAATTAAGTACCAATAAGCTTGTTGAATGCAAATTGTCCTTTTGCTCAAGAGAGTGCTGCCTGTGGAAGGAAAACACTCATTAACTCTTAATACGGAAACTGCTGATAACCCAACAATGGAAGTCTTAGTATTTTGCCTGGAAAGGCAAAATTTATTTATTATAATTTGTTCATAAGAAGTCATAAACAAAGACTTTGATTATAGTTTTGTTTTGCAAGATGAGTTAAAAACATTCTAGTGTTCATAACCATTTTACTGAATGAATAGTACTAAATCTGTACTGTGGAATATTTATGTTGTGGTTAAGTAAAATCTATATACACATACACATATGTGTCTATAGGAAATAGAGATATTTTCTAGATATATTGTTAAGTGATAAAATATGTGGCATAAAGTAATTTCCAAGAATAATAAAATTGAGGTCTCATACATCCTGCTAAATGAATCTGTCCAGCTACTATGAAAAAAAATAATAAAATATGTTATTTGAAGAAAACAAACCAAATCCAAAACACATCTCACTAAAACTAGTATTTCCCATGTTGATTATAAATTTATATTGAGTTTATTTACAGTTGTTAGTAGAAAATCAGCATTATACCAACTGTTGGAAATTCTATAAGGAGTTAAATTTTAAGTTAAACTAAATTTTCCAATCCATCATACTTTAAAAGTAAATAATTTTTATTTATCATCTTTGTCCATATATTACAAAATTATACATATAAATGCAAAATTATGTAATGTTGGTGTGTATAGTATTAATCATTTCACTTTACTTCATTAAATAGATGTTTCTTAAAATGTTTTTTATTTTTAACATTTATATTTCTGCTTTTGACACACTTTGAAATGCTAGAATAAACATGTTAGTAAATATAATCATTTATATTTTGAAATATTTTTACAACACTCTGAGGGGTAGGAATATTGGTCAAAAGCTATAAATGTTTTGTTGGTTAACTCTCCAAAAGTACTCCAGCAATTTATATTTCCGGAAGTAGAATATGAACACATTACCTATTATTTTCAAACTAATTTAGCAAACATTGGATATAATTATTAACTTTATTTTCTTTTTCTGACGTGAAAATTTATAAATGACATCTATTGGTATTTAATTCACAGTCCTTTTTACTTTCAAAGTGGAAAATATCCAATATTGTGGTATTCAAACATATTTCTTCTGGGATTTTTTTTTTCTTATTTGAGGAAGTCTTAGTATCATAGTTATCAAATTATATGAATGTAATAGAAATATTACTGATTTAATTGTTATAATATCTTAGTTTTCAATTGTATCTGCTTTTTCATTAAAAATTATTACTATTACATATTGCTATATTATATATATAATTGCTATCTTATATTTATATAAAGCCATTATTATATAGCAATATTAATGTCATTATTATCACTTTTAGAATTACTTTTCTCTTTATCCCCCATTATTTAATAAAGCATACATACAGAGACAGCACAAATCATAGTAACAACACACCTTGATGTATTTTCACAAAACAAAGATTTCTGTGTAACTTGCAACAAAATAAAGAAGCCAACTGGGGCACCTGTGTGGCTCATTTGGTTGAGCATCTGCCTTCAGCTCAGGTCATGATCTCATAGTTTGTGAGTTTGAGCCCTGCATCAGGAGCTGTGCTGACAGCTCAGAGGCTGAAGCCTGCTTCAGATTCTGTGTCTCCCTCTCTCTCTGCTCCTCCCTTGCTTACGTTCTGTCTCTCTCTCTCTCTCTCTCTCTCTCTCAAAAATAAATAAACATTAAAAAAATTAAAAACAAAAAAAAAGAACCCAACTATTACCAAACCTGAAGCCTCCTGTTTCCCTTTTTAATTAGTTATTGTTATTTATTATAATTTTATACATACACTTATGTTGATGTTTAGTTTATTTGAATTACCTTTTCTCAGCTCAAATTTTAGAAAGGCTTAATGCCCTCAAATATCAGACAAATACTCTGAGTTTCTTTCTACTGGATTTTCAGTGTTTGCTTTTGGGTGTTAGGCAATTGAATATGTAAATTCTTGGGGATGTAGTTAAAGTAGTCAAATCTCTACTTAAAATATTAAATGGATATGCACATGGCAAATTATACATTAAAATAACATTACCAAAAATAACTAACATATTGGGAAATACTGTAGTGTTTTCATTCCTCATTTCAAGTAATGGTTCAAAAAACCTTACCTGTATCCTTTTTTTGGGGGGTGGGGGAGAGAGAGTACAAGTGGGGTGAAGGTCAGAAGTAGAGAAGAGACTCTTAAACAGGCTCCATGCTCTGTGTGAAGCCCAACATGGAGCTCAATCCCTTGATCCTGAGATCGTGACCGGAGGCTAAATCAAGAGTCAGAAGCTCAACCTACTGAGCCACCCAGGCGCCCCTACTTGTGTCTTTTCTACCACTGTCTTTTATCATCACTAATTTCTGCCCTCTGAGTCATTTCCTGAACACCTCATTTACACTGCTGCCCAAGTTCTTTAAGATAGATCTCCTTTTTAATTTACACATGCTGCTGTTCCTAGCGTTTTATTATGATGCATAAATATCCATTTACAAAATGTATGGATTGGTGTTAGTTCATTTACTTGTTTCTGTGCTTGCTTCTCTTGTCCTGTATATTTATTTCCATGATCCTTAAGTAGTTATATCAAGCCTCTAAAAGGATTAATGACAGTATCTAGACGTCTAATTGTGGTTACTTCCCTATAAAAAATTGCCAACTCTACATATATTTGGTTCTTTCTTTTAATTATATCAGGTGACATATAAATGTATCAAAAGTTTTCACTTATTGACTTTATTTTAGGCCAAATGTATTAGCTGGGAAATGTGTTTTGTTCAAAATATAATAATTGTGATTATGCTCTATAATACATGGCATTTTGGAAAAACGATAGATGATTCTAATTTCAGGGACAGTTTTGGGGTAACCACTTTACAATATGTCCTGGAATATTTGCTTAACTCACCTGTGTCTTAACGAGATGCAAAATACTTGGTGTAAATTTATTTAAAGTACCCTCTGTTCAGGGTAGTTTAACTTTTCTCCATTACATAAGGCTTTGTATATTCTATGATAAGTAACTTCAAATCAGCCTATGATAAGTGCCTGTGATATCAGCCTATGATAATCACCCAAAAGTGCCATATATAGCTGGACTTGTTATCTCAACTCAAATCCACCCTTACACCCATGCCACAGTTCCTGTTTCTCCAAGATATTCAAAGATAGAGACCCAAAGAGCTCCTTCAGATTCTTGGCTCTTTCCTGATGTTATAGTAGAAACTTGGCTGTTTTGTTTCCTACGTCACCTTCTCTATTTTTTCTTCTTTAGCACCTATTCATTTTTAATGACCTAATAATTACTATGAATAGTTTTAAATCCACCTAAAATTAATTTTATTATTTGGTATGAGATACATACTTAATTCCTCCAACAATGAATAAATTCTCCCAAACCAGTTGTGTATAATCCTTGTTTCTTCTCCTTTGTGATTATTTCTATATTTTAAAATTTCTACTAGAGATAAAATTCTGAATTCTTATTCGACTTTGCAGATAGAAGTGTCAATATCTGTGCTAGTCCTTAATAGCTTTAATTATTAGATGACAAAGTGGGTTTTCAATACTCTTCTACATTAAAATTTTTGATAACCTTGTCTTGTTATTATCAAAGGGGCATCTTAAAGTATGTTTGTTACCTTGCTATAAAATACGTTTTGGGGTCTTTGGCTGGAACATGTTACCTGTTTTTGAGGAGAATATTTCATTTGCTTTATACACAATGCCTGCCTTGCTCCAGGTGGATTAAATTTCTGACTTATTTTCAATGTTTATCACCACTATGTAATTTTGAAAATTTATAAGAATCTTCATCAGATTCATCAAAGAGACTACCTGTGCCTGAGTGAATTTGGAGAATTCTGTTAACCAGAACAAGAAGGAAGATGTATAATATGGTGCCCACTTTTATTTATAGTTCAAATTTTTTTTTATTGGAATCACTAAGGAAACTGCTAATTTACAAATAAACAGCATTCACAAGTGAAATGCATGTTTTCCCTCTGAGAGCTATGCCATTTTAACTGCTAAGCCATACCTAGGGGATTGCTTTCAAAAGAAATCACAAACAAAAAACCCAAATTAACTTAATGAAGGAGGATACCATTGCTTAAGGACGTTTCAGAACTTAAGGTTACTCTTGAATAAATATTATTAGCTTTATAGTAAACTTCAAATTAAGCAAAATAATTTGGGGCTTGATACTTATCTCAGGCATAGAAAGCACAGGATAGAGAATAATAAGAAAAAGGGAGCTCTTCTCTAGCTGGCTGGAAAATGTAGGTTATTTCTAGTCCTCATCTTGACCACGTAAGGAATGGAGATGATGATTACAACTGTGACCAATCTGCATTTGAGGTATTAGGCAAATTAACCTGAATTTGAACTCTATCAACTGAAGTAATGGTAGCAAAATGGCTCATCCTATCATTGTATTTATATTCTCCCATACTAGCATAGGTTTTACTTAAAAAAAAAATCTGTGCCATCCAGCTGGCTTAATTAAGTATTAGGTTTTAGGAAAATATCTCACAGAGCTGCAAAATACATGAAACCATAGGGGTAAGTGATTATTCTTACCTTCTGGGATGCACATTGATGAAACTAAGGTCTTTTTAAAGCATAAGAATTGTTTCTAGGCAGCAGTTACATTGTCCATAGCATAAGGCACACTTTAAATTAAAGCAACAACAACTTTTCAAGATATCTTTACTCTCTTCCGCTTAAAAATGGATTTCAAGTTTCCTGTTAGATGTGCCAATCTGGAAACCTAGAATGAAAGAGAAAGGGAAAGAAGAGTTCAACTCTAAAGTTGGTAATACATTAGCTAATTCTTTTATGGAACATTTTGAAGCATAGGATATTAAATCACCTTTTCCTGTTCAGTTAGCTTTTGAGTCTGATAAGCATCAAAGCCCAGATGGAAAAGCAAAGTCCAAAGAGACTGACATATAAGCACAGTTTAAAAATTTAGAAAAAGAAGTATACCTTAAGATCTTTCTTGGAGTTATTCTGAGACTGTAGCTAGTTTCTATAATATTGTAATAAAAACTGAAAGAAAACAAAAAAACAAAAGAGACAAAAAAGAAAACCAGGCTGGAATCAAGTTTCACTAAGTAACTTCAGTGGCTTTCTGAGGGCGTTAAAACATCTGCAGAAAATGTCCTTCTTTTTGCCTATTGATAGCAGTTGCAAATTACAGGCTCATTTCTATACCATTATTCAGTGCTTGTCAATGATGACCTCCACTCTTTGCCCTATATTTAAATATATGTTCTTTCTAATTCCCAAATGGGGTTGGTAACCAATGGAGGAGGATTTGGGAAAAGACCTGCCTCCATTTCATGAAGTGTGTTGAGCCAATAGCTCATGACTGGATCTTAGTTGAACTGCTGACCCCGCAGTTGATGGAGCTTTCAAAAGTGTTTAACTTGGTAGCAAGGAGTAGCTTACCCTCTGGTGAAATCAGGATCAATACTTATTAAATACTTCATGAACTCTATTCATTTCTAAAACCGCCACTTGTCTGCCCTTCCTGTCATGTTCTGAATTAATTTGATATGTAATACAATTCTTACATTTTATATTAGGTTACTTGTATGCTGGAAAAGAAAGGCAAATCTTGGATGATGGCGGAGAGGGCCTGTTACTGTTTTACAATTAACTATTTGTTCTTTTTCTAAGATAGCGAGTATAACACCCTCCTAGAAAATATTTTTTCATTACTTTCACTCTTCCTTCTTTATCACTGATAGGCCAAAAGTTACAAGCAAAACATTAAACATTGGTTATGTACTTTCCTCTTAGCTCTCTGAACAAAAGTGAAATGATATCTATAAACACAATCATTTCCCCCAAATACTCTAAGGATTGTCTGAAGTGAATGAAGCAAAATATAGGACGTTGGAGTAATTATAAATGTATCTGTTAAAATTATTTTGAGGAGCTTGTGTTTATTTTCATTTTTTCCTATAAAAGGGAATCAGTAAGACAAATTGTATAATCTACAAAATAAAGCCCTATATTTATATTAACATATTTGCACATTTAATTATTATTTAATTAATAATATGCCTCTGTATAATTTTCTTTTTCTTAATACATATTGACTATGCAATCATTTACCTGGCTGTATGGCATTTCATTGTATGTATGGGGAAATTTTTAACACATTTTCACCTGGCTGACATTGGAATATTTTCTAAATTATTGATTATTTTAAACAGTACTGCTCCATATATTCTAGAACATCTATGTGTATGTCTATATTTTTGAGCATTTCCTTGGTGAAATTCATAGACTTATAATGCTAGTTTTATAGGGGCACCTGGGTGGCTCAGTTGATTACGTGTCTGACTTGGGCTCAGGTCATAATCTGACGGCTCGTGAGTTCGAGCTCCGCATCAGGATCTGTGCTGACAGCTTAGAGCCTGGAGCCTACTTCAGATTCTGTCTCTCTCTCCCTCTCTCTCTCCCTCTCTCTCTCTCTCTCTCTCTCTCTCTCTCTCTCTCTGCCCCTCCCCTGCTTGTACTCTCCCTCTCTCAAAAATAAATAAACATTAAAAAAAAAGAATGCTGGTTTTATAATATATATGCATTTTAAAGGTCATATCAATTTGGACTTCATCTACACTGTATAAAAATGCCCATTTCCCCTATTCTGTACAAATGGCATGTGATACTAGGAATGTCTGAAATCTCTGACACTTGTACAGTGCCCATTACTATGCAATGACACATAGTAAAACGATTTTACTGTTGATTATAATGCATATAAGTTTGTATAATAGATACAAATATAAAATTTGGTGCCTAATCAACTCTAACTACTATAGCCTTTCCTCCTATATCTTTCTAGAGGTTTATGTTGATTTATAAATATCTAAAATTTAGCAAATATTTTAAATGTTATCTTGATTTTGTAGCATTCCAGTTTACTTTTATGTTTCAAGCTAAGCATATTTTCATTAAATATTTTAAGTGAAATTATATAAATATGTGAAAAATAAACAACACAATTTCTCTCAGTAGAAAATAACTACTAAAGAACAAACTTGGTTCTTTTTTTTTTCTGGCTTCCTTGTTTGTAAAAAAATTTGAAGACCTAAGTGCTACTTTTGAAGTATTCTTTTGGTTTTGTTATTCAGAGGGCATTGTACTTGTTCTCTATGCAAGCTTTCTACTTCTCAATATTTCATGCCTAGAAAATAGCAGAATTATCTCTAAGTTTATCCTAATCTACATGAGATGTGACAGATCTCACACCACAAAATATAATATAGTTTTGCATAAGTGATGCAATACCATATGGTATCTAAAATTTAAACTAAAAATCTTAATTTTGGAATCTGATAATGGCAATCAATTTTGATAGTAAAATAATTTAATAAAGCAGATTAACAAAGGAAAATATAAAGCTTTAATAATTGTATCTAGACATTTAAAACTTTCCAGTCAATATTCAAAATTATTATTTTCACAATTACTTTAAATGAGTTTTTAGATGTACTTAATGTGATCGCATTCTACTTTTTATTTTTTCCACCTTGAAAATATTTGGTTTAAGCATTGAAATAAACAAAAATATTGAGGCAATTGTTTCTCCTTTATTTGTAAGAAGAACAGTGTGTCAGTATTACCTAATAAGATGAGCTTTCTATAAGGATATGATTTTGGTTGGCTTAGCTATCCATTTAAAAAATATTTCAACATTTTTTGACTGACACACAAATTGAAAGATTTTTCCTAAAGAGTATTTACAAAGCAATAACATTAAGAATATTAAAATAGTAATAATTTTGTTTCATATTTTTAGTAGTTTTATGGGTTTGATCTATTTATTGCCTATTATCTTCACTGCTATTTGCAAATAAAGGAGGCATTATTTTTAATTCTTCTAAAATTGAGAAAACTGATACTCAAAGAGAATAAATGACTGCCCAAGATTTCAAAGCCAATCCCCAATGGAAAACTAGAGTTTTCCTAATTGTTGAATCATGAGAAATTGTGTGTGTGTGTGTGTTTAGGCTAAGATAGACATTTGGAATACTTGGAGTGACCAAATATAAAAATGCATTTCTTTAAAGAGAAGGGGATAAAGGTACAGTTGTAGAAAAATGGAATGTTATGGAGATTCAATAGAATTAAAGCAATGTGAATATGTGGATACAGTGGAACAGAGAAGTAGACAACTCAGAGTTTTGAACTGGGAGTGAATATAATTTGAATGCCAAATAAAATTGATAACTTTAGTAAAAATAATTTGTTTAATCATACATGAAAATGATTGAGTTAAAATGCTACTAGGTAGGAAATCATTGGAATGTTGACCTTCCCTCTATTCATGGATGTCCGTCTTTGATATCTATTTACCAAGCTAACATCAAGATTTAGTACACATTCATTCCTCCCTTTCAAATATATCTGCCATGACTCTATCACATTCTAAATTACATACTTTGTTCATTCACAGTTTTATAATTTTGCTCTATTTTCCCCAGACCCGATACATCCTCTCTCCTCTTCAATTATTAAATAAAATATTTCCAGTGCTCTGAATGCAAAAGATCATTTTTTTTTCTGTGAAGGTCTTTAGTCAATGTCATCTCCAAATAACCTGCTTCCTATGAATTACCACGTTATGATAACAACTCTTATTTTTTGAGTGTTTACTGTGTGGCTGATTGTGTTTAAGTGTTGTGCTTGTGATATCTGCTTAATTTCTCAGGAAAAGTCTATAAGATAGGTAATATTTTGATCTTCATTTTACAGATGGGTGGATTGAGGCCAGAGACTAAGTAAATTTCTGAAGGTTGCATATCTATTACTTGGCTAAGCCTGTGTTGTTTGGCTCGTAACTAATTATTATTGCCACTTTTCATCTTCATTGACACTTAATGAACATTTTGCCTTACCAAAGAGGTGTACTTTCCTTAAAACCAACCACATGGATATTTTTACTTTGGTCATAACACTTAACAGAGCAGCAACACACAGTAGGAGCTTAATAAAAGCTCAGGGAAAATAATGAATAAGCCTTCAATATTAAGAACTCTGGTAAGTTTTATTGCAGAGTTAAAAAGAAAAATTAGAATACAAGCCCATGGTGATGTGGAACATTTGAATCTAATTTAATTATGATCTTTATATGAAGGAAGAAAAAATGCATGTGACAGCTGTGATAGCCATAAAAACTTTGTTTAAAAAATGTTGTTTCTTATGTCTCAATTTATCTGTTTACACTCAGTCTTTTTGTTTGTTTCTTTTCATGATTTTTTTTTAATTTCAGAAAAGCTATTTTCACCCAAGTTCACTTTGCTGATATGGTTTTAGTAGTTCCTATCTGAAATCATCCTCAGGAAATATATATATATATTTCTTTTTGGCTATTTCAAAAATGAAAAAAAAATACTTAATATCAGTATGAATAACACATGTGCTCATTGCAGCATAATGTTGGTGCAATCTGTGCTTGATACAGTTATAAATAAGTCTTTGAAAGCATTTTCCTGTATTTTAAATAAAGGCTATAGAAAGCCACAAGAAGGATCTAGTCTTGTTAATATCACAAGCTGTTTCCCCACCTGCACTCAGAGCAGCTTTAGTACAGCAGCTGTTTGGGTTCGTGTTGGCACATCACTGTCTGCACAGGAACCCCATGGTTTACACAGAAAATGAATAGGCCACAGTTCCAATGGGGGTCTTTAATAATCCTTTCTCTAATGCTACCATGTGCGAGCATTGGGCTTTGAAGGGGTGTGAGGTGTGAAGTTTCAGGAGGATTATATAAAGCCACTCAATTTTGAAAGGTAGAAAAGAGCATTAGAAAAACCTGAGAGTGCCTTTGCATTCCTCCTGCATGTTGATCAAATGCAGTTTATATTGATATTACAGCTTCATGTCCAGCATGTGATAGCAAGTAAAGGGATTGGTATAATTATGCAATTCACTCCGTCCGGTCTCCTTTAACATTGACAAACAAAACCCAGCACAGATGTTTCATTGATTTTATTTACCAAATATTAGCTGTGAAAATATTAACCTTATGGGAACAAATATCTATCTAGTAGTACCTATGGAGATTAAATCCAAGGAGGAAGAAATTTATATATTGAACTTATCTATGTATAGTTGGGTGGCTATTGGACATTCAGGAATAAAGCACCTTCCTTCCTTCCTTCTTTTTCTTTTCTTTTCTTTTCTTTTCTTTTCTTTTCTTTTATTTCTTTTCTTTTCCTTTCTCTTCTTTTCTCTTCTTTTTCTTTCTTTCCTTCTTCTCTTTCCTTCTTTCTTCTTACCTTTCCCTTTCCTTCCTTCCTTCCTTCCTTCCTTCCTTCCTTCCTTCCTTCCTTCCTTCCTTCCTTCTTTTTCCCTTCCCTTTCCTTTTCCTTTTTTTTCTTTCTCTTTCTCAATGCCACATGAACTGTTAAAAACAACATCTATGCTAGCCAGTTAATTATGGTCTAGTAAGCCGCATGCATACTTGACAAATTATTTATTGAATGGCAAGAATTCAGTTAAAAATGAGGACTAGAATCTGGTAACTCTTGTAAAGTACTTTAAAGAACCCAGAATGCCATTTTGAGATGATTTTGAGCATTTTGCCCCGGGGGGGGGGGAGGCGGGCAGGCTATGGTATGTTAAAGGTGAGTTAATATAGTCAGTCACTTAGAGACATACTGTGTGAAATTGCAGAATCAAAGTACTAGGGCCTCATGAGCAACAACCACCTCAACTTTGAATTTAGGTGCAAAAGATCTTCAAGGATTGGTGACTGCCAGTATTAAGAGATTCTTATTTCCAGTAGTACATGAGAAAGAAAGTAAAAAAAAAATCTGTATGCTCAGCCCAGCATGAATTTACTGTATACATCAGGTACTATGCTAGGTGTTTAAGGATCAAATGATGTATGGGATTTCTACTGAAAGGCACGTTCCAGGAGGGATGATAGGTAAATAGATCAGTGACTAACACCCAGATATAGATGCATCTTTGAGGAGAGGATGATTAATTCCTTCAGGAAGTAAAATAGGGAAGGCCTCCGAGAAGGTAACAGCTTTCAGCAGGACTTAGAAGAATAGAACTTTTCTAGGTGGATTAAAAGGCAGAATGAACCATATATACAAAGTGTGACTGTAGATTAAATGAAGTTTCATAGTGCTGGGGCTCAAAATAAACTGGAAGAAGGTATGGACACTCAAAAGATGAGTCTGCAAAAGAATCAAAAGCCAGATAATGAAGATTTCATCTTTCCTTAAGGCTCTCAGGGTATAAACACTATTGGTGTGAAATTAGTCAAAAGTTGGATGTTTTTAAAAATTTTATTTATTTTATTTTTTGTCGGGAGGAGAGTGTGAGTGCTCCTGCATGTGTGGAGGAGGGGCAGAGGGAGAGAGAGAATCTTAAGCAGGCTCCATACCCAGCACAGTGCTCATGAGATCCCATGACCATGGGATCATGACCTGAGCCGAAATCAAGAGTTACATGCTTGACCGATTGAGCCGCCTGGGTACCCTTGCATGATCATATTTATGTTTGGAAAGGTGCTTCCAGCAGAATACAAAGTGGACTGCAGAGAGGCCTATGTAGGGGTGACTATTAGGGGGAATTTCACTGCACTGTTACTTTAGGTAATGGAGGAAATGGCAGAAAACCTGTAATAAGAGACACAAAGAGATGTTCAGGAGATGGATTTGTCAGTGTTTATTGAACTGATAGAATGAAGAAGTAACTCATATACCTTCAAATTGGTAAATCTTCTAAATTCTTTTTCCTAAGTTTCACAAAACATCATCCCTTCTTACGTTATGTCAGATGACAGTGACTTTTCTGTCCCCTGCTCTGAATTTTTCTAACCGCTAAACATTTCCCTGATACTATGCAATAGAATATGGATCATTTTGTAGAACAACCAATGGCTGCTTCCAGTAGAGCTTGCTGAATATTTTGGGCCTCTCGTGGCTTGATGACACGGTTTTAAGCCACACACTAAAGATGACTGTAGCTACCACTGCCCTCCTTAAAGTTAAAACAGCTTCCAGTATTTTGCCCTAATATTGTCAAGAATCACACTTTTTTTCCCAGAAAACTTCTCTAATTGGATTCGGTGGACCTTGACTGGCTTGTCACAGCTATATTCAGGGTGAAGGTGAAATCTTTGAGGAGTTTGTTCCTGAAAACAAGAGCCGAACATTTCTGATGAAGTCATATTAAGAGTGTATATCTTTATGGAATTTTTTTCATAGTACTTTTCCATCATTTGGGTTTCATTACATATGGCAATTATTTAGAAAAAAGGATTAAAAAGTTTGCAAAGGATATGTTAATACCCCAAATCGTGTGTGTGTGTGTGTGTGTGTGTGTGTGTGTGTGTGTATGTATGTACTTATATTTTTGGAAGTTTATCAAGTAAATGAATAGAAAACTTGAAAACTTTTTGTTTCTGTATCAAAAAGATCTCAATTTTAAATTTGCAACAGGTGGGAAGTTGCTTCTAAAGCTGCACTGTTGATGAGGAATCAGGCACGTGTCCTGAGGAATCACGTCAATTAGAGAGGAACCTCAGTAACTTGGTAAGGTAGGTGCCTTAGGCTTTTAAAATCTAGACAATGTAAGAAGCCATCATTTAAAATAATTACAGTTGATTTTTTCTTGATAAGTTGGAGTAAAGTTCATTCACATTTCTCACTCAAATATCCTTAATTCATATTTTGGTGATGGGGCCATTACCACTTTTATGAGATTTTATATAAAACACACACATGCATACACACATATATACATATATAATACATATTATGTAATGTGTGAATATACACACATATTAAATATAGAAAAGCTTTATCAAATGACTACTAGGCTAACAAGTAGAAAATGTGATCATTTTTGAATGATATGAATATGCTTAATGTTTCAACATCTTGATGTTCCAAATAGAATCATGATATTCCACCATATACAAATAGGAAATTGTGTGAGGCATTTTGACTCTTTTAATTAAAAGAGAGACTCTTTTGGCCTTGGCCTATTTCCTAGGAAGCCACAATGATGTTTTAATAAGTAATGGGATACAGTGTGTCTTTTCATTCATTTACCTAGAAGAAGAAATGTGGCAGGGAGAAACTTAGAAGTAGGACTAAAAGTGTGACAGGTACCGGGCATGAGAAACAAAGCTCCCTAAAGAGAAAGTAAATGTTACAAGAGAGAACGCTATTGGAAGGTGAGCCAATCAGAGCTGGATGTGCTAAATGAAGAGGCTAAAAGAGAGGCACTTCTGACTTCTCGACTTCATATTAAAAAATTCTCCTCACCTTTTACGAACCTGATTCCCTAACAAGCACGTTGACATTAAGTCCTTCATTCTTTAGAAATTTTAATATTTGGAAAGTATATAGAGTATGTCACCTGAAAATGTAAAAAGCAATTGTCAAGATATGGCACTCTATTCCATTTTGGTCAGGATATAATTCTGTTCTTTTTAATGAGTAGTTTGATTATCACTATGGAACTGAGAGAATACCTGAATTTTGAGGTGCTATACAGAAATATGAAAAAGCAAGCGATGATCTTCAAGTAGATCAGCTTCTGAAAGTGGCATTATTTTCACCCATCACTGGCATTAACTTGTTTATTTGTCTTTTATTGAAATGGAGGATGTGAAGGAACTGGACTTTTGTAAAACTTATATGATTATAAATGCTAACTATTACACCTAAAAGTAAGGGCATGTTTATGACATTTTACTCTGTTTTGTCTACACTCTGAAAAACTCTCATTCAAGAATGAATTATAATTATGCACTCAATGGGCTCTGCGTCGGGTTGAATAAGTGCTACTCTGTTGAAAGAGACCAGACTTTTTGAGAAAGTATTACACTGCATTGATAAGAAAACTTTTGTCTCTCTAAACTGAGCCTCATAAAGAGCCTCTTTTAACTGATCTTCCTTCTGGTTCCACGATGGGTGGGTAGGAATGAGGGAGGGGAACTTTTCTACTTCTTTCAAACCTTAAAAATTTTCAGATCTTTTTCTTATAATTTTTGATTAATAGCACCCTTGATTTTGATTTATATTCCCCTATTATTCATTATATGGGAGAAAGAGAAGTCACTTTTTTTCCAATTTAATTTTAAAAATTAGGGCTAGCAGTGATGGAATTTAAAATCAAATTATCCTGTCAGAGTGACAGATAAATCTCAAGAGATTCTAATGAGATTTTCCCCCGGCAGGATTCTGAATTTCCCCCTTTCCCAGATTCCTTCATTCCAGATTTTGACTGTGAGTGACAGTGAGCATCTGTGGTTTGAAATAGGTTGTTATTTGTGTCATTTGATTCTCACTTAGAAATTGAGTTGGCTTCATCACTTATTTGCTTTAGGTTAAAGGGGGAGAATGTATATGCAGATGTCGAGTGAGTTCATCTTTCCCTATGGAAAGTTGTGGGTGACTACCATATACCCAAATTTGATAAAGAAGAATGGATTCACCAAATTCTACCCTTGCCTTTACCCATTACCATACTTAAAGAATTTCTATTATAGAGGTGGTGTCAATATGACAGAATTTTCTTACTATACTGCTCTTTGTGGGTTTTCCCCCCTTTTTTTCATTATCCTCAACTAAATCTCTGGTGCTTTTGCAGTAATGGGTAGACCTTTAGAGTTGTGTATTCACTTAACAATTTGTTTTACGTCATCATGGATTCAGAGATTCTCCATTTCTGATAGCTAAAAAGAAACTAATATTTTCTGTCTTTAAAATATGTGACAAATAACAACTCTTAAGTGAGATCATGGATGTGCACTTTATTTCTCTGCAAAAGAACATCTAAGATAAGCAAGCAGTATATCAAATGACATTAAATAGCTGAATTATCAATTGATAGTTTAACATGCTTGCAGAAAAAAAAGTAGTTGTTATTAAGGGAGCCTCTGCACTAAGATATTGTTGTAGAGTAGAAGGGGCATTGCAATAGGAGGTTAACTCTAGACTGAGCCTGTTCCCTAACTCTGAGCAGGGAGTTCATGCAACAGCTGTAAGTTTTAGCTTCTGCAGATCAGAAGCTAGTCAAAAGCTACAGCTACAATGAAGAACTTTGCTTCTTCATCCTATTTCTGTCTTGCGTGTTGTAGCAATCCCTAAGACAGAGGATATTAACAACTGAGTGTCCCCTGAGAAGCCTGCTCTGGTTACTCAATTATTATCCCAAAATGAGGAATGGTGAGGCTATTAGGTAATAACTCAAAGAACAGATGATGCTCGAAAGGAACTGTGGCAAGTCACCTATGTGTGGGCCCTGAAGAGCTGCAGATACTGTACATTAGTTAAGAGTCTTAATAAAAGAACAGAAGGAAGGGAAAATAACACAAAATGAAGAATGAATTACTTAAGATTAAATAGTTTCTATTACAGAAATAGGCTACATGTAGAGCTAATGGCAGGCATTTTCTACAGACAGATGGAATGCTCTCATCCCCCAATCGTATTGATATGAAATGAAGTCTCTGTTAAGAATCATTTTTCCTGAAACATTTGCATATAAATATAAACATCATTACTAGGGGCTAATTGCCCTGTAGGAAGTAAAATGTGGGAATTAGCATCTTTAGTCGTTTTTATTATTATTTTTTAAAGTATCTCTAACACGCATCATATTTGGTGCTGCATGGCTGCAACAGATAATTACCACCATTAAGAATCTCAAACGCAAAATCAAAACCATTTGGAATGGCTTCCAGGGCAACCCAGCACAGTGAGTAGCCACCAAAATGAGTATATGAGGCTTATATTCATGCATATTCATAAGGGTACTTAATTCGACATTCATAGTAGGGGGCTTTTGAAAGCTTGTCAAAAGAGCAGCCCCAAAACAAGACCAAACATCAAAGGTAAGAAGATGCAGTACATCTCGCGCCCACACACACACAAATATTGCTTGCAGGAGGCAGTGAATAACACTAAAGGAATTATTTATTTTAACTACTCAGAGGAGATGGCAACTTCTACGAAGATGTAAACCACAAGCCTTTGCCTTTATCGTTCATCTTATTGATCAGAAAGGTCAGGAGTATAAGTTATTCAAAGGATGGATCATAGGCAACAATTCGGGACAAATGGGCATGCAGACTTGTGTGATTAATGCCCCTTGCTTGCACAGAATATGAGTGAAAGTGTGAGGGCATGTCTTAAGGACTGAAAAAAATAAGAAGTGTTTGAAAGAATACAACTATGGCTGTGACACTGACTGTATCTGAAACATTGCCCGTTTTGTGGGTACGTCTGTGTATTTCAGCGTACAGGTGCTGCCTTGTTCAACTGTTGTGTTCAGCGGCGATCTTGCTGACATTATACTTTTCAAAACCATTTCCATGACATTCAGCAAATGTTTATTCTGGTGGAACAAATCTGTTAAATTATAGATTAGAAACAGTACAAAGAAACCTTTACAAATGTTTCAGTTTCAGTTTTGCACAAAGCAAACAGCATTATATTTAAATGAAGCACTCCTTGTTAGAATAAAACATCTACATAACATGATACTATGCCTGTTTTTTTAATTCTTCTCCCTTCCCTGGACGGGCATAGATGTCTCAAGTTGTGAAAGACACAGAAGGTGTTGGGGATGATATGTCTTCAATTCCTTTCAAACGTCCACCTCTACAGTTCACTCCTGCTCACCTGTCATTTTCCCATCTCTTCTAGACCCCTTTCCTTAGTTTTGTGCCCCACCCTTACCTTTTCCCTCTTGATTCTCCTCTGTTCCTAGGAATGGTCTAAATATAAAGCAATGACTCTTTTTCCCATCATAGGGGGTCCCATGTCATTTAAGGAGCATTGGCACTGGGCTCTGTTCATTCACTCCTTAACACCTATAAGTAATCATTGTATTGGAAAAATATTGGAGAATTACATGTTAGTGTTTTTAAAAACATTGTTGCATGAATGCCAGAGTGCTGCTAGGCTCACCATGGGTTTCAAGTGACCTGTTTATGGTCCTATTTTAAATCCATAAGTCAAACTTTAAGTTGTTTTATAGGTTAGTGGATAGGAAAGTTTAATGTAGTGATTCTTTGTTGAAGAAAGGTTTATTTTTAGGGCTATATGCTAATTTATAATGACATGAATCATTATTGTTTTAAATTGCCTAAAGAAGCTTTAAAAAATTGTTTATGATCCTTTGTGTTAATAATTAAATATGTAGATGACTCAGTTGAGGAGAAAATTACAAAAAAAGAGAAAACTATCTAAAATGCTGATGCTCTTCAAAATCAGACACTAAAACATGTCAACATGGCATAAAAGATGAATAGAACTTAGGTGACTCTAAACATGCTTTAAAATGTATTTTTAAATGCATTTAAAATACATTGAAACATTTCATAAATTTTGGAACATATTAGAAGGACACAATACATTAAACAGCCGTATGCACAAAAATATCCAGACAGATAAATAAGAATGAAGAGAACCATCAGAAACATATGTGTAATTGCATGCATATAAATTCAATGCATAGAATTAAGAAAATACCACAATCCTCCACAAAAGAAGGATTACTTAATAAATAAGAGTTGAACATATTGAGTATTTTTAAGAGGGGACAATAATTTATATCCTTATTTCACATCATACACCAAAATAAATTCAAGAGGGAAACATAGAAGCTAAAATCATAGATTAATGGAAAGTCAATGTAGGGTAAATTTAAAGCTAAAATCTTATAACGTAATGACAATTTGGATAATTACTTTTTGTGATCTGTGGACTTCTAAGCATAAACAAACTTTTAAAGTATGAAAGCAACAGAGACAATCACCAAGGGAAAGATCAATATACTTGAATTAAGATTTACAAACGTTTATACATGAAAAAGTCATTATTAGCGAAATAAAAATGATAAATAAAAAAACTGGGGAAGTACTTTTCAAAGGTATAGAAGTTAAAGAATTTTTAAAACACTCAGGTCTTTTTTTTTTAATGGTCAATAGTGGTAAGGAAATTTCAAAGTGTAAGAACTACAAAAGAAAAATAAGCATATGAAAATAGTTGAACTTCAGTTATAAGGGAATAAATTTTTTAAAAAAACATAAAAGTGCCCTTATTTTTGGTATGGTTTCTTTTTCTTTTTTTGCTTTTTGCTGTATAACATAACCAACATTCTAAAAAGATGAAAATTATCTCTCTGTGTTTTGGGAGACATAAGCACTCTCACAGACAACCAGTGTGTATGTGTAAATTAGCATCAACTTTCTGAAAAACAGGTTTTACTACCATGGAATGAGAGCTTGACAATCTTCTAGAAAAAACACTACTAGTTAAAAAAAATCCTGTATAAATGATTAGAAATTCAGAGAATTGCATAGAAGAAGGTACTGCTGTAACCAAGAAAAACTTCAATTATTTTTACCCTCTGCATTTTTAAAATGTTGCTGTTAATCAAGTAGCATAAACAATATGTTTTCTCTCCATATTTACACTGACTGGAAGTGGCTTGTCCCCACCCTTGATTTATAATCTGCCTTCAGATTCGCAAGGTCTATGTAAGTGTCACAGTGATTTCTTATGAAAAATGCCCACGTCCTCCAAATTAGTCAATATAGAGAAAGACGGGGGAGCAATCAGGCTTTTGTGCAGGGAAGAGGATGGTGTAGATGTTAGAGGAGTTCCAGCTCAAAATCACCTTGGGGCATTACAATCTTAGCAATACAGGAGAAAGGCATTTAGCAGCTGATGACTGTGTATGTCTGTTCAGCTGGTAGCATTTATTCATGCCCTATTAATAGCATAGTGAGGTGCTTGGCTACCAACAGAGCATCATTAAGCGATAAGTCAAACATAGGCCATATGTATGGAAACCACGAATGTAGAATAGGAGAGGGGTGTGTGTGTGTGTGTGTGTGTGTGTGTGTGTGTGTGTGTGTGTGTGAGAGAGAGAGAGAGAGAGAGAGAGAGAGAGAGAGAGAGAGAGAGAGAGAGAGAGAAAGCAAAAGGCACAGGGGTAGGAGACATGTTTATTCTGTCTACTGTTTTGCTGCAATCATGTGACACACATAGTGGCTAAGCATTACATAGTTTTGAATGAATGAATACTTCTTTTATGGACTAAATTGACTTATGTATGCATAGGATTTGAGCATAGAGAAAGGGAATAAAAGGGGAAAAAAAAGCAAAGAAATGATAAGGAACAACATGAACAGAGGTAGAGAGAAGGCATTTGTGCTTAAAGTTTTTGAAGGAAAAGAGAGAGCTGATCTAGCAAAATAAATTGTCCAAGGAGCAATCTGTAAAAGGTGCAGTGACCTATTTTAATGATGAGATTACTGGGCCTTATAGTATGAGTATCTTTAAATTTTTAAAATCATATCCAATTATTTTTCAAAGTGATGGCATCAGTTTTCATTCTCATTTACAATATGTATATGAGCTCAGGTGGACCCACAGCCTAACCAGTCATATTTCTTATTTTTTGCCAATCTAATAAGTAAAAAGCAAATGGCAAATGTTCTTCTCAGGACATTTATGTCCTTCTAGTCACTGTACATAGTTGTTCATTTTTGGTGTTATTCCTTATGGCAAAAAGTTGCTTCTGAAATATCAGAATTATAAATCTCATTGATGTCTATTTGTTAAAAGCTCTTATTAGATTCTCTACTTTAAAAAAAAAGCTCTTATTAGATTCTCTACTTTAAAAAAAAACAAAAACTGTCTTTCATTCCCCACCACTTTTAGTCTCCTATGTATCAATTTTATCTCCAGTTACAATAATGTTTCTCTAGAGCTGCACTGTCTGATAGGGTAACCACTAGCCTCCCATGGCTATCTAACCACTTTAAATTTTTTTTTTAAATGTTTTTATTTATTTTTGGGACAGAGAGAGACATAGCATGAACGGGGGAGGGGCAGAGAGAGAGGGAGACACAGAATTGGAAACAGGCTCCAGGCTCTGAGCCATCAGCCCAGAGCCTGACGCGGGGCTCGAACTCCCGGACCGCGAGATCGTGACCTGGCTGAAGTCGGACGCTTAACCGACTGCGCCACCCAGGCGCTCCACATTTTTGATTATTAAATTTTTTGTAAACGTTTATTTATTTTTGAGACGGAGAGAGACAGAGCATGAATGAGGGAGGGGCAGACAGAGAGAGGGAGACACAGAATCGGAAGTAGGCTCCAAGCTCCGAGCCACCAGCCCAGAGCCCCTCGCGGGGCTCGAACTCACGGACCGCGAGATCGTGACCTGGCTGAAGTCGGACGCTTAACTGACTGCGCCACCCAGGCGCCCCTCTAACCACTTTAAATGAAGCTTAGTTTAAACTTACATATAAAGTTAGTATAAAAAACACATTGCATTTTTTAACAGTTTGTACCAAAAAAGGTAAATTGTTGATTAATAATTTTTATATTGATGACATATTAAAATAATAATATTTTGGATATATTAAGCTAAATAAGATACTAATAAAAACTATTTTACCTATTTCTTTTTTTTATTCATGTGATGAATATAAAATTGAAACTTACAGTTGTGACTTGCGTTATATTTTTATTGGAGAATGCTGCTCTATAAGATTATCAGTAAATACCTTTCCAAATTCAACATTTATTCTCAATTCATTTGTTTCTTCTCTCCTTCTTTCCTTCTGTCATTCTTTCCTTCTTTACTTTCTTCCCTGCTGCCTACCTTCTTTGCTTCCTTCCTTTCATTTTACTTCAGTCGAGAAGGGAATTTGTGATAACATTGTGTACCCTCTACATGAAAATCTGCCTAAATAAACTTGCATCTTAGAGCTTTTACAGCCTTCTATACTCTATCATTCAATTCAGGTCTGCTCTTTATTATTATGTTTTTAAATTTGTATTCATTTTTATCCACAAGTAATTAAATGTCAAGCCTAACTCAGAATGAGGTTTTATAAAACTATCCTAAACTCAAAAATCGTTTCTCAAAGTTTTCTTCTTTCATTGCCAACATGCTTTCAGTATAACATAGAAGAAAGTGTGGCAAAGGGCATTGGAGACATTTAGCAAAACCAAGGGGTGAAATGGGCAGGGCATTGGACTACAGGCTTGAATGATAAAATATAGGACACGCAGTTAAATGAGAATTTCAGATAAACAACAAGTAATTTTGATTTTATTATTTTAATGTTGTTGTTTAATTTCCATTTACAACAAAAATGTAAGGCATGGGACACACTTATGATAATTTTACACAATCTTGTATTTGTTACTTACCTGAAATGAAAAGTTTAGCATCCTGAAGTTTTATTTATTAAATCTTTCAATCCTGTTGGAATGAAGACAATCACCATCATTAGTCTCCTTGTGGGTGGGACAGGGGAAATGATGGGATTTCAGGTGCAGAGAATTGAGGTATCTAGTTCTTTGCATGCATTTGTTCATTGTTTTGTGTAAGGTCCCCTTTCTTTCTTTCTTTCTTTCTTTCTTTCTTTCTTTCTTTCTTTCTTTCTTTCTTTCTTTCTCTCTCTCTCTCTCTCTCTCTCTCTCTCTCTCTCTCTCTCTCTCTCTCTCCTTTCCTTTCCTTTCCTTTCCTTTCCTTTCCTTTATTTTCTTTTTCTTTCCCATTCATTCATTCATTCATTCATTCTTTAGAGATGCCTCAGTCCCCATCTTCCTTCTAAGCTTTTTGAAATGTACCTGTTTTTAGCCATGTGATTCACTTTTTAAGTAACACTCTGCTTCCTTCAGTTCTTGGTCCTATTATTCAAGTCACCCGTCAGTAAGGCCCAGTCAAATAACACATATGTTACCTTTTATGATATATAGCCTTGCTTGGGGACAGGGAGTATATGATAGGTGAGATATCCTAATGTTTCAGCATCAAAATAATGTTTTTGTTTTTTTTTAAATAAAGAAATTCTAAATTTTTTAACTGACTAGGCATATTATTAGTTATTTAAAAACATTCTATGCTATGATGAGTATCACCACTGAAATGCAGTGGAAGGACAGTTTAAAAATTTTCTGCCCCTTCCAATATACTATTAATCCATTTTTAAATATGAGATTTCTCGATGGATATGTGAGTTATAACTGATATATTAGAATAATAACACAATCCCCTCTCAACTAAATAAGTCAGTATGCTCCATATACTATTTTTTTAAGTCCATACTGCTTATTTTATCACTCAGTTTTATGCTTAATCATATACAGCCTTATATCACTAAACTCTTTTCAAATAACTACATTTGATTGAAGGACAATAACTTGAACCTGTCACTCCTTTCTATTTGTGATAGCTCACTATATCTTATGAAACACTGATTAGTCATAAAAGACTTAATTTAATTTACCTGCATGGTTATTAACTAAAACAAAGTTAGAATGAGAGCTTAGATTTTAGAGCCAGAAAGATTTGAATTTTAATCACAACTCTTTTGATGAAAATCATGAGACCATAGACAAATTGCCCAATTTACTTCAGTTTTTGTTTTATTTTTTATAAATGTTTCTCTCCATAAGAGCAGATACCTCACTGGGTCATTGTAAGGATTAAATGTAATTATATTATACATTTAAAGGTCTTAACACAAGCCCTGATATATAATAAGCCCTTAAATTTTAGTCTTATTACCAATGATAATATAATTTTTATCTCTTTTAAATTCATAGACTTACTAAAGAAGACAGGACTAAACACTTTGCATCTCACATATCTTTTTTTTTTCTTTCTTTCTCAAGGGTAATTCTTTTTCTGTGGCCAACATAAGTAGTGAATTATGGGTTTTACCAATATGTTAATCACATTTTTAGAACATTACTGAATGTGACGTCATATTGACTTTCCTCAGCAGGATTTCACCGGTTCAGTATGGTTAAACAACAAGACCTCGTGATTCTCCTTGTTTCATGAAACTTAGCAATATTTGAGTCTGTGATTATGACTGATCCTCTAGAAATAGGGAGGATGACTCTATAGCTCTGTATATTTAAATGAAAAGGTGTAATATTAAAAAAGAAAGAAGTGGAGATTGTCCTTACGCATGTATAAGTAGAGAAATACATCAGATGAATAAGCAAACTGCACAAGTGCAAAGGTATTTAAGACAATGTGTGAATTGTTTTATTCAGCTTTTCTAAAATCTCTACTTGCCAATTTTACTATATGTGAGACAAATAACTGAAACTTTTGGCACCATTTATCAAAGAATGTGCATTGGAATGCTTTCATCACTGTTGACTGTAAGAATTATATGTGTTTCTAGTCTTATTTGGAGACCTTTTTGTAATGAATAATTTGAATACATATAAATATTCCACGTTTCTGCTGAAATGAAACAAAATTCCCTAGTGTATGTGTTTAGTTTCATTCCCATAGGATGGTGAATATGCATTGTATATATTTATAAAGTAAATTATATGCTTAAAGATATAATAGCCCTTGCTTTTAGGCAGTTGTTTTCTCTAAGGAGTTCAGCACATTTCGTATTGACTTTGGAAAAAAGAAAAGTCCTCATTCTTGACTCACCATACTACTCCAGGAATATTTCATTATTTTCAATGATTTTTTTCTTTCAAAAGCATATAAAAGATTGTAAGAGGTTTAAGATGGGACAGAGAGAAAAAAAAGATGTTTCGTGCATCGAATCAAAGGTTAATTCTTTAGATCAAAATCTTTAAGCTCTACAATCACCAAATAAGCATCTAAACCTTGGTAGAATGCTGATCTTCTAGATCACAGCTATCTCTAATAAGATATAATGTTAATTAGATTTTAAATGTATTTAAGGAAATTATATTTTCAAAAGATCAATATTTTCTATTTGGATAAATAAATATGAGATTTAAAAACTATGTCATGGCTCAGTTCTTTGGGCTCTTAATTTTTATGTACCATTCTTATTGGGAAAGGTGCATTTCAAATAGGTAATCTGGTAAAAATGAGTTTGATTAGTAAGTCCATTTGTACACTCCTCCCTTGTAACTGAGGACATGCCTTTGCAAGATCCCCACAAAACTAACTGCTCCATGTGGCCATTAAATACATGACATTTGTAACCATGGAAATGTCATCCTGAAATATTGAGATACTCTAAATTAGTATTTTCCACACATTGAGGAGAAACCAAGGATCAGAAAGATGAAATTATTTGCAAAAAAAGTGTGTATTATCATGGTTAAGAGTATTCACTGATCTGTCGTCATGTTTTAAACCTGAGCTCTGGCACTTTGTAATCTTGGGCAAATTGACTAACCATCTTGAAGCTTACTTTCTTTATATGTAAAATAGAGCTAATAATAGTATTTAGAAGCTTATTTTATACTAAAGATTACAGTGGAAGAAGAATACCATGTCAAGGAATTTTAATAGAAATTTGTATGTTTGAGGGTTGTCATAAACGTCTGTTTTCCCATTTGGAACTAGTGTGGAGTTGTTCTATCTTATGGGCCACTTCTGGTTCCATTTCTGCCTTCTGCTTAATCTTTGATCAACTGAAACTGTGCTGTGAAAAGTGCTATAGCATAGCGGTTAAGCACTCAGACTCTAGACTAGTCTGCAGAGGCCTGAATTTTAGTTCAGCCATGTGGCATAGGGTAGTTACCCTGTGACTCAGTGTCTTTACCTAAACATAAATGTAATCCTGAAGTCTGCATCCTAGCATTAAGTGAATTAATGTATGTAAGGCACTAAGAACAGTGGCACACAGCAAGTGATGTGTGAGTGTCAGTAGTTAGTTGTTGACATACTAAGAAAAAATGTGTGAATTGTTTTATTCAGCTTTTCTAAAATCTCCATTTGCCAATTTTACTATATGTGACATAAATAACTAGAACATTCTTTCCCCTCAAAATTATGAATCATGTTCTGTTTTGTTTTGTTTTAACAAATACATACGCATCAATTTTAATTTTGAAGTAATGTATAAAAATGACTCCATTATTTTATCTCATTTTGATAAAATAATCTAAGAAAAATAATTCTTATTACATGTTTTGTTAAAGTTTTCCAATTACTACTCAAGATAGTAATCACAATATTCCCATCACTCCATCAAGAATAAATGACCCAATCAAATATTCAATTACTCTTATAAAGACCTGGGTAAATATTGTTGCAAATACTCAGATTCTCTGAGCGAAGTCTGTGAGAATAATAAGTGTATTTATGTCCATAAAGTTACTTTACTAAATCCTTCCATTTTAAGCCAAATATGGTTTAGTTGTTAAGGAAGCAGATTATGCTTTTCTGTATACTTTAATCAAAATTAACTATATTCATCTTATACAGATATAATTTTGCTAAGATAGAAATTCAACCCACATGTTTTGTCACCAAGTGTTTTGGTTGACTTCTGTACGGCAAGGAAGAAAACAATTTTTTTTGTGTCGTGGTAAATGAATAAATAGTCTTTCTATTTATTAGAGTGGACATAATAGAATAATTATGTATTCATGGTGGTCAGTTTTCTATAAATATTGGAATCCAATAATTACTATAAAACTGCCTGTTATTTACTCATTTGGAAGACTTAAAGGAGCATAAATATGCATGAACAACTTCTCGAAGTCAAATAATATACTGTTTATTCGTCTTCCTCTTTGTGTTGCTTTAGGAATATTTTGTGCTTTTAAAAATATATCTGCTACCTTCATCACCTTGCCCTAGGTGGTGATTAAAGTGTAGTTTTGATACAGGTACAATTCATTTATGATAGTTCTTCTCTTCTAGACAGTATGATCAGACATTTCCTTTCTCCTGTCTTCCTTTCCTTTCTCCTTCCTTCTAACCTTCAGGATGGAAACAACAAAAATTTGCCAACCCTTTATCTCTCATTGTTCTCTCTTTTCCAGTATTATCACTAGCTAATCTGACAACAAAAAAATGTATAGAAGTATTACTGAAATAAATCCCCCTGTCCCCCACCCATGTTGTTCCAGGTCCTGGGTCACAATATGTTAAATGGATTTCTAGAGATAAACCTCAGTTGTCTTCTCCCTCCACTTGATCCTCCAGGTTTGGCAAGGAGGATCTCATATTAAAAATGCAGATTTCTGTGAGGAAAACATTTCATATAGAACAGGAGCCATCTGTTAGCCCTCATATTTACCCAGGTTGGTGTCTACTTGCTTTGTTTGCTTAAAAGACAGGCTTTGGTTTCAGAAGAGTTGAATTTTCATTTTAGAAATCTAAGGAGTCTTTTCTGAACTTACATCCTACTTAGCATCACATTAATTTACAAAGCATTTCTAGAAATAAATTGCTATGGAATTCAGAAGTACATAAGAGTAATACTATAATTACAGAAAGCTAAAGATGTAATACAGTTTACCCAACAATTTGCTGAGTATAATGATGGAAATGCTCACAGTTAAAAAAAATAGTGCTTGGCTCATTCAGCTAGTCTTATTTGTATATATGTTAGTGTTGAGTCAGATCCTCCAAGTTCAAGAGCTACATTAGATTTTTTTTCTCCCTTCTGTTTGGATGCAGGATCACTCTTCCTCAATGTTTCCCACAAGGCCTCTGATACTTGAGTGACATAGAACAAACCACCAACCTACAAGTGCACATAGTCCCTCTACCGCAAGGATTCCCAGGAATCTGGAGTAGAAGGAGAGGATATGACTTTTTCCTCTATTGCACCTCTCTGCCTCTTAAGGATTTCTACTTCTTCCTCTCCTCCTACTCCTCCTCCTCCCTCCCGTCTCTCTCCTCCTCTTCTTCCTCCTCCTCTCTCCCTTTTTCTTCTTCTTCTCTTTCTCTTTCTCCTTCTCCTTCTCTGTGGTAGAAACATTTAACATGACAGCTATCATCAACACATTTTTTAAACTTTATTTATTTATTTATTTATTTATTTATTTATTTATTTATTTATTTATTTACTTACTTACTTACTTAGAGTGTGTGTGTGTTCATGCACAAGTGGGGAAGAGTCAGAGAGAGAGAGGGAGAGAGAGAATCCTAAGCAGGCTCTGACCTGTCAGCACAGAGCCTTAATCCCAGGAACCATGAGATCATGATTTGAGCTGAAATTGGGAGTCAGATGCTTAACCAACTGAGCCACTCAGACACCCCTATCCTCAACCAATTCTTAAGGGCACAATATGGTTTTGTTACCCGTCAAAACAATGCTGAACGGCACGTCTCTGTTCATCATGCATAACTACAAATACACTTTGAACAGCACATCCTCAATCCTGTCTCCTCCCATTTCCTGGCAAACACCATGCCTATTCTTTCTTTCTATGAGTTTGATTACTTTTTATTTCTCATGTAAGTGGAATCATGAAGTATTTGTCTTGTGACTGGCTTGTTTCACTTTACATAATATGCTGCAGATTCTATGTTGTCACATATAGCAGAAACTTGCTTTGGATCTTTAAGGTTGAATCAGATTTCATTGTATGTGCATAGTACATTTTCTTTTTTTTATTTACCCATCCATGAAATTTACATTGTTTTCATGTCTTGCCTACTGTGGATAATGCTGTAGTGTACAGGGGAGTGTAGCTATATCTTTAAGATCCTGATATCAATTCTGTTGAATATATACCCAGAAATAAGATTGGTGGATCTTAAGGTATTTGTGTTTTTAATTTTTTGAGGGATCTCCATACTTTTTTTTTTACCACACATTTTTCATTTCTAACAAGAGTGTACAAGGGTTTCAATTTCTCCACATCATCACCAACAGATGTTGTCTTTTTTTTTTTTCCTGTAATAGTAGCCATCCTAACAGGTGTGAGGTGATATCTCATTGTGGTTATTTTTTGCATTTTTTGATGATTAGTGATGTCTTCATATCTTTTAATATACAATAATGTCATTTGTATGTCTTTTTTGGAGAAATATCTCTTCAAGCCTGTATTAAAATTAGGTTATTTGGGTTTTTTTTAATGAGTTTTAGGAGTTCCTTTTATATTTTAGATATTAACCTTTTTGAATGTATGGTTTGCAAATATTTTTCCCCCATTTTATAGTCTGCATTTTTACTTTATTGGTTGTTTCCTTTGCCATGACAGTTGTAACTAGCTTTGAGACGAATTGCTAGTTAGAGAGCTCTAACAATAGGGACTAACATATAGTAAATGGATAAACAGTTTCCTTACTAAATGATCACTTTAAAAGTAGGGAAAAGAATGATCACCATATGGCTCAGTCGGTTGAGTGTCCGACTTCAGCTCAGGTCATGATCTCACCTTTTGTGAGTTTGAGCCCATGTCACGCTCTTTGCTGTGACAGCTTGGAGCCTGCTTTTGATTCTGTCTCCCTCTCTCTCTGTCTCTGGCCCTCACCGCTTGTACTCTCTCTTTCTCTCTCTCTCAAAAAAAAAAATATAATCACCATGAACGCAATAATATTGGGTGTTCCATCTTGCTTTTTATTAACCAGTATTCTCTGAATGCTGTCTGTGAAGTAGATGAAAAAAAAAAAAACTGAGACTACAGCCCCTATAAAAACTAAAGGTAACTTTAAACATGCCCATACACCATGCTTCTGGAATGCCTGTTTGGAATGGGAACTTTGGTAGAAAATACAGAAATAATTCTCACTTCCTGCTCTGAAGATGGCAAACAATAATCATGACGATACTGATAGTGGAATCCTGATCATTCTCTTCTAAAAGGATCTGGCATTTTTTAGCATGTTGTCATTTTGTATGTAATATAGCGTCTTCCTGTACAGTTATAATGAATGCATATAGTGCTCAGAAAGCAAAAAACTGAAATCGTATTAAGCTTCCTAAAATTTGCCAATATAATCTATCAAACACACTCATGATTTTTTAAAAAAGTATATGTAGCCATTTCCTATATTCTGACTGAATAGTGTATTATCTCTTCACATAACAAAGCTTTTGTAATTTTTTTTCAATAGGAGTAACAAACAGGTAATTAATTTTATTCTTCTAATGTGGGTGATTTTCTTTTAAAAAGCTAATTTCAGCATCACAACTTGCTGTAGGCAATGCCATGTAAATATTTAGAGTGTTATCAAATATGATAAAACCTTTCATATTTAAGATGCAAGATTTGGAAAAAAATGCCGCAGATTGGCTTCTGGCTTTTTATATTTCGAACCTTGTTCCTTTGCCACCATCCACAGAGTTTTGGTGCCAGATTTTGTAGGACATGTTCATTTCAGCATATAACATTTAATCCTTTACTTTCAAGTCATAATGGCATAGTACTCTTCAGGGTTATTACAGGAAACCATTTCTTCACAGGGACAGGTAGGAATAACCACTATCATGGAAGTGACAACAAACCAAATAAATAAATTTTTCTAAACCAAAACTAAATGTATCCTCAATACAGCCTCTCCTTCGGTACATTCCCAAGATTCATTTGGTCACTCTAATCTATACCTATAACTGTAAGAGTTGGAAAATCAGAGTGAAAATAGTTATAGAAGAAAATAGAAGAGAAGAAACGCTTCTGCGAAGAATTATGGATGGAATGTCATGAGGTTATATTCTAAGAGGAGCAGATCTGGTAAGTCAGAGAAAATTTCTCCCAGTGGTACTTGAAGCTGAAACTTGAATGATGAACTCATTGCTAGTGACCCAGTGATGGTGGAAGAGAGGGATGAAGAAGGTCCCAGGCATTAAGGATGAAGATGGACAAAGACTTTGAAGCAGGAAAGTACTAGAGTGAATTGAGAAACTGGAAGGGGATTTGGTATGGCTGGATCTCAGAAAGTGAGGAGTAAAAGGGTATCCTGTTTGGTCTGAGTAGGTCACATCAAGGTTGTTTTGTCGTTGTTGTTGTTGTTGTTGTTTTTCTGAAGAAAAGGGGGAGCCGTTTGGAGTTGACATTACAAGATTTTCATCAATCTCAGAATACTGTGAATACAGTATGGAAAATGGATCAGAGAGGGGAGGCACAAATTGATGCAGAATGTCCACTAGAAAGCTATTGTTCTCAATTAGGGAGAAGTTAGCCCAGGGTCAATAGTAGTAGAGGTAAAAATAATTGTTACTTTTATTCATTCTTAGCAATACTGAATTGAACTAGATTTTGCATCTATTATTTTTCCTTTCTAGTTCTGATAGGCATTGGTTTCTAATTGATAGAATGTTAGTAAACATTACTGAAATATTTGAAGTTTGTATTTTTTAACTATTAAAATCTTATTTTAGGATTTTGGACTATAATTTAAGGTCAAACTATTATTTAATTTTATGAAAGATTTAGCATTTAGGTAACTAATCAAGAGCCATTGATTTTTCCAGATTTATACTGAGAGGATACAGTATAAATATTGCTGTTTGCTGTGATACACAAGAATGAGATGGATCTTTGGAATGGGAGCAGTCAAAATTTATGATTTGTAAATATTTGGTGCTCACCTTGCTGGAAGGGTGCTTGGTCTAGAATGTAATAAAAATACAGATATCAGTTGCTGTAATTAATTAGGCTTCTTCATGCTAAATTCATCTATTTCTATCTTCCCTTCTTTCCCTTTACACTTACCTATTAAAGTGTTAATTTCATTATAATTTATTTTCTCACATGTAATCTCAAAAGAGGTGAATCCTTTCAATTCAGGCAAAAAGAAAACATTTTCTATAACTAAATGAAACTACATTTGAAACCTCTTTGAGGCTCATAAATGTCATTTTTCACTTGTTCTATTTCTACTATCTCTGCATGAAGCTCTATAATACCAGTTTGTAAATGGCATTAATGTATACACATTTTCACCGAATTCTTAGTTTCCAATCCAATACCAGTTCCCCAAATTAAGAGCTATGTCCAAGGCTCCTTGTTCATATGTGTCTCCACTGATGTTGAAATTTCTCTTCAAGAAGGTCTTAACATTCAGTAATTAGAATGTCCTGGGATGGAGTAGGGCTGGGCTACCTGGCAACATGAACAGCATTTAATTTTGTTTATGTCAGGGGGACTTACCCTCTCCTTCTATCTCTGTCTCAACATTACATTTTTCTTCTCTTCTGAAAAAGTCTGTCAGAAAATACAATGAAATTCAAGAAATGGATTGACCTTCTAAATCATGAAAGGTCATGGAAGATGTGAAGATGCCAGGATTATCACAGAGCAGTTATATCTCTCCCTTAGTGAGATCCTTTATAAGATCTCTGTTGTGTTGGCCACAGTAAATATGATAATAATATCAAAAAGATAATGTTAATTCTTAACTACAATACCAATGAAAACAGTGTGCGTTAAGCATTATAGATATATTATCTTGACAAAACCTCGGAAATATATACAACCATTGTCTCCATTTTAAGGTGGAAACTGAGGTCTTGAAAAGCAATGCAAGGTCTGCTGATGATTAGGTCACAATAAAGGGTGCTGAGGGAAATGACGTGATGAGCAGCAGCCTCACAAAATTGTCCTCTTCTATCTACCACCCTGAAGGCCCATTCATTCTCCCAGTCATTTTTCTCTTACTTTGACTCATCTTAATTTCATTTAAATTTATTTTTATAATATCTACATCACATTTTATTTTTAAAATTCTCTTTAATAGACATGCCTTGCCAAGCTTATCATTATCAAATTTAAAAAGCCAATTAGTTGATGGACATTTAGGTGATTTCCACTTTTTGCCTATTTTGAATAATACTACCCTGAACATTCATATACAAGTTTTTGTATGAACATATGTCCTCAGTAATCTTAAGTGAATACCTAGGAGTGCTTTTGATGAGTTATATGGTAACTCTCTTTAGCTTTCTGAGAAGCTGCTGTTTATCAAAGCAGGTACACCATTTTATATTGTCACCAACAATACATAAGGGTATAGTTTTGCCTCATCTTTGTCTATACTTGTTATTCTCTTATCTTTTTGATTATGTCCATCAATTGATGAATAGGTAGACAACATGTGGTATGTTCATACAATGGAAAACATTCAGCTATACAGAGGATGAAATGTTGATCCATGCCATATCAGGGATGATCCTTGAAATATATGCTAAGTAAAGGAAGTCAGATACTATTGGTGACATATTATAGGACTCCATTTATATGTATTTCCAGAATAGGTGCATGTGTGGTTCGCAGAAGCTGGGCCAGGGAGGAATGGGGAGTGACTTCTAATGGGCATGGGGCGTTTACAGAATGATGAAAATTCTGTGAAGTAGATAGTGATGATTGGCTCCACAGTCTTATAAGTATACTAAAACCACTGACACATAAACTTTAAAAGGTAAATTATATGTTACAATGAAATACATCTCTGCAAAAAAGCCAATTAGGCTTCTAATTCTAAAATGATAATGATCATAATGATAATCATAATAACAACAGTAATTGTGGAGGTTGGGGAAAGAAGACAGAAGACAGGGAAAAGGGAAATAAAATGAACATTTATGCTTTTTTTAGTACGTTTTCTTAACAAATCTGTTTCCTTTTCTGGTAAATGATTCTGCCATCCACTAAGTTACTCAAATTAGAAATCTCAAAATGATTGGTCCTTCTTTCACTCAACATAGTACATATTTTTACAGAATTTAGTGTCTTTGGTTTCAGAGGTTTTGGTTTTTGTTTTGTTTTGTTTTTGTTTTGTTCTTATTCACTGTTCTCATTTCTACCTTCACTTTCATTACCATTTAGAGTAACTCTGGGCACCTGGGTGGCTCAGTGGGTTAAGCAACTAACTCTTGATTTCCGTTCAGGTCGTGATCTCACCAACCATGAGATAAAACTCTGCCTTGGCCCTCTGCACTGACAGCACAGACTCTCTCTCTCCCTCTCTCTCTGACCCTCCCCCACTTCCATGAGGATGTGTGCACACTCTGTCTCTCTCTAAATAAATAAACTTTAAAGAAACTCATCTATTAATCATGGCAGCATTTTCCTCCTGATGACCTTCTCCTCTATTTCCACGCTCTCCTATATTCAAATCTATTCTACAAGCTGCCTTTATCCATTATTCTACCATAGAAGTCTGGCCATATCATTCTTCCAATGATGGCATTAATGATAACTGATATGATACAGTGAACCCCTCACAAATTTGCTGAAATCTTCCTATGTAGGCTCATTTTTAAGCCACTTCACTCCTGCTCTTCCTACCCTTGCACACCTATTTATACAGTACCCTGCACATCATATCCTCTTTTGTACTGCTTTACTTTTGATCATGTTGTGTCTTTTGATAACTATTCTCTTATTATTTGTATTAACCAGTGCACTTAGAGATGCCAGGGAGAGAAACATATCTCAGAATTATTTAAGAAAAATAAGTATTTTGGGGAAAGGCAAGTATAAAGAGGATTTTAGACAGACTTATATGCAGGGACCCAAACAGTACCTTTCCTAGTTTCTCATTTCTGCTTCTGATGGAAGATGCGTATGATATGTAAGAAGGTAGGTAAGTAAATATGTAGATGAAATATCTTTACAAATAGACAATATCAAGATCTCAAGAGAAATTGAAGAGGAAGAGGAGACGTTAGTCAGTTTGAGCCTCATACTCCTCAGTGAACACATCTCTTTGGAATGATGGATGGGGTTCTGAGAGGTTAGTCCAGATCATGTGCCCACCTCTTAAACATTGTACTCAGGTATCATGAATGACCAAGTGGTCGGCCTACTAAGACAAAATGGAGTGAGAGGGAAGCAGTTGTTTAACAGCAAACTTTAAGTGTATATACTCCTATTCTTAGCTGTTATATAAAATTAGGCTTATGACCCACTGTGAATTAGTTTTTATTAAGGGTGTATAGAAAGCTTTGAGGATTTTTTTTTTAAATGAATATCCAAATGTCTCAGTAACTTTTGGTAAAAGCACTTGCCATTTTTTTTTTAATTGTGTGTGGGTTATTTTTTCTTCCTAGACTTTATTTAAATTCAATTTAGTCAATGTGTAGTGTAGTATTGGTTTCAAGAGTAGAATTTAGTGATTCAACACTTACATATAATACCCTGTGCTCATCACAAGTGCTCTCCTTAATGCCCATCACCCGTTTAGTCCATCCCTCCAACCATCTCCCCTCCAGTAACCCTTAGTTTGTTCTCTGTAGTTAAGAGTCTCTCATGGTTTGCCTTCCTCTCTGTTTCTATCTTATTTTATTTTTTCTTCCCTCATTTATTTTATTTCTTAAATTCCACATATGAGTGTAATCATATGGTATTTCTTTCTCTGAGTGACTTATTTCGCTGACCATAATACACTCTAGTTCCATCCATACTGTTGTAAATGGCAAGATTTCATTATTTTTGAGCACTAACATTACATTGTGGCTTTTCTTGATTGGATTGTTCTGTCCTCGGTATCAAAAATCAGATAAGAACATACATGTAGGGGCTCTATACTGTTCCACTGACCTATTTATCATTTCTTAATTGTTTGATTGTTAATGTCTTGTAATAAATTTTACAGGCAGGTAGTTCAATTCCTTTTACTTCTACTTTTAATATTGCTTCAGACATTCTAGCTACTTTGAATGTCATGTGAATTTTATAAGTAATTTGTCAAAATAGCTAACTTGTCAGAATAGTAATTGCTGCAAAATAACTTATTGTGGTTATGATTGAAATTGAATCTATAGAATTATTTAGGGATAATTGACATCCAAACATTATTAACTCTCCTTATAAGCATGGTATACCTCTTCATTAAGTCTTAAAATTTCTCTCTTGGATGTTTTTGAATTTTCACTATCACAGTCTTGCATATATATTTGAAACTTATCCCTATTCATTTGTTTCTTGATGCTAATGTAAATAGAATATCTTTTGAATTTTATTTTCTAATAGTATGCCATTCATATATAAAAATATTTTAATCATTATATTAAACTAACATACTGTGATTTTGCTAAATTCACTTATTCTAGGAGGTGTGTTATAGATTCCTTAAGATTTTTTATGTAAACAATCATTTTATGTGTGTATTTAGAGAAATTTACATTTTTATACTGTTTGCTTATTTTCATTGTTATAATAGCTAGATATTCCAGTACAAAGTTGAATGGAGAGTATGAGACCGGGTATGCTAGTTTGTTTAAATCTTAGGATGAAAGTATTCAATATTTAACCATTAAATATGTAATCTAGAGGATTTTTGAAGGTGCTCTTTTTAAGGCTGTGGGAGTTTATTTTTCTAGTCTGCATCTTGTTTTTAAATCATGAATTCAGTTGAATATTTCTAACTCCCTGCGTGTATTGAAATGAATCTACAGATTTTTTCAATTGTTTTATTAACATGGTTAATTACACTGATGAATTTTTAAATGTTAAATTAACTATGTGCTCCTTGGATGAATGACAGCTGGAAATGATGTGTCATACTTATTCTATATTGCTAGATTTTATATGATGATGTTTTGTTTATAAGACATTAGTCTCTAAATTCTTTCATTTAAAAGAAATTGGTATCAAGTTTTGATAATTGGATTAGGATATCCTTGAAAAATGAATTAAAAAATGTTTCCTGTTCTAGTTTTCAAAAGCGTTTTTATAAAACATGTAATTATTTTTTTTTATTAAATATTTGGTTAAATTCAACAGTAAAATTATCTGGACTTGGACTTTTCTTTGTAGGAATTTTTTTTAAAAGTTAAATTTATTCAATAGGTAGAGGGCATTCAGAATTCTCTGCTATATCTTGTTTGTTTTAGTAAGTTGTGTGTTTTTTTAAGGTGTACGTTTTGTGTAAATTGCCAAACTTCTTGGCATAAATTTGCTTATTATCCTTTTAATGTCGGCAATCTCTAACGATGCTCTGCTTTCATTTTCAGCGCTGGTAATTTGTGTTCTCTCACTTCCTCATTCTTGCTAGGTGTTAGTCAAATCCATTAGTCTTTTCAGTGAACCAACTTTCGAATGTAAAAATTTTCTCATTTGCTTGCTGTATTTAATTTATTGATTTGTGTTCTTTTTACTCTCTTTTACATACTTTGGCCTTAGATTATTCTTGTATTTCAATGTTATCAAGAGTTAACCTTAGATTTTGATTTTAGGCTTTCTTTTAGTTTCCAACATTAGCATCTTAATGCTATAAATTTCCCTCCAAATACTGCTTTAGCTGCATCACATATAATTGGATATATTTTTTATAATCAGTAAGATTTATTTTCTCATTAACCCATGTGATTTATTATTTGATCAGTAGCTTATTTAAAAATATGTTCTTTAATTTCCACATATTTGGGTTTTATTTTCTAAGACATCTTATTATTTATTTCTAATTGAATTTTACTATTGCCAGAGAACATACATTGTATGATTTCAATCCTATTAAATTTATTGAGTATATTTTATCACCCCAAATATGATCTGTCTTCATTGATGTTTCTGTTGCAGTTGAAAAGGATGTATATTCTGCTATTTATGTAAGAAGTATTCTATCAGTGTTTAGTAGGTCTAGTAGTTTGATAGCATTATTCAAATCTTCTAGATATCTTCTGGCTTCTTCTTTAATTGTTCTTTTAATTTTTGAGAAAGGATTGTAAAAACCTGCGAAATGATCTATTTTTTTAATTTTGTCAATTTTTGCTTTATATATTATGAAGGTCTGTTATTAGTCAAATAAAAATTTAAATTGTTATATCTTCCTGAATAATTGACTATTTGTCATTTTGTAATGTCCATATATATCTTGGGTCATACTAGTTTGCTTCAAATAATAGCAATATTTATATAGGCCTATAACTTTCTTATGCCTACCATCTGTATTTCATATATATTTTTCCCCATCTAGTAAGGTTCAATATATCTAATTGTATATGTCAATTTTCCCTTTGGCATACAGCATGTTCTTAGACCTTGGCTTTTTCCATTAGTATATGTTATTTTTATGTACGTGAGATTTTATATTTCTATTTTACATCTTAAAAACATTTTAATTTGTTTTGTACTCTTACTTTTTATATTTTAAAATTTATTTTACATTTTTTGATTCTCCTTTATCCTTGTTTCTCTGTTTACCTTTACCTGCATTATTTTTTTTATTAACTAAACATTTTTCTTTTGAATTTTATTTTGATATGTCCATTTGTTGTTGCATTCAATTTTTAGAGTTTCTCTAAAGATTACGGTATATTTCCTTCACACTTTGTAGTTTACTTAACATTAATAATGTATCAGTATATATAAAATGTAGAAAAGTTTCAAATATGTAGGAATATTTATTCCATTTCTAATATGTAGAATTATATATGCATCATATCAATAGACATTATAAAACTAATATAATATTAAATTTGTTATTTTAAATAATATTATGTATTTTATAGAAACTTCAGATGAAGACATAGTGTTTTAAAAAATTTACCTATATCCATCATTTCTGATTCTCTTTTTTACCTACATTCTAAAATGTCATGTGATACACCTCTTCAGTCTGAAAAAGTTTCTATAGCTTTGTTGCAGAGAAAGTCTTTGGGGCACAAACTATATTATTTTATTTTAATGGAATATGGCTTTGTTTTAATTTTTTTCATATATTACTATTGCTCCATATGCAATTTTGGGTTGACATTTTTTTCCTTCCAATATTATATAGATGTTATTTCATTGTCTTCTCTCTTCAAAGCCTCTAATGAGTTCGTAGCCAATTTGATTCATTCATTTATGTAATTTTTCATTATTTTTCTAGTTGATTTCAGGATTTTCCTTTAATTTCACTAATTTGACTTTGGTGGGCCTAAATATGAATACTTTAGTATGTTTTCTCTTTGAGGTTGCCTGAACTTTTTGAATTTGTAAATTTATATCTCTATCTATGGAGATATATGTCTATTTCTATAACTATCTACATTGGAGGAATTTTCAGCCATACTTCTTCAATAAATTATATGCTACATTTTCTCTCCCCTCTCTGGGACTCCAAATGTTAGACATTTTAATATTGTCCCAGCAGTTCATGAAGCTGTTTATATTTTTCTGTCTCGTTATGTTTTTAATAAAGATTGAATCATTTATTTATGTTAATCAATAACAAGTTTACAAATTCTTCTTTCAACATGAATCTGATATTATCCTGATCTATTATATCAAAAAATAGATATTTCATGTGTTAGTTACAAAATTCTATTTTCTTCTTTATTTCATTTCTAATTCTTGATTGGGTGTTTCTACCCTGTCATCCATTTCAAACATATTTTCATTCAGCATAATTGAAAAAAAAAAACCTACCTTAAAATTTTGTTTATTATTTCTCACATATCATTTGGGGGATGGTCTCCTCTCCTGATGATTTATCACACATTTCTTTGGGTGCTCTTTAATTTTTGGATTATATGCTGGACACTGCATAATGAATTGTAAAGATTCTGAATTTTGTTTATCTGAAAACTACACATGTTAAAAATATGCAATTAGCTTGGCTGAGCTCAAACTTCAAAGACTATCTCCACCAAGGCAGACACCAACTGAAATTTCTTCAGTCCTTCAGTCTGCACTATACTTCTTTGATTGTGCCTCATGCATATCAGGTTAATTGTTCAGTCAGTGGTTTGGGCAGAAATTTTCCATGTTATATGGGTTTTCGAATGGTGACACTCTCCCTCTTGGTTTTCCTCTTTCACTTTCCAACTAGTGTGGTTTCCCCCAATTGTCTCCTCCATTTCTTTAAGCGTTTCCATCCCCACACAAAACACTCCACATGGCCAAAACTGGAACCTATCCTCAGAGTACAAACTGCAAAATAGGTGAAGCTAAAATAAGGCCATTTATTTCTTCCTATGACAATACCCCATTAGTATGTGTCTGCTTTTGTTCACTCTCCAGTACCTTGAGTTAGGTTTCATGTAATGTCCAGTATATATTTGTTATCTGAGGAAGGAATATCACCATAAATGTTACTTATAACTCTCCATTGTGCCTTTATTATCTTTTGAAAAAGAATTGACATATTTTTCGTAGTTACTGAAGTATAGCTGGCATACGATGTTGTATTAGTTTCAGGTGTACAACATAGTGATTTAAAATTTCTGTACATTATTCAGTGCTCACTGCAATAAGTGTAGTCACCTGTCAGCATACATTATTACAATATTCTTGACTATATTCCTTTTGCTGTACTTTTTATCTCCATGACTTATTTTATAACTGGAAGTTTAAACCTCTTAATTTTAAGGATAATATGCTTTGTAAAATCTATAAAAGCATTAATCTCTATTTTTTTAAATTAATGTTTATTTATTTATTTATTTTTTTTTGAGAGAGAGAGAGAGAGAGAAAGAGTGAGTGGCAGAGAGGGAGAGAAAGAGAGGGAGACACGGAATGTGAGCTCCAGGCTCCGAGCTGTCAGCCCAGAGGCAACCTGGGGCTCAAACCCATGAACTGCGAGATCATGACCTGAGCTGCAGTAGGACGCTCAACCGACTGAGCCGCCCAGGTGCCCCAATATTAATCTCTATTAAAACAAAGTCCTACTAAGATATATATCTACATAAGTGAAACCACACACACACATATACATAGAGGTACACTGACACCTTCCCTGAGATTAACTATTAATATATTCGTTTATATAGTTCTAGAATTATATCTGTACTCACATTTTACTTTACAAAATAATATGTTCGTGTTTGTGTGTGTTTGCAAACACTGACATTATGCTAAATCTTATTCTGACATTATTTCTTTATCATTATTTTTTGACTTCTATCCACATCATTCTGACCTTCATTATCATCTTCTTCACCACAAAACCTAACATTTATTTTGTGTTTACTATATTCCATTTTTACTCATGCTAGTACATGTACACATTTTTATTATACATTATATAAGGTGTCTATAATTTAAGCATATATTGCTTCCTTAAACTTTTTGTTGAGAAAATGTGTCTTGATTGATATTAAGCATCTAAAATAGAGTGCTTAAAGCTCACAACCTATAAATAATAGACTTACGTATATATAGAATGCCTATTTTTGTCACAGGTTCAAAAGTGTAATACAACACAACTTATTCAGGTAATTATTCAGGTATTCACATATTGCAGCATTAATGTTAAATCTTATACAAATTATATTGTCAACTCACTGCATGTATATAAAACATTAAAATAATCAATTAGGTGGGTAAGATTAGGGCAGATTAAGAACCATGAATGCACTGCTAGAGACTGTAAATTATGCGTAAGCAGCAGAAAACTAAGAAAAATCCCCAGCAGTGGAACAATAAGGTTACAATTACTTGATTAGCAGTTTGAATGTCAGTCATAAGTTGTAGGATGTTATGACAAGAATAATAATGATCAAACCCTTGCAAAAGTTTCAGGAAGATGGTGTGTACTGGAATCATGCAGGAGAAGAAAATTATAAGAAGGGTATGGATGCTAGAGATTATGTATATAAAGAAGTAAATCACTGTAACAAATTAACATCTTGGTGTTAAAGCACACAAAAAAATGTGCAAATAAATGCCAAATGAGGTCTAGATATTAAACAATATTAAAAATGAATCAGAGCAAAGCAATTGTTTTTAAGTATCTAAGGATAACAACTCTGAGTCTTAAAATCTTCCTTTTGCTTCTCTTGTCAGAAATAGTTTATGTTTATTTTCAAAGAATTGCAGCCTTTTATTTGGAAATATAGCATTGTGGGAAGTGCTCAAACATACATACTACTATTTAAACACAGAGAAGAAGGTTACCTAAATTGCTCAGAACTGATAAATTACAGATGTAGGTGCAATAGTTACATTTCAATCAGCAGGTTAAGTTATTTCACCCACTGTGTTGAATAAATTATGCGAAACATATCATCAATTATGTAATTACAAGGGCCAAAACGAAGGGGACTTGTGTTTTACGTTTGTGCACGTTTAACAGACTGTTAATGCTCTCTTCAGTAATGCCTAAATCTATAGAAGTTATGCAGAGGAGTTGAATGTTTTACATATGTTCCTCTCAGATAATGATATATATATAATTTCTGTAATGAAATGTTCTAAAACATGCTTCACATCCTTTTTGATTAAAAAGAACTAATTTTAAATCCATGATTAATACAGAAGACTACAACTTGAAGCCTGTTGAACATTTTAAACTGAAGATATTCTCATTTTTGACAACTTTTTCTGTTTAATTTTCACAGGCATTACCTTTACTTTTGTTACATGTAAATGTAATAAAACTTTCTCCACTTGCCACTGCTGACTGGAAAAATATGTGTCTAGGTATTTCTTCTTTCATGACATATCTACTTCCATTTCCTTATTTATATTAAATCTTAAGTTTTTTTGTAAGTTATTGAACTGGAAGTTCGAACAAGTGATTCACTGTCAAAGAATAGGTTACTTGTTTATTAATATTTTAACATTATCTTTGGGCAAATATTAAAGCAATTGCCGTTAAATGAACTATTTAGGAATAAATTGCACCTGATACCAGAAATAATTGTTGTCTAGGACAATAGCATTACTTTGAAAGGTTTTTAGCCAAAGCATTTTTTACTTACCCTATTAGAACTGTTTTCAAACAGGAATCATAGGTGATCAACCTGTCTTGAAGATGGATATATTTCATTTGAAATTAAAACATTTTGTGTATTTTTTGAAAAGTCATATCTATATAAAGAACATTCCTCGATTCCTTGTAGTGATTTTGTGGGCTACAGAAAGTTTGCATTTTGAAAGTTTGCATTAAATGAAAGTAAAATAAGATTCTCTTAAAATGAGGCAGTGTCTGTTATGAACATTATTCTTAGAGTTGATTGCATGATTTAAAGTAATTATACAAAAGAGTTGACTATTGTGCATATATCACTGATATTAACCAAATAAGTGGTACACATCAAATAAAACCTTTCCCTGCCATAAAGATAATAGATCATTTGGGACACCTGGGTGGCTCAGTCGGTTAAGCTTTTGACTTTGGCTCAGGTCATGATCTCACGGCTCCTGAATTCAAGCCCCATATCAGGCTCTGTGCTGACAGCTAGGATCCTGGACCCTGCTTCGGATTCTGTCTGTCTGTCTGTCTGTCCGTCTTTCTCTCTCTCTCTGCCCCTCCCCCACTTACTCTCTCTCTCTCAAAAACAAATAAACATTAAAAAAATTAAAAATAATAGATCACTTAACTACATTAACTGTGCATATTAAGTCTTAAGTAATTGTATTCTTTTTTAATGCCATACATAAAAGTGATTTTCTCTTAGGGGGAAATAGTTCCTTTAATTTTATTCTGTCTGCTTTGCTGGTCTCTGATACTTTGATAGAAGGAAGTATTAAGAAAGAGAAAAAGAATGGGAGGGGGAAAGAGAGAGAGAAAGAGAGAACCAGACAAGTGATTGAAAACAGATTATCAACTATGAATGGAGAATGGGAGGAGCAGCCTTGAAGTGCTGCTTACAGTTTACTTCTATCTTAGTACTCCATTTTACTTCTAGCTTTGCCTGCACAATTATTTGTGTGACTTGGCCAGGTTATTTCCTCCCCTTGTACTTTTGCTTTCCTATCTGCAAAATGAAGCTGTAAGTAGTACTTCTATAAGGAGGATATTTATCGGGATTTAATGAGACAGTATCTGTAATGCACTTAGCTTTATAATTGCCACGTTATCACACAGAAGACACTAAAGAGAAATCGTCTCAGAACGATTTTTTTCCCTATATGATTTCACTTCTTAAAGAGATTGTTCAATTTCACTGAAAAACTCTGAAGGGAAAAATAAGGAGGATTTTTAGTAGGGAGATTTTATTCTTTATTTGCAAAATAAACTGTTTCATGCCTTGCATTTTTTAAGGAATGGTTTCTTTTATAGGTCAATTCTATGAAATGTTTGAAATTGGTCAAGGATATTAATTTCTTAAAGTCATCCTTGGTATTTTTTACTCTTGATTATTACTAATGCTTTATTAAAATATTTTAAACCAGAAAAGCCAATTTCTAGAGTAAAAGCCTGCTCTGCTAGTACAATTAAAACATATTAATTCAACACATATTTGTTGGGTGTTTACTCCATACTTGGTAGAATGCTAGCCATGGGTGGTACACAGAAGAGTAAGTCAGCCAGAATGAAATTTCAAACAAAGTCCAGCAGAGGGTTCTTTCAGCCTGAAAGCCACCCCCTTCAGGGAAATCTGGGATACATATTAAACCTAAGAGTTGTCTCTATCTGAATAAAGGGAGCTAGGTTCTTCTAATCCTCTAGGCCACAGTCATTAACTAACAGCTTGCCCAAAGGAAAGAGGTTTCCAAGAAGTTCTAACTCTATGCCCTGAACGCAAAGTGGTTCCAAAAGCTTGAAGGCTGACTGCAATAGAAAAGTCACAGGTGAAGGTTGTTGTAGGCAATTCAACATTTGAAGTGGTGAAAAGGGGTGTACATAAACTGTGAAAAAGGTACAAGATGATCTGAAGAAGCACTAGACATTTCCTCTACATATCTTCAACATAAATTTTATGATGACTGAATAAAATAAACACATATAACATTTACAGAGTCCCTGGAACAGTCAGAATTGAATAAGTAGTAAGGGTAAATGAAAAATTTTCAAGAATTTACAGGTGGGCATCAAGCCTAGCTTTGGTGGGGGGCATGACCCTTGAAAGGATAGTAAGAAAAAACTAAAGGAGTTCAGTGTCTGTGCTCTCTCAAGGCGTGGTTAAATGAGAAGACTTATTTTACAGAAATATAGGGATGAACAAAGAGTGTGAAAGGCAGAGAGAGCAGCAGGTGTAAAAGTCCCAGACAAGGAAGAAAAGTCATTAGAGAATTGACCCTGAGAGAGAGAAAGTTTAGAGGTCAATGAGTCATGTTAAGGATACATTACTTTGGGATTCATTCACTCATCCATTCATTCACTCAAGTAATGTTTACTGAGGGTTGTTTTTTGTTTGTTTTCACATACGAGGCGCTATTTTAAAAAGTGAATAAAACATGCATCATTGATCTAAATAAAGATCACTGTACTTGTGGCTTATAATAAAGAAGTCCAGACAATAAGCAAGAAACAAAATACATAAATAAAATATGTAGTATGTTAGGTGGTGACAAATGCTTCAGAATAAAGAAAAATATAGCATGAGGATGTCAGGAAGTGCTAGGAGGTTATATTTCCAAAGAGGGTGGGTAGAGTAGGTCTCATTGGGAAGATGACGTCTGAGTAAAGACTTGAAGGAGTTGTACTGAGCAACTGACATGACTAATATATTAATGGAAGAGTGAGGAAGTTAGTCTTGTGGAGAAGACTAAGTACAGAAGAGAGAAAATCAGTACATGATATCAAAGGGATAACAGGATCAAGATCATATAGACCTTATAGGCCATTGAAGGCAATTTACCTCTTGCTCTGAATGAAAAGAGGAGTGACTGCATGGTTTGAGTAGGGGAGGGTGATGATCTGAGTGGTATTAAAATATTACCCTATTGACTTTATTGAGAGCTGACAGGGGATGGGGGGTAGCATACGCAGTCAAACCAATGAAGAGCCTGTTGCCAATTAGGTGGAAGATTATGGTAGCTTGGAAATGTGCAGTGAAACTGGTGGATTCCAAATATATTTTGATGATACATCTAGGATTTCCTGGTGAACTGGAGGTAGTATATTAAAGAGAGGTGTCAAGAATGACTAAGATTTTGGCTCTGAGCAACTGGAAGAAAGGAATTGCCAATAATTAAACTATGAAGACTAAGTGTAGCATGTTAAGAGTGAGGACGAGACCAATTCAGTTTGGGATTAGTGATTGAGATGTGCTATCAGGCATTCAAGTGGAACGTCAAGTCAGTAGTAAGATACATATTTTGACTTTTGGAATTAAGTCTAGTTGAAAATAAAAATTTGGAAGTTGTTTGCATATAGATGGTATTTAAAGCCGTATGACTAAATGAAATTATGGAGAGAGTCTAGTTAGGGAAAGATAGGTTTTATGTTTTGTAAAAACATAACAAATCAGATAATTGTTTTAGATTGTTCTCCCTGGTAGCACAGAAAAAATACTTAGGCCTCTCCCCAGCTCTGATTTGTTAATCTTTAGTATGTAAATCAGAAAACAGAGGTGGGTGAACTTTTTGCTGAGACTGTTAGCAAGTTTTCTGGGAGCATTGCTTAAAAATTATTTCTCATCGAAACCTGTATCTATTGCTGCATAAAACTTAGTGGCCTAAAACAACAGATTTACTACCTGAGTATTTGTGGGTCTGGCAGAGATGAATCCTCTGCTCTAGAGTCTATCACAAGGCAGCAGTTAAGGTATCAGCCAAAGGTACATTCTCATCTGAAGTCTCAAGATGAGGAAGAATATTCACATCGCCTTCACAAGGTTGTTGACAGGGTACAGTGTCTCAGTCATATTTGAGCTGGGGGTCATATTTCTTCTAGATGCCATACTCACTTCCTTGCCACAGGGCCTTCAGCAGTTTCTTTCTCTTCAAAGCAAGCACGTGAAAAGAGGCCCAGATGGGGATGGGGAAGAAAGGGAAACAAGAGTCATACTTTTTGTAATCTAATCCAGGAAGTCTTGTCCCATTACTTTGTCATAGTCTATTCATTAGAAACAAGTTGGTAGACCCAGGTCACAGGCAAGAAAAGGGATTTCCCAAGACCTGAGTACCAGGAAATAAGATTATTGCAGACCATATCAGAAGTTACCTACCACAAAATAAATATTATTAAATAGTTATAGCATTAGATATTAATTATATTTACTAACAAGTTTAAATTGCTTCCTTGATCTCCTTTATATACTCCTAGAAAGATCATCTTTCCTTTCTAGAAACCATCCACCTGCTTTTTCATATTTCAGTAAAGAGTAATAATTTTTGTATGCAGTCTGTTGCTAGGTATTGGTTAGTACAGGATTTCTAAACAGTTAATATTGGTGCCAAGAATTGCGTGTCCATTTCACCCTTTTCTGGTAAATTTTAGGGAGATCATCCATGTGTAATTATGAAAAAAGTAATCATTTAGGAATGTTTTTCACCTTCGAAATAAATGTGTATATAAACTCAAGTAAAGTAGAAAATTACATGATGTTGCAGGGTAAAGGATATTAGCTATGCTCATTTAGAAAACTTCCTTTTCTCATTTCTCAGAGTCTCCCCCAGCCCTTGCATGTGATGACATACATTCACACACAGATGTGTTTATGTCTATTCTCTCAAGAAGAGTTTGAAAAGCTCAAAAGAAGTTAACGTAAGAGGCTTTGCCAATAAAACGTCTATTCTTAATTACAAGGGCCCCAAATCAATTTAGTTTCATAGAAATTCTCATTTCAGTTTTCTTCTATGCTCATTTCTGTTTGTCACTTTCTTGCTGCCCCTTGATTCAGACTGTCAACAACTGACATAATATGTTCCTACACCCAACATCTGATTTCTGCCACCAAACTTTACCCCTGTGCAATGACAGTAAAATACCAATGTCAGTCTAATGATATTTATCAGACATGATATGCATTTGGATCTCCATTGGTGATAGATTGGAGGAAAATTTGAATACCTACATTTATATAATGTTGCTCATCGTGTCTGTTTTAAGTAAATACCTCTTACATTCTGCTGTGAAGTCAGTTTCCATTTTTCATCACTAAGGGTTGCTGAACATTATAGAGTGGGATTCACGATTTTTCATAAGAACATCAGGTAGATGATTCAAGAACCATCAAACTGTTATTAATTAAATGCACAATAATTTTAAATTGTAAAAATTATACAAAATCATAATTACAGAATGGTAGATTGAATTTATATTCAAATATGATGGAGTTAGCAGAAATTACATGGCCAAGAACTTATTTGAAGAAAGAATTTTCCAAACAGAAGGAACAGAGTATACAAATACATGTTTATAAAATATGTAAGCCATCAATTTATAAGACATATAAGTTAAAATATCTATGCTTTAATAATACCGTGGGTCAAAAAAGGCCATTTTTACTTTGTCCATATTCCTTTTTTTATAATCACATCACATTTTTATTATTTTTTAAAATATAATTTATTGTCAAATTGGTTTCCATACAACACCCAGTGCTCATCCCAACAGGTGTCCTCCTCAATGCCCATCACCCACTTTCTCCTCTCCCCTACCCCCCATCAACCTTCAATTTGTTCTCAGTATTTAAGAGTCTCTTATGGTTTCCTTCCTTCCTTCTCTGTAAACCTTTTTCCACCCTTCGCCTCCCCCCCAGTCTTCTGTTGAGTTTCTCAGGATCCACATATGAGTGTAAACATATGGTATCTTTCTCTGCCTGACTTATTTCACTTAGCCTAACACTCTCCAGTTCCATCCACATTGCTACAAATGGCCAGATTTCATTCTTTCTCATTGCCAACTAGTATTCCATTGTATATATAAACCACATCTTCTTTATCCATTCATCAGTTGATGGACATTTATTTATGCTCTTGCATAATTTTCCTATTGTTGAAAGTGCTGCCATAAACATTGGGGTACAAGTGCCCCTATGCGTCAGCACTCCTGTATCCCTTGGGTAAATTCCTAGCAATGTTATTGCTGGGTCATAGGGTAGATCTATTTTTACTTTTTTGAGGATCCTCCACACTGTTTTCCTGAGAAGCTGTACCAGTTTGCATTCCGACCAACAGTGCAAGAGGGTTCCCATTTTTCCACATCCTCACCAGCATCTATAGCCTCCTGATGTTCATTTTAGCCACTCTGACTGGTGTGAAGTGGTATCTGACTGTGGTTTTGATTTGTATTTCCCTGTTGAAGAGTGACGTTGAGCATCTTTTCATGTGCCTGTTAGCCATCTGGATGTCTTCTTTAGAGAAGTGTCTATTCATGTTTTCTACCCATTTCTTCACTGGATTATTTGTTTTTCGGGTGTGGAGTTTGGTGAGCTCTTTATAGATTTTGGGTACTAGACCTTTGTCTGATATGTCATTTGCAGATATCTTTTCCCATTTCGTCGGTGCCTTTTAGTTTTGTTAATTGTTTCCTTTGCAGTGCAGAAGTTTTTATCTTGATGAGGTCCCAGTGGTTCATTTTTGCTTCTAATTCCCTTGCCTTTGGGGATGTGTCAAGTAAGAAATTGCTGCGGCTGAGGTCAGAGAGGTTTTTCCTGCTTTCTCCTCTAGGGTTTTGATGGTTTCCTGTGTCACATTCAGGTCCTTCATCCATTTTGAGTTTCTTTTTGTGAATGGTGTAAGAAAGTGGTCTAGTTTCATTCTTCTGCATGTTGCTGTCCAGTTCTCTCAGCACCATTTGTTAAAGAGATTGTCTTTTTTCCATTGGATATTCTTTCCTGCTTTGTCAAAGATTAGTTGGCCATACTTTTGTGGGTCCAATTCTGGAGTCTCTATTCTATTCCATTGGTCTATGTGTCTGTTTTTTTGTGCCAATGCCATACTGTCTGGATGATTACAGCTTTGTAGCATTTTTATACACCAATAATGAGGCAACAGACAGACAAACAAAGAAACTGATCCCATTCACAATTGCACCTAGAATCATAAAACACCTAGGAATAAACCTAACCAAAATGTAAAAGATCTGTCTGCTGAAAACTATAGAAAGCTTATGAAGGAAATTGAAGAAGATACAAAGAAATGGAAAAACATTCCGTGCTCATGGATTGGAAGAATAAATGTTAAAATGTCAGTACTACCCAAAGCAGTCTGCACATTCAATGCAATTCCAATCAAAATTGCATGAGCATTCTTCTCAAAGCTAGGACAAGCAATCCTAAAATTTGTATGGAACCAGAAAAGACCCCAAATAGCCAAAGTAATATTGAAGAAGAAAACCAAAGCGGGAGGCATCACAATCCCAGACTTTAGCCTCTACTACAAAGCTGTCCATATTTCTTATAAATATACTTTGAGAAATGGAGTAGAGATCCAAAAAACCCTGTGAGAAGAGGCTATCATTCATCACTGAAGAGTTAAAAAAAAATCAAGAAAAATGGGATTGAAAAATCCCTTATTTCCATTTAATGAAAATAAAATTATGTAATACATTAAACAAAGTATCAATTCTATTATATTTTAAATATAAATGATGAGAAATATGTCCATTTAAATCTCTGCTTCTTCTAAAATTTATCTTCCTCCAAGTTTCCACAAGATACTTGAAAACTTGAAAGTTTGCTTTACTGGCAAATAATACTAGTCTAAAAGGAATTTTTCCAAACGGTATCTATATGTACTTTCCCACATCCCTGATTGCTTCATGGTCCCCAAAATGAAACAGTCCCCTAAGATATGCTACTGGCTTTTCTTAAATGCTTTTTAGCTACTTCATGTTGGATTGTCTAAGGATTGAGAATACTCTGTGTTTTCTCTCTTCTAATGCTTCCCTGTAAAGACCTTCACGCCTTCTCTTCTATACATGCTACCTCTTCCTTCAATTGCCAAACTTCTCCTATTTCTAACTTCTCTCATTTTACTTTACCTTTCTTTTTTTGCTAATCAATGTAGCTTAATAGTATAGTATAACATAGTATAGTTTAGTATAGTATAGTATAGTATAGTATAGTATAACTTAGTATAATAGTTATAACCAGAGATTTTGGGGCCAGATAAAATGTGTATTTTTTCTGGCTCCAACACTTACAAATATTTAGATATTTTTATTTTTATTTATTTTTATTTTTTTTTTTCAGCGTTTATTTATTTTTGGGACAGAGAGAGACAGAGCATGAACGGGGGAGGGGCAGAGAGAGAGGGAGACACAGAATCAGAAACAGGCTCCAGGCTCTGAGCCATCAGCCCAGAGCCCGACGCGGGGCTCGAACTCACGACCGCAAGATCGTGACCTGGCTGAAGTCTGACGCTTAACCGACTGCGCCACCCAGGCGCCCCTAGATATTTTTAACTTTAGGCAATTTACTTAATCTTTCTTAGCCTCAAACTCCTAATCTATGTAAAGGGGTAACAATACCTTTGGCATAAGACTGTGGTTACAATGAAATGAAATGACAGGGTAAATAGAGCACAGCCTGGTATGTGGTAGGTAGTCCATAAATGGTAGCTACTATGAAGATGATGACGATAATAAAGAAAACAATGATGGCACTCAGGAAAAGGAGCTCTTTTCTACTCCCAGTGCAATTTTTCAATTTGTAAAAGATAAAAGATTAGAAAGTAAAGCTATATATACTAGAATAGTAAATGTGTGCTTAATGTGGCCAATATCTTGATCAAAGTGAGAAACTAAATATGTACATATCCATTGACTATATGCATTTAAGATTAGTGTGCTTTTTATAATTTATATGTGTTGCATCTCAATCAACATGTTAAAAAATAAAATACATTCTTGATATTATCTCCAAATGAAGCTCTGGGTACAATCAGAAATATCCTGATATTTGTGAATGAGAGAAAATGTTTACAAAAGCCATAAACTTGTCTGTGTCCTGGGCTTCTCTTCACCTCTAAAAAGTCCTATCTCTCAAAGTGATCAACTGATATTAGTTTATTAACTTAGCAAAGCATGTTTTCACTACCGTATGCCCATTTTGAGGTCAATTTATGTCCCCTTCCAATCTTCTTCCAAGTCTCTAAAGCATTCATATAATTTGCTTATATATATTGTCTATTATCTCTAGAGAATCCTAGAAGTTGTATTTTGATTCCTTGGAGAATGCTTGAGTAGAAATAAAGTGAGACATTTGTTTTGTATCCTTTGTCTATGGGAGGCAGTTTATGTGGTGGTTAACAGCATAACCTTTGGATTTCAGTAGAAATAGTAATAAATAGAAAATTCTTCGATAAAGCCAACTATGTGCCAAACACTGGTTTAGCACTTTACAAATATTAAATACAGATACGATCCTATCCTTATGACAATTCTGTAAGAGTTGCAAATAGCATCCTCAGGATGCTGTTAGCACCTTTATTTATTTGCTGTTTGCAAATTTATGAAGTGAGTGTGGGCATGTTCCTTAACTTCTCAGGGCCACAGTTTGTTCTGCCAAATCCACGTCATTTCAAGTGACAGTTTGATTAGTGAAGCAGACATCTCAGAGAATAACTAATTAATAGGAATTAGATCTTATAGTTATGAGAGTAGTATGTATAAGAATATTACCTCCAGTATGGGATCTGAAATCAGCTGGACGGGCAATCAGGATTGAAAATTGAGATGAAATAAGTGAGAATGAGGACGAACTGGGACCCGTGTGAGCAAACTGGAATATACACGGTCAGTTGATACCCACGTTGATCTCACACCAGCCCCAGCCTTGATGATGTGGTTGACTTGCTGGATAAATTGGTGCCTGTCAGCATATCACTGCACACACCTGACTGAGGATTCAGAGAAGCTGAAAGAGATTGGCAGGACATGGACTAGCTGCTCATATGTGGATACTGACCTGCCTCAGCTGGATTTGCCAGCTGATCAGTGACAAAGTACATGGGCTAAAAAGCTACTACCCCACACAGAACTCTGGAGTGTCAAAATGGCTGCCTATCCATTTTCACCTTTTAAGTGTGTGTGTGTGTGTGTGTGTGTGTGTGTGTGTGTGTGGCCAACCCTAGCTGAGCCCATACAGAGATTTCAGATGTGATAAAATTAATTTCTTGTAAGGTGTTTTTGTGAGGATAGTGAGATTAGTGAATGTAGAGTCCTTAGTACAATGATTCCCTCTCCCAAATTTGCCGTGGGCAAAAAGGAACTTACTCACCCAGGCATACTTCCCTTCAGGAAGAATCCTGTATCCAGTAGCTGATTGGTGTAAATGAATTACAAAAGCCTATTCCTTTTGTCTCATTTTAAATTAACTGTTAAAAACCACACCGGATCAAAGGTTTCCCGTGGAATTTGCTACAGCTCCTATGTTCAGCTTTCCATCTAATCTTACTACCTTCACTCCCCAGTAGGGGTATATCCCATGGGCAGTTCCCGGGGCTCTTCCGGCTCCTGTCTCTGCCGCTGAGACTTTCTCTGGAAACCTGACGTAAGACAGGAATCATACCACAGGTGACCATAGAAAACAAGAGGAGATGAGAACCCCCATCACAGAGGCAATCACCATCCTCAACAGTGTCAATAACATTGCACTCTCATTCGGGAACCAGCTTAATCTTGCTTGTATTAACGAAGCCCAAACCTTTTTCTATGACCAGGGCCTGATCACTGCTGACAAAACTATGAATTCAGGATGTATTTTGTAAATCATTTAATAACTGAATATTATTATGAAAAATAAAAATAATTTGAATATTAATAATTAACTATAAGTATAAATATTTATTTATTTATTTTCTTTCTTTATTTATTTAAAGTGTCACATCCTCACTTTCCACCTTCTTTCTTGCTTATTGGAAAGACTGAGGTCTGAAGGAACTAGGGAAGCTGTGTATGGAGGATCATGTCAAAGCTATTGCGCGTGACTGTAGCCATAAATGACTTTGTGGAGCATTGTCTCCTACATGAAATATAAATAAACCATTATCTCTCTTGGAACACTGAATTTTTTAATCTCATTGCAGCAACCTATCATTTAGCCCCTGCTAATACCCAAAGCCATGAAGTAGTTGAATCAGTTTTATTTAATGCAAAAAAAAATCATAAACACACTCCATACTACATACTACCTCCCCAGCGTTTGCAAACCAGGTAGAGAAACTCTCTGGGTGAGATCTACCTTTCCTGACTTAGGACTGATAGAAATAAGAAACAGGGTGGCAAAGACAGTTCAAACTTCTAGACAGCTTAGCCTATGAACAGGTAGGGCGTATAGATGCAGCAGGCAATGCTCTGCTTATTTTAACTTTTTTATAGCCAGAATCAAAAAATGAAAATAGAATTCAGATGACCAACTGTGAGTCTCTTGGCCACTGTGTCTTTGTATCTCAATAGGCATGCAGTGTTTTATATTATTCCACAGTGAGGATCTCTGCAATGCAAACATCTTTTCCCAGTAATGTGAGACACAGAGGAAGATGCATTAATATTGGTAGTTTCTTAGAGAACTATGGAGAGGTCTGTACAGATAACTTACTCCCAGGAAGTGACATCAACACAGACCAACTAGAGCCTTGAATATGGCTTCATACATATAAGCAGGACAATCAGACTCTGAACACAGTAGAGTCATCATTTTAATATCCTGACTTGAAATTTGTCTTTTTATTTATTATTTAAAAGAAAATTATATTTGAGACAACAGTGAAAAGTGATTACCTTAAAGAACAAATAATGTGTGCAGTGGAAACAGAGTAGACAAATATAAAGACATATTTAAGCGAAGCCTGACTAATGCCAACACCAAAGACCTTCCAGTAAAAGGAAAGATTATGAAGAGTTTCAATTTAAGGCTTACTTCTCATTTACTTTAAAACAAGGTTTTCTAACATTTGCCTTCTCCTCTACCCGAAGTTTTAAGCATTTCTAAAAAGGTGCATATTCTATTTCTTATAGAGACAGTCTATATAAGCTGAAATTTGAAGGTAACTGGCAACCTATTTTTAGTTCCTTCTCAGTTCAAAGGATACTTCCTCGTTGTGTATAGAAGTTAGAATTCTTCTCTAGGGTGAAATTAGGAAGAAGAGAAAGTCTGTTAACAGTATATATAAGAAATCAAGGATTTTTGTATTTTGTACAAATTTGAAGGTTAAAATACACTTTTAAATTAAAACACGGAATCTATAGATATTTTGACATGTTTCATACCAATTACCCATCCTCTGCTGTGTTGACTTTCTTCATCCTCTTAAGAATCTTAGAAGAGTTTACCAAGTACAGCCACTTCCAAATACCATATTGCTTAATAATGATTAATACACAGAACCATTGTGTCACATTTCACTCTTCAAAAAATAAAGTATTTTAAGTCAAATAGTTCATCTTATTTTGATTTGTTAAAAAGCATATCTTTATTTATTGAAATATCCACTTTATTATTTCAAGCAATAGAATCATTTCCATGATGGAGTACCTTTCCTGCCAATATATCCAGGCTTCCTAATACACATGTTCAGTCTTTTTCGCATACCCTGTCTCTTTCTCTCTGTCAGGAAGAAATATATGTGTTGTTTATTTCTATGATTTGTTAGTGAAGTGTAATTATCAGCAACTGAAATGATAACATTGGACATATATATTACCTGTTGCAGAAAGAATTTTATCTCAAGGCCATTTATTCAAAAGAAACTAGTTTTATTCTTTTTGTTTAGTTTTTATTGAAGATATTCTCCTTCAATATAATAAAAAGAGTTTACTGCTAATAAAAAGAAAGCATTTGCATGCCTGGGATAGGTCATACATCATACATTAGAATGTAGAACGTTCATGGAAATACAGTATTTGTATAGCTATCTTTGGTGAGATCATGGAAATAGATGGTTCTTTATTTTGTAAGAGCATACCATTATGAATATTGAGCTATTATGCTTATGGTGTATTTTGCCATAAAGCTAAAGCAAAAGCCTCAATTTAGACTTATGTAAAACTATGAAATCATTTTTAAATGAAACAAGGCAATTAACTGTTTTTCAATTGTTTTGCATCACGTCAACAAAATTTGTTTTCATAAACTGTTTACTTCAGTCCACAATATCCCTAACACTCTCCCTGGTGCTCGAGAGAAGACCCTGCTTAGGTATTTCTACTGCCATGTGCCACTCAACTCTCATTCTCGTCACAGTTGCCATTTTGCATTTATTTTGATGTTTACTTAATACTAGCGTCCTTCCCTAGACTCTTTTAAGTTCTGTAAGGGCAGAGATACTGGTTTTTTTTTTTTGGGGGTCATGATTTAGTCCTGTGTTTCTGACACAACGTGGAACATATAACAGAAATAAATAGTTATTCAGTTAATGTCCCAATGATCTTTTAATGTATGTTTTCATCTTTTTTGACATTTTATGTCTTCTTTTTTTATGTTTACTCATTTTTGGAAGGGAGAGTGTGACTGGGGGAGGGGCAGAGAGAAGGAGGGGACAGAGGATCCAAAGCCAGCTTCATGCTGATAGAAGCGATCCCAAAATAGGGCCAAACTCTCGAACAGCAAGATCATGACCTGATCTGAAGTTGGATGTTCAACAGACTGAGCACCCCAACACTTTATGTCCTCTTAAAAGCAGCATCAAAATACTTGCATCAAGGTGGGTGTCGCAAACTCAAATCTATGAGTATTTAAGAAAATAAGTTAACCTATTTGATGAGTGGGAGGTCAGTGCCCCAGAGCCCTGAGGAGACAGTGAAAGAACAAACTGCTTTCTATAGTTTAGTTTCACTACTAGGGCCTCATTCCCTGTGGCAAGTTGTAATGATACATTGGACCTTTGTTTTTTCAGTTTAACCCAGGGAGGTTGGAAGGGATTGTTAAATTTCTAGCTGAGCTCCCAAGATTTTTCTCAGTGGTCCCACAGAAACCAAGTTCCTGAGGGGGCAGGGCTCTGTCCCCTTCCCTTAAGCCAGAATAATTACATCCTTTGTGACTTGGCTCTCAAATATTCTGACCATATAGAAATATCTATGGATGCTATTTTCTATACTTTGAAAATGGATTAGGATGGTCTTGCATCCACCCCTATTCCTCAAGTGTCAAATGTGATAAACATGGCAGAGTAGGATTTTATTCCTTTCTATGACTTCTGATCTAACAACAATAATTGAACACTCACAATGAAAACATGCACATAGAATGTGTTTGGATATTATGTGAGCTAATACTAAACTGTAAAACCCATTCTGAAAATAATATTAAAACCATATTTTTAAAATGGTGTGGGGCATGTGGAACTATATAACTGCTGGGGAAGGGAAAGGGCAAAAGACAGCTTATTCCTCCCAGCCTTATTCATTTAACACCTATTCTAAAAGGAATATAAAGGTTAACAAGTGATTATATATCATTTATATATAATCTGGACATACATATTCATGACTTGTTCTTAATATTCGGCATTTCTTGGTAGTATCCCTTAAGGACATCAAAGGATCAGCGTTTAAAGTCATTTTGATATCTAAAAATAAGCCGTTTTTGCCTCAGTTATGCATATAGGAAGCTGTGTTTTCCGTCACATAGGTAAAAGAGGATGTAGTGCCCAGGCTTTGCTATGCCTATGGGAGGTACATGATGCTGTTGGTGAAGAAAAGGGGTCAAGAAACAACATATTACAGTTCCCACATTTCAGACAGTCAATTATCTGGGCTATTTTAGTTGCCAGTGGAAAGACCCATGGATGCATATATATCAAAGGAAAAACAACAAGGAAACGAAAGCATTTAATTCCCTTCTCTCCCTTCCCCTGGTGTTATTTCAAACTACCTTCACGTGTACAATTTGTATGAACAAAACATCTTATTACTACATTCACTTGAGCAGAGAGAAGATGTATTTATTGAAACTAATCTGTCACATAGCACTAATATCAACTGGAGATAAATAATGCAACGAAGATGGAATCTAAGGATGCTGGCATCTCTATCTGATATTATGTTTGGGTTTTGACAGTATCAACACTCATAACATTTGTAGGTAGGGTAAGAGAGAAACACATAATGTATAGTTCATTAGTGGATAATTGTACAAGAATGTAGGAGTCCTATTTTCTTTGACTCAAAAATGAATTAAATGGTGTCTAAGGTTAATGAAATATAGCCGACAAAACAACGAGACCAGGTCCAGCAAGTAATAGGAAGTAAGTTCACTTGGGCACTTGTGGGATCAAAAGTCAAGAAACTGAGGTTGAAACTGAACTTGAGAATAAAGCCTTGCGTTTTTATTTTTTTTAATTTTTTTTTAACGTTTGTTTATTTTTTTGGGACAGAGAGAGACAGAGCATGAACGGGGGAGGGGCAGAGAGAGAGGGAGACACAGAATCGGAAACAGGCTCCAGGCTCTGAGTCATCAGCCCAGAGCCTGATGCGGGGCTCGAACTCACGGACCGCGAGATCGTGACCTGGCTGAAGTCGGACGCTTAACCGACTGCGCCACCCAGGCGCCCCAAGCCTTGCGTTTTTAAATTCAAGCTACGTTTTGATCTTATCGGTTATCTACTAGGTGTGTGATTATGGCAACATGTTTAATCTCATGGAGCTGATTTCATCAGTTGTGAATAGGAACATAGCAACACAGTATCTACTTCTCCTGGTTGGCAGAAAGTCACATAAGTCAATGAGCCAAATATGCTTCCAGGAACTTACGTTTATTTATTGGTACGTAAAACATTTATGCTACTCATCTCTGCAGTAGGTGCTATGGATATAATGGTAAGATAACACAAAGTCCCAGTTTTAAATTATAATAGGGAGACAGATATTAAATAACAATAACAAAGGGTGTGTGTGTGTGTGGGTGTGTGTGTGTGTGTGTGTGTGTAAAATGGCAGGTATCATTTAAATAGGATATTTATAGAAAAGTCCTGAGGAAGATTACAGGATATTTATGACAGGATATATTTGATATTTTACTGCTATGAAAAGAAGATACAAAGTTCTGGGAAAGTGATAAGGAGGGCATTTGAATTAATAGAAACAACAGAAGTGGAATGATGAGGAAAGATCTACTGAGATGGCACTGCATTGAGATCTGAAGAATGAGCAAGGGTTACCTTGAAAAAGTGGCAGAATATGGGGAGAAAAGTAGCGTAAGTCCCATTGGACAAGAAGATGGAGAATAGAAGCCTCTGGTTAGGTTCAGGGGCAGGAAAAGGCTAGGTGCCTTTGATAGACTGTAAGAAAGACAGTGCGATTAGGGTATGAGGAGAGAATGTACAGAGAATGAAGGAAACTGAGGTTGTAGGTAAAGCCCTATAGCCCATTCTAGAAAATTAATGTTTATTGCAATGATAATAGCAGGTTTTCTTCAGACCAGTTGTGTTGTCCATACCTATTTGGAAAAAATTGTCAGGAATGCTAGGAAGGAGAGTCTAAAAGATGTGGAGACTTGATAGGGTCAAGTTATAGGAGTTCCCTCTGAGGGATGGTGGTACCTGAACTGGTGAGAGGAGACCAGAGAAGAGAGAAGTTGCTAACTAGGTAAATGTCTTATAGCTCTAACTTAGTGATGTAGAAAGGATCCCAATGAGTAAAGGAAACTCTCGCTTTTCCATATCCCATACTACACAAATTCTGGTGGCTATAAGTCTGACATTCATTTAATAGGGTCTTCTCTGGGGAAATACCTCATAAAGGTGTAGCATTGTGTGAATTGATTTTGCCATATTATATCCTTAGTTTAAGAACTTTGAATACATTGGAATGAAAGTGGTAGCAAAATTTGGAGATGAGACATTTATTTCAGTGAAATGACCAAATTTTCCTCAGAGTTTACCTACAGTTAATTATGCTTAGGGGTGACATGGAGAAACAAGCTTGCTAATTATGGAGTTGATGCTTAAATGATATCATGTGAAGTTAAATATGAAATACGGTAGTTTACAGAAAAAAGTGAATTGGATTAAGTGGCATAAACTTTATTAAACACTTTTTAAGCTTGAAATAAGAATAGTAAGTGATATTTTATATTATTTTTTGTATTATTCTGGATACTATAATAAATATTTTATGGACATAATTTCATTAATTCTGACAATAACTCAGTGGGTTAAAGATCTTGTATTATATTTTACAGATGAGAAAACTGAGGATTTCAGAGTTAGGGATGAGTCCAAGAAAATTAGTTACTGCCAAATGTAAACAGGGCTTCAATCCAGGTCATTGAAATTCAGAGTATGCTTTTATGCCACACTACCTACTTGTTTTAATGTAAGTGTGCTGTAACAAACGTGCCCTTTATATATCTTGGGTGACCAGGTAAAGTGACTTAGTCTGGCTTTCCATTGCCTTTTTTTTTTTACCATAACTTTAAATTCTTTCTTCTTCCTTCTTTACTGTCTCCCTTGCTCTATTTTATCCCCTCCTCCCCAATTTTTCTTTGCTCATTGAGCCTGCTAAATTTAAAGCCTTTATTTCTCCTGTTTTGTATGACTTTTGCACCTAATCTTATCTGTCTCCCTTGATTGATCTCTTCCTTTTTCTGATTACATACCCATCATCTCAGTTTGGTTTTCTAAGCTATAAGCTTCAATCATAGGACTTTCCCACTGATGATCATCTACAGGAAACTATGGCCATCGGTATTTACAAGCTCCAAATTTATTCCTTCCTTTATCTGCATCAGTATTATTAAATCTGGTCACCTTGTTGGATATCTTTGACAGTATAGGCCAGAAATGAAAACTGAGCCCCAAGTTCCAAAAATAGTTTTTAAGTATTAATTGTGTAAAATGGAAAATACCAGTCTCCAATGCCTTGTTTTGATTAGTCCCAGTGAAATGAGCTTAGTACAGTTTTCTTCTTCATGTCAAAACTTAAAGTAGAATCAAAATAGTATTTTCTTAATTACAGAGAGAGACTTGTATGCAAACTGGAGAAATGCCATACTGTGGAACTAGAAGAATATCATAACTGGTCATTACTGACATATATTGTCTTTTTTTCTCATGAAATGTGTGGTATGAAGTGATATTACCAAAGTAGCTTCAAAAACACCCAGCTAATTTATTCTGAGTGTAAAGTAAAATCATTTTTCAAGTACTCTACTTGTCAAACTGTTACAGTCTATTTCCCTCCGAGTCAAGATGGAGGCAGGTGATTCCAAGAAAGAAATTATAATATATAAATGAGCCAAAAGTTTTAAGAATAATTAAATAAAAAAGTCTCTCCTCTTCCCTGTCCCCCAGTGAAATTTGGTGCCACACTCATTTGACAACTTCATAATTTTGAGTACAAAAGCAGTACCGACAGGAAGGATTATGAAATGAACCCCAAACTGAGAGTTGAAGTATGGCTTGGCAATGTATGTGTAATAAATATTTATCAGCACCACAAGGATTGCAAAAGTGTGTGTTAAGATGAGAAGGCTGTTGGTTATCTTCTATATCATCAGCAAAATGTCCTACTACATTTATTTGTTTGTTTTTAGACATTGTTCTATGTTGATACTTTTCTTTATAGAAGCAAAAATAATAAAAAGAGGCTTAGAAAAAATACCTAATCCTGATACTGTAGTTGAGGTTCGTGTTAGAAGAAAATAAAAGAAAGAGAAAATAGGGTTAAGGTAGAGAAATGGGAGAACACTCCATGGGTGAGAAGACAGGGAAAGAATAAAGGAAGCTAATAGAACTCTATCAAATAGCTCTGCTATAGGTGCATTGAAATAAGACTTGATCCAGATCCATAGTCATGTTGTAGAGAACCTTTCCTTGACTCCCATACCACACACCACCTCCTTCATTTTGTTTATGACAGCCATTGTCTCCCTCAGGGCTTCGCATGGCTCTTTTCATCTGGGATACTATTCTCCTTGAATCCTCATCCACTTCTTCACTGTTTTCAGGTCTTGACTTAAATATCACCTTCTCAGTGTGTTCTACCATGTTCATCCAATTAAAAACTGTAACTGTATACCCACCTCTGAAAATGTCAAACTTCTCTTTACCCTGTGTTATTTTTCATAGTAACTTCTGCCTAGTCTATCATTTACCTGTATATTATGTAAGAGGTTAAAAAATGTTCAGAAAGAAATGAAAGAATAAGGTAAATATCATTCAAGCATGCTTTCTTCAATGTGTGAAAAAAAGGGACGAGAGGAAAGGATGCAGTGATTTATTTCATTTTGTTATTTAAAAAATAAAATAGAAAAAAGGAAGACAAAAAACAGGAAACAAAAATGTATGGTGCTAGGTTAATTTTTTTTTTTTTGAGATTATGAAGAAGGGATATTTAAAAGAAAACTTGCTATTGCTTCCCGATAAACCAGAGAATAGGCATGCATGCACATTATATGAGAAGAGGGAGTGTTTTATTAAGTTTCTGAAAATTTGGAGAGCATCCACGTTGGCATCTCCCACAATCATTATGTTTAATTCACAAAAATTTAACGTAGTTCAGAAGTTTTGAACTAGTGACTTCTGGCTGAATCACACTACCAGCTGTTTCATTAGGTGACGATGGTGGGTTAAAATGGAAAGAATGTGGAAGACTTAAGCTGACCTCACAGCTCTTCTCATACTTGTAACTGTCCTGTGCCTGACCTTCTGTTCATGCTTATTACCTTCAGGACCCCTCTGTGCCTTTGAATAGGTCACCCCACCTCTACCTGTTGAGTCACCATAGGCTATTCCTTCCTTGCTTTGGACTGACATTTTGAATAAAAAGGGAGTTGAAATCCCGAATGATGATGTTAATTTCTGTTTTACTCAATCAGGTAAAAATGGCGCAAATAGGCTGTTTTTAATTATTGGATCTGTAAGAGTCCAGGGGAGATTCTGCAGTTTACAAACGGATTAAATACATTTATAAAAGCAAGATAATTACCTGAGAATATACAAGCAAGCATGTACCCAGACCTTCTTTCAAACAAATTCATAATCAGGTTGTGATTCTACAACAAAATCTGGCAGACCATTTAAGTTTAGGATCTTATGGAAATCCTATTCTTCTATCTTGAAAGAGCTATTTGGACGGAAAGATGTATTGGAGGCAATCCAGCATATTTTCAACTTTTCCCAAATTAAGCACTATGATTCAATTTCTCTATTAACATTGTGGCAGATGAGAATATTTACAACAATTTTTCATTTTCTCACAATCTTTTATAAATGGGCATCCAATCTAAATCTCACTTCCAAATCTATATGATGCCGCTAATTTCCCCTTCCTATTTCACCACAAACGTTCAGTACCCACGTGTTTAAGACAAGATGTTACCAGATAGCAGCAGTTGATTGCATTTGGTCTTTTCAGGGCCAGGCTGGGAACTTTTCCTGGCTTTCAGTGAGAATTCATAATTGTTTCAAAACAGGCATTTCTACTATTTTTATAACTCTTTCTAAAATGACCATACCCACCTCACTGTATAACCCCAAATGAAGTGTAACCCTGTGTCTGAGGGGAAAAAAAAATACCTTCCTTTGGTTGAAAAAACATCACCCTTTATACTTGTAAATAAATGGACTTCATTCAGAGGGAGAGTGTAGGTATGGTTAGGGGACTTCGGCAAGGATGACACAGGTAAAGAAAAGACCTAAGAGACAGCTGAAAGTTTACATTTTGACAGAAGTTAAATTAGTCATTGAAAATGTCATTCTATAGAATGTCACTGAGAATGAATAAACAAGTTAATTAGGTTGGTTTTCTTTGTTTTCTTCTTTTGCTAAACTGAGCCAAACGAACTGTGATTCCAAAAGCAGCAACAAAGAAAAGAAAAAGCTGTTTATCCCCCCTAATCCTAAATTTCCTGATTTGGGGTCTTTCAGTTCTGATGCTTCGGGTAACGTGTTCATTCAAACATAAACGCGATCAGCATCAAAGGCTTAACATTCAGATTAACCACTTTTTGGCATCTTACCTCTTTTTAGTTTGAACTTGGAATCTCCTCCATGTACAGACCACTAATGAGAAAATCCTTGCTTATGAATTCAGTTCAGAATGGGAGCAGTTTTCCCCTCTCTCCTTTTGCATAATGTCGGCTTTGAAGTCAGGCAGTCCAAGAAAGTGATTGATCTCGCCCAAGTTCATAACTTTTTCAAAGTACTGCCGATATCATTAAATTTTAATTAACCCTTTGAGCTCCTTCTATGATGTAAAGATGAGGGAACATCAAAGGCTCGTGTGTTGGAGCAACAGTGGCATCTTTTGTGCTCACATTGCTTTTTAGAAGATATCTAAGATGCAAATGTTTCAACGGGGTCTTCAGCTTTTTGTGTGCGTGACATTGTTATGCTGTTGCTGGGGTAGAGCTAAAATCTATTGTTAGTCTTTCAAAGCTGCTTATTTAAGCATTGCTGTGTTAAGGGCTTAGAAGTAGTATATCTTTCCACCTTTTCTACATAAAGCATTAGAATCAAGGAGTCTGTTTAAAATGTCACTCAGTTTGCAGCTTCTTGTGGTATTGTCCTTCACCGACTCTCATTCATAATTAATCTCAGTTCCGTTTTATGATTTAACGTGTAATATTCTGCATGTGGTCTTGGAAAGTCACATAGCTGCATTCAAATCTACTGGATGAAGAAACTCAGGTATCAAGGATAGTGTATCCTGCCAGAGGTCATGGGATTTTAGACTGTACATGCATCGTGGAAAAGAAGAGCTTTTCTTGAAGCACTGGCAAGTATTTCTTGGGTGTGAACAGTGTCTGCCAGGCATTGTTGAAGTGTATAGTCATTGCCCTGATTAAATGAACATTGCAGTGAAGCAGAATTTGCAAACGTGGGCGTTCATGTTCTTGTGTCTCTTAGTAGTTCCAACAGTTACTGTCGAAAGGTGTGTGAATGCCTCCTAGTCCACTGGTACTTAATTAGGCCACTGGACGGTGTTAGCAAGTACAGGAAACCCATGATCCTAACATCCTGCACAAATCATTTGGAACTGACAGGGTCTCGTGTCATCCTTAGAAACTGAGAAACTTGTGTGATCGGACATAAGTAAATCTTGTTTGTGTTTTGGTTTCTCCATACTTTTACCTGACTTCTTCCTTCTCGCAGGGTTAAATGACGTAATTATACATAAGTGTTTTGAAATACTGAAATACTAACACTGTCTTACAGCATTAAGCTTCATAGCTTTCTATTTAGATAGAGTAAAAGTTAGCTAGAATGTATTTCTTTTTTTTTTTTGGTGGTCTTTATTTTCTGTCTTTTCTGTTTTAATATAAATATCCACTATCCACAACGTTCCCTCTAAAGATCCGTGGGAGGGAGAAGAAGTGATAAAACTCTTGATTGCTTCACTTCTTCAGAAGTAATGATAAGCTCATTTCCAAAGCCCAAATGCACATTTGCCCCTTTAGGGTCACTTTAATCAAGGCATTATCACAGATGATGCGTGTCTACCAAAATGAGATTTTGTGACCTACTGAAATGAACATGATCTGGGCTTCCATTTGGGGTGCCTGACTTAGTGACCTTCATGTTTATGAGATTTAAATTAAACCTGCATATATTATTAGGGGAAAATTCAATAATTTTAGCAATAATTAAAAAAATTGTTGATTTTCTCTTTCCTTTTAAATAGAATTTGAGTCAATTTTCGTGGAGATAATTTAAATACTGGACTGTTAAATGCCTTAATGATTCCAGAATTCCTGGAAAGGACAAATCCATATTTTAAAAATAAAGTAGGATTTAAAACAATGTAACTATTGTTTGGAGCTCAAGACATAGATGAATCTATGTGACAGATGTCTAGAATATAAACAATGTATTCTAACTACAGCACACAGTTTGTTTTGTTTTGTTTTTTTTCTTTTCTCCATATTTGAAGAAGACATGAGATAAATTAGTTTGAGAGGTATATGTATGTTCTTGAAATGAATGAAAATGAAGGAAAATTCAAATTTAAGTTTGGTTTTGTGACAGATGAGATTTCACATCAAGGCTCTTTCTTACCCACATTTCATAGTGTTGAAAAATAGCCAACTCTTAGGTCACAGTGCCAGTTAATGTTTCGAATTTCTCTTGAATGTTACTTGCATTTTTTTTCAAACTATTAATTATTTGCAGATTCTTACATATGTGTTCACCATGACATATAAAAATAGTAATCATGGAAAACCAGTCCAGGTTGCTTGAAAATAATATTTCAAAAGCCATTAATAAGAATTGTAAAAAAAATAAAACAAAATAAGCAAACTAGACTTAGAATAGTAAAAGGTTACAAGCTCTACTCTCAAAAGGGTTTGTTAAAAACTAAATTTCTGGGGTCGTCATAAAGATATATAAGGTGGAAATAATTTGGGGGCACATGTGCAAAAATGAGCTTAAAATAGGCTTTACATATATGATGAACATATGGTGATCTATGAATGCAGTGGCAAATGGGATTCACTAAATAATATGCCCATTCCTCTTTTTCTCTCCAATTTCTCTGTTGAGTAGAAGCCAGAAGAGATTATAATTAAAGTTATTCCGAGGAAAAACAAGATTCTGAATTGTGAATTGTAAACCTCCTTTCGATCTCTTTCCTCTGACTTCCCAAACTCTACTTTGGGAGTCTTTGCTACTTGAGGGCAAAATGACATCAGTGTTTATTCAGGGTAACCTACTAAGTAGAGCGGTGTCATAGTAGCAGAAGAGAAAAGTCACAGTTACTGTCTGTAAAAGGAGTGGGGAGTTGATTTCTTAACTAGTGATTATATTCAGTGTCTGTTTTCTCAAAACCCTTCTGATTTTGATCATTATCATACTACTACTACTGTTGACAAACTTTTACTAATGTTGCTAAATAGGAAATTTCAGAAATTGCACCAGAAGCTTTAGATGTATTATTTGACTGTCAGAACGATTCTGGAAGATACATGATATTACCTCCATTTCACAGATCAAGTAACTGAGGCTCTAAACAGTTCAATATCTTGAGGGACTGGCCATAGTCTGACTCCAAAGTCCTTACTCTGTTCTATTGACCCAAGGTGAGAATAGAGTTCCAAGTGCTGTGGGAACTCAAAGGAAAGAGAGAGAGATTTAGAATTTAGCAGGAGGCAGCTTTAGAAATGAATGTCAAGGGATTCCTCAGATTTTTTTTTAAATTTTCTTTAATGCTTTTTATTTATTTTGAGACAGAGAGAGACAGAGCATGAGAAGGGGAGGGGCAGAGAGAGAGGGAGACAGAGAATCCAAAGCAGGCTCCAGGCTCTGAGCTGTCAGCACAGAGCCCGACCCGGGGCTCGAACTCACAGACTGTGAGATCATGACCTGAGCTGAATTCGGACGCTTAACCGACTGAGCTACGCAGGCGCCCCAGGATTCCTCAGATTTTAACAAAAAGTGATGCAAAGAATGGAGACATTTGTGACAGAGAAAAATAGGAAGAACTTCAATATGAGATGTATAGGATGAGGAAAAGATGTGAGAGTTGTTTATGTTCCACAGAGGAAAAAAAGAGTTTGTTTTCAGAAAGCCTATGATCTTATGGGTTACCCTATCCCAAAAAACCACATTTATGCCTCTAAATCAGAATCTTATTTGAAAAATTAGAATTATTTCATTTTTAGTTTTTAAGCTGTCTTTGAGAAATCTTTATTTCCAAATCTACCACATTAGAGAGAGGAGTATGGGAAAATGTCAATTAAAAATCTGAATTATGCATTGGACTTGGGAGTAAAAGCTTATGAGCTAAATTCCAGACTAGATCTGTGGGCATGAAGAAGCGATTCACGTTTCTTTTCCTTTATCTATTTCTTTGCAAGATAGTTGTGAAGATCCAATATGAGAAGGCATGCTCAATTGTTTAGCAAAGTTTCTATTATATAATGAGAGCTCAAGAATCATAAGGTATTATTATGATTACTGTTCATAAAGTGACAATGGTTTGGGGAAATAGAGTGTTTTTATTTTGTTTTGTTTTTTTTTTGTTTGTTTGTTTGTTTTGTTTTGTTTTCCTGCTTGTAATCAGAGAAACATACTTCAGGAACTAAAAAAGTAGAGCTCTATTTTGCACATTTAAAAAAGGTCATAACTCTAGGGGGGCTGGGTGCCTCAGTCAGTTAAGTGTCTGACTTTGGCTCAGGTCACGATCTCAAGGTTTGTGAGTTCGAGCCCCGCATAGGACTTTGTGCTGACAGTTCAGAGCATGGAGCCTGCTTCAGATTCTCTATCTCCCTCTCTCTCTGCCTCTCCCCTGCTTGTGCTCTCTCTTAAAAATAAACAGTAAAAAATAATAAAAAATTAAAAAATCATAACTGTGAATTTAGAATAGAGGTAGTATCCGATGCTATAGATGTAAAAAGTGAGGCTCAAAAATATGTATGTGATTTATCCATATCATTCAATTTTCTTTTGGTTTTACAATTAGATAACATCAGTCACTATTTTTCCACCCTATAATATTTACCGAGTTTCATTGCCACCTACCATCTGGCTGTAAAGCCCATACCAAATTTTATTTTATTTATATCTTTCTTTGTTATTTATAACAATCTTACTTTTTGATTCCAATTTTTGTATCAGTTATTTATTTTTTTTAATTTTTTTTCAACGTTTATTTATTTTTGGGACAGAGAGAGACAGAGCATGAACGGGGGAGGGGCAGAGAGAGGGAGACACAGAATCGGAAACAGGCTCCAGGCTCTGAGCCATCAGCCCAGAGCCCGACGCGGGGCTTGAACTCACGGACCGCGAGATCGTGACCTGGCTGAAGCCGGACGCTTAACCAAGCAAGGTTATGCTGAAGTGGCAAAAACCTCCAAATTATCAGTTGCCTACAACCAGGATGGTTGATTTCTTGCCCATGATATATGCTGCACATCTGCTATGGTTCTTCTCCACGAGTCCTGTTTATTGCCAGACCCATGCTGAAAAAGCAGCTCGTTAGCTGGGTTATACTGGCCTTGTGATAGGAGGAAAAGAAATACAGAAAACGCATGGGGGCTTTCAAAGCTTCTGTTATCAAGAAGCAATAAGTTACTTCATGTTATGGTTCCTTGGTCAAAATTAGTGACATGACCAAGCCTAATGGTAATAGCCTATAGAAGTATAAATCTATCATGAGGTTAGTAAATGACAGCTGTAATGCTTGTTTTACGGACAAGATCCCTGGGTGTTAGTAGTTATTACAGATGGAATTCTAAAATGGCCCTCTCTCATCCCCAACCCCATAAATAATCCCAGGGACAGTGAGTATGATCTATTTTACTCCCATAATTAAATTATATCACAGAGCACAGTTGATTTTAAGACCAGAAAATTATCCAAGACAGCCCGACCTAATCACATAACCCCTTAAAATGTGGGTCTAGAGATAGAGGGAGAGATTAGAAGTGCAAGGAGGATTTAATGAGAAATGTTCTCAATTGCTGGCTTGAAGACAGAGAGGGTCAGATGGCAAGAAATGTAGGTGGTTTCTAAGAGCTGGAAGAGGTTATAGGATGACAACCAGCAAGGGAATGGGACCTGAGTTCTACAAGCTCAAGTAACTGAAGCATGTTCCTCTCCAGAGCCTACAGAGAGGAATGCAGCCCCACTAACACCTTGATTTAGCCTTCTCAGACTCTAAACCCAGTTGCTTTGTACCCAGACTCGTGAGCTCCAGAATTGTAAGCTAATAAATAGATGCTGTTTTAAGCTATTACATTTATGGTAATTTGTTACATGATAGAAACCTAGGGCAATAATGCCCTACTACTTACACTACTTACTAGCTCTAGGACTGTAAGCCAATGCCATGGGTTCTCAAAGCCTGAATTTTCCTATATTTTCAAATAAAATCTCTAACTCCATATATTCCATATTGTTATGATGATCAAATAAGATAGAATATAAAAAATTAATTGTGAACAAAGTGCTGCAAATCTGTAATGAATTAACATTATATATCAAATAAAATAGTTGCTTCATTTCAATTTATACAACATTAAACAAGAGAAATTATTTATTTTACTATAATGACTCAACAAATTCAGAGAAAAAAGCCATGGAGCCATTAAGTCATGGGTAAATAGATAATCATTGGAACCAGGGGTTGATTTCAAGCCGTTCCACAGAAAGCTACAGGAATTTGCAAAATATACTTAATCTCATTGAGCCACAGTTGTGTTAAGTACATAACACATTTGATACCCAAGAAGGCTTTGTTTTTCAAAGTAAGAGATCCTACATATACATTATTCCCAGTGCAGGTGCATACAATGCACCTTAAATTAATTCATATAATTTATAATAAAATAATCAACACTTGCTATAAAGTATCACAAATATCTAGAGTATATTTCTATGCCATTTTTTTTTCGGCCTTGTCCTAGACCAGGTCAAATTATCTATTGAGGTACAAGTTCAAAATGAAATCTAGCAAGCTGTCATACTGGCCATATGGGCTTCAAGCTTAATCAGGATGGGAACATTCCCCACTCATCATATCCTCAGCTTTCAATTATGGGTTTTACATTAAAGTTCAGTGAGCATCACAGATAAGCTCTCTTGATTAAGATCATTAAAGAATTCTTTATCTTTAGTTCAATGGCATCTTGCCTACAGATTTATTAGACTGCTTTTTTGGTACACTGCCTATTTCAGGGAGAAAATATTCCGCTACTACATACGGGCAGGATAAAGATTAAGCACAATTGCCAATTGCACATAAGGAGTCTGATGCATTCCTATTACCAAAAGGAATCTGTAGAGTCTGATATCCAGGAATAGGAAGGAACTTGAGACTATCCTCAAGCTCAGACTCCTGAACTGAGTCAGGTCAGGTGGTAGTATCTGGTGCACACATTAAGGCACTACAGATTTGGGTGCTGTCTAGTACCTTGTAACTGGAATGTGGTCTGCCTCCCAGGGCCTGTGTTCTTCCTGTTTTCTCACAAGACTCATAATGCTTTTCTCCAGGGGAGGCCTCTCCCACTCACATTCTCTTGATAGATAATAAGAAACTTTATTCTCTTGATATGTCTTTACAAAGTGGATAATTTACCAGTGAATCAAATATTTATTGAACACCTACAGTGGGTGAACGATGTTGAAAAGGCACTAAAAAGAAGCTAAGATTTCTAAGATACAATTCTTGTCATAATAAAAATGACAGTTTGGTTGAGCCAAGAAAATTTCTCATAAAATTATAATTAGCTTTATAAGGAAATATGTAAATGTCCCTTAAAGTGTGTTCCTCTGACCACTGGTATCAAAATCAAAGTGATTCTTGGGGTGCCCGGGTGGCTCAGTCAGTTGTGTCTGACTTCAGGTCATGATCTCACAATTCGTGGGTTCAAGCCCCGCATCGAGCTCTGTGCTGACAGCTCAGAGCCTGGAGCCTGCTTCATATTCTGTGTCTCCTTCTCTCTCTGCCCCTCCCACCCGCTACTTGCAGTCTGTCTGTCTCTCAAAAAGAAAATAAAAACATTTTTAAAAAATCAAGATGATTCTTTTATATATGGCCCATATTGAAAATTATTCCGATACATGATAAATATCACTTATAAGATAGAAACAAATGCTATACAGAAACAAAATGTAGGATATTAATACGAACAAGTACTCAATAAAGATGAACAAAAAGTGAATGAATATATGAAGCAGAGATTTGGAATGAATATATATCAAAATTGGTAGAAGTGATGAGGAAAGGTAATGATAGAAATACAAATAAGTTATTAACTAGATTCATGACCAAGAGAAGAACTGGAATAGAGATTCTATGACATTAATAATAATGTTATTATAGATGGGCATTTTTTATTTCCTTTTGTTGCCAAAATTATGACCAAATTGGAGAGCTCAAAAGCATGGGTCATTTTTGTAAAAGCTTTCGTGGCCGTCATCTTACATTTTTTGAGGATACATTAAAGAAATAGTGAAGGCTAAAAGATGACATGAAGTTACATTAAAATATATTTCTAAAAACCAAGTGAAAAGAAACGTGATGTGTTAAATGGCATTACAGGTTAACGATGTAGTTATTTCCTTGGGGTGAAAGGTAAATATATGTAATTCCCAGCAATACAGTTCCTTTAACACTGATATATTAGGAATCTATTTTTAAAAAATAGATACTTCTACAGGACCCTTTCCCCTTATTCTCTGACTTTTTTTTTTAATTTTTAATTTTAAAATATCTCACCCAACACTTGTAACTGAAGCACCAATAGCTGAACACGTCCTTAAAACATTAAATTAAGAATGTGTGAATTAGGTTTTTTTTTGGTTTTTTGTTTTGTTTTCTATGTTTGAGTTTTACATTTTGTCAGAATGGAATGGTACATTATGCTTGAAAAATAACACATTATCTGTGAGCTTATGGTATTTGGATTTTATATTTATTTTTATAGTTGCATTATATCTTGTTTATAAAAATTACATAATCAAGTAAAAATAATAAACTTGATTTCACCATAATCCCACAAATCCAGAGGTAATCACTGTTATTATTTTATGTAGCAACATCTCTCTCTAGATATTCATTAAAGTGGGATATCATATGTGTTCAACCACTGCTCTTTTTTCATATTTGCTAATATATATTGGATAGCTTTCTAGAAATATTTTGTCCTTTAGCAAGAACAGAGACTTGGAAAAGCATATAAAGTGAAGAAAGTCATTACTCTAGTATGAATTACACCTAACTCATATGGGCCAGGAAACAAATGGCTAGTTCACATGCAGTTGCTGCTGTGAATCCCAATGCTAGCTGGCTGCATTAGTGAATTTGGTACTACTCCTGTGAAATCCATATAGAGTTCCAAATAACCAGCCATTCTAAATCACTTTAATGTTATTCATCATATTATTGTAAACGTCAGGTTTTAAGAGTTATTAATAGCCATATTACAATAATCGTTCTAATAAAATGGCACGTTCCAGTGCCATTACTGTAACAGCCAACACCAGTAAGCACCTTATTCTGCAGTGTTCTAGTGTGGAAACTATTTAAAGGCTTATAGGACGTCAACATTACCTTGCCCCTCTGAATGAAATTTTCCATGTGAAATAAATTTTTCCCACGTATAGATAAAATTTCGCTTGGTGGTGTGGCGTAGTCATTAAAGGTAGACTCATTTAAAAATGTTACCAAAACTAAAAGCATTTTTGTGTTCAGTGCATTATTGAAAATATTAGATAAGGAAGAAAAATTAACACTTATGTGTTTCCTTATGATTTATGATGTGTTTTTGTATGATTTTCTCATTTAATGAAGACGATGTGGAAAAACAGAAACAAGACGTCAGCATAATATTATAATATTCTAGACCCTGTCCTGCCATGATTAATCCAGGGATTCTTAATCTAGGTGGTACATTACAGTAATGTGAAGAGCTTAAAAAAAATATGATGGTCAGGCCACAGCACACACCGATTACATTAAATTCTCTGAGGTCAGAGCTCCAGCCACTGATGATTTATTCAAGTTTTCAGGCTATTCCATTGTGTAGCCAAATTTGAGAACCAATAGTTTCCAATTGAAAAGTTTGATATAAAGGTAAAAATAATTTAATTGGAAGTTAAATGATATATTCAAACATAAAAAATAGGTTGGAGTCATTATATTACAAAGTAAAATGTATTTTTTGTTATAACTAAAGTGTAGCATCATATCTCACTTGCTAAAAGCCACAAGGTTCTCTTTGCAGTGCTGTTGATATCAAGAAAAGTAATGGATGAGATAGATAAAGTTCCCCAGTATAGGTAAACTACCTCAATATCTGTCTGCTTCTTTGTAAACAAAAAAAGAAACAAAATCTAAATACAAAACAGGAAATGATATAGATCATTGCTGTATGTTTTCTTAAAAGGGCACCTCAAAGGCTTATAGTGCATATCACAAAGAACCAGTACTCACTCTTTCCCTCAATCTCCCCCTCATAAACAACAACAACAACAACAACAACAGCAGCAGAACATTGCTCAAAACTTTCCCTTTTCCCAAAGAATAGTCTCACCACCATATCCATCCATCCCCATCCAGACCTTTCTCTGAGCTATCTCGCACTCCCTATCACCTTCATGAAGTATCTGTCATCATACAGCTCCAGAAATCTAAGTTATTTTCTTGTCTTCCTGGTTTTTTATTATGCAAATTTATCCCTTTGGAATTTTGGCATACTGAATGATTAATTTAGGGAACAGCTGAGTGATTAGTTCGATGATGATGGCCAGAGAGATTGATAGAAACGAGTGAGAAGGGAAGAAGGAAGGGAGAAGGATGAAGGAACAGGATGAAGGATGGAGGGGAAATTAAATGAAATCATAGTCTCTGCTCAAAACCAGCATTCTCCCTTGAATCAGAATAAAATCCAAACTCTACATTGTGGCCCACAAAAACTTTAGGCACCAGTGTGGCTCTACCTACATCTATTCTCTTTCCACTTCGTGTTCTTACTCTCTCCTCCTTTGCCTCCTTTCTTGAACAAACCAAGCTCATTATCGCCCCCAAGGGCTTTTGTTTACTCTTTCCTCTATCTAGACCTGTGCTTTTCAACTGGGGTATTTTTGCCACTTTGGCAATATTTGCAGATATTTTTGGCTGTCACAACAAGGGAGAATGCTATTGGCATTAGTGGGGAGAGGCCAGGATTACTGTCAAACGTCTTAAAATGCCTGGAATAGTCCCTTACAACAAGGATTTTCCATCCCCATCATCAATAGCAGTGAGGTTGAAAAATTCTAATCTAGACAGAGATCTTTCCCCAGATCTCTTATTTCTTTCCTTTTTTCTTCAGGGCTCTCCTGAAATGTCACCTGTTTAGTGAGACATTTCCAGATTACCTTATCTAAAATAATAGCTCTCACAACTTCATCTCTACCTCCTTAAATTACTTATTTTTTTATGACACTTGTCAATTTAATTTGTTGTAATGATAAAATAGATGTATGAAGCAAAAAAAAAAAAGTATGTTTACAATAAATATCCAGTAGTTGTAAGATGGATTACACTTTCACTAATGTTAAAATGTCAGGGAAAACATAAAATATAATTTAGAATTGAGGAAATATGTCATTATCCATACTGTACAGAAAGGAAAACTGAGGCTTCAAGAGGTTAAGGAACTTGCCCAATATCATATTGTTATTAAGTGGCAGATGTATACCTCTCATGGTTAGATTTGCTCTTTAAAGCCTTTTTAACAAGTTGGGTTGGGGCTGGCAATAGGATGTTAAAGAAAGTTTCAGGGGTAGGGGAAAAAAAGCAGCAAAGGAAATGGAGAGAGAACATACATTGCAAATAGAAGTTCTTAAACAGCAAACAATTTCCTACACTCTAGGGCATTGCATTTAGCTCATCTGTAAGAGGCTCAAACGACTAGTATTACTCAAGATGTAAAATAGCAAGGTCACTTGACACAAACTACACTAATGCAATCATAATACTTTAACTGTAAAATGCTCTGCTGTAAAACACAGCCAACATTCGACCATGTAGCTAAGTATCCTCCCTGGACTAATTATTTTTAAAAGTTAGACAGAAAACCGTTATAGTTTTAGGCACTCTTATCGACATAGGAGTGAATAAAGCACATTTCTGCCAACCAGGGGGTGAGGTTTAAGGAGCCTGGCATTCTTTTGCTTCCTCCCCCTCCCCGCCATCTTGATACTGTTTTGATCACACTACCAAGCAAGAGCTCAAAGCAAAGTTAACATTGTGGTACTAAATGAATTACACGTACCATAATGAATGATACTGTAGATACTAAATAACATGTAAATGCCCTCTCATATCCAAAGTTGCAAAACAAGGGACAGGTTAACCATTCTTACGCTATAGCTGAGAAGTAAAAAACTCAACTTTTGGATGTTGATATTGAGCCCTTTTAGTTATACAACTATGGGTGTACCAAACAGTATAACTGGCAGAAATTCTGGAATAAATTTAAATTTGAGGTTTAAAAGGTTCCTGGATTTTTTTTTCTTTTGGATATTAAGAGGTTTTAAAGGAGCAAGCCCCAGTAAGAAGAATAAACACATCAGTAGATGTTGCAGAAACAGCACAGAGGGTTTTTCAGGGTGTGCTCAAATTCAGAAGATAGGAACTCTGAATTCACACTCTACCACTGGCTAATTGCAAACTTGGGCTGTTTCCTTAACTTCTGTGTGCCTCTGTTCTCTGAACAGTAAAGTGGGGATATTAGAAACAATGGCCTCAAAGGTCATGATGAGCATTCGACACATTTAAGGCACATTAGAACAGTGTTAGCACTCATTGAACAATGAACGGGAAGGTGTTTGCTACTAATAGCTTCAGCCCACTGCCTTATGCACACCTGAAGTGACAAAACACAGTCCAGGGACTTCGTAGCCCGTGCTTGTTGATTTTCTCCTATTTTGTTGTTGTTAAAATAGTTATTTAAACTATGGCACTGGGCAGAGCATAATCCATTTAAACCAATATGTTTTGCAAATTAACCCAGTAGGGCAAATTCCTTCATTTGTCCATAATAGGACATCATTCTTCTTGAGAATTTGTTATACATTTAGGTTGAGAACAGGAAATCTTTCTTTACAAATAGTGGTTTTTTCCCCCATACACACTCTTCATTCTCCCCTCCCCACACACAAAAGAAAGACCTCAAAAATACACAACGGCTTTTTCTTTTCCTCTGTCAGATGTAAGTTTTGAAGACTTCACAATTTATTGGTGGTCAGGTGGGAAAACAGAGTTTTCTAAAATGCAAACGTTTCTAAAAAGACCAGTGTCTCCTCTGGCAGCACCAGCTTCAAATGATCTGCCCACTGAGAGCATCTCAGTTTGATACATTCTGTTTCATAAAAGCTGATTCAGGCTTTAGACTCCTACAGGGTCTTCATAAAGTGGATATAAAATAATAATAAAAAAAATAAGGCTAAAGCTTAAAGATTTAATCTAAAGAACATTTATTTTTTATCTCTCAGCTCTCATTTTAGAAGAAACATGTTGATTTTTTTTTTCCAAAATATTTTTGGTTTACTTCAGTAGATTTCCTTCTGGTAGGATCCAAAGAAGAAATGACTTGTGCTTAGTTTGGTATTTATAATTATACATCTTTTTTTCAGCAAATTAAAACATTTCCAACTGAACTCCCAGACAAAGGGTCAAGGTATTTTATTTTGCTTGGACTCACAGCCAGCAGTTACTCTCAAATGGAATCTGACTCAGGTAGCCATAACAATAGTAATGTTCTGCAACAATGAAGCTTTCTTTTTTCATAAAGAGAAAGAAAGAAAGAAAGAAAGAAAGAAAGAAAGAAAGAAAGAAAGAAAGAAAGAAAGAAAGAAAGAAAGAAAGAAAGAAAGGTATTTGTTTATGTTACATATCAGTGAAACGAATTAAGTGGAAATTTTTGAAAATGGTCATCATCTGACCTAGAATGTATTATATTAAGCAGTTAACTTTTGTAAACCCTACATTTAAATGGATTGAGCACAAATCCTGGATCTTTCCTAGAAGAGGAGACTTAAGAATCCAGTCACGCACAAGATTTACAGTTACAGAAGCTTGGTATGTAACATGACATGACCAAAAAAAACAAAACTTTTATGAGGGCCCCAGGTTTGTCTTCACCATGCACAAATATGTTTCCTCTATCCCATTATAATATCAGAGTCAGAATTGTATACTTGCAGAATAAGCTCTCTATTCCCCTAATCTAAAACACAAACAAACAAATACTAGTTTATTGTTTCCCTTTGTATTTACACCTAATTGGTCTTGCAGAGTCATTAGCATTGTTTTCCACTCCACACAGTTGAGGATTTTTGTGTGGTGAAATGTTTACCTTATCTTTGATAGCCTTCCCTGGTTTAGTTCTATAGATAAAACTGGACATTTTTTTTTTCTGATGTTCTATGATTTCTTGTTTTCATATTTATATTGGTATACCTGAGATTTTCATGCAACAAATAGGGATTCATATTCATTATATTCCAAATATTTAGCATTTAAAGCAGTAGTACTTATTTTATTTTTTTTTAAATCCACCATTCCCTCAATTGAAACCGCTATACTCATTGTTGGCTAAATACTCAGATATTTAGTTATAATATATTTTCTCCTACGGTATGAAATGATCTTCTATGTGCCTCTCCTGCCCCAGTACAAACTTGTCATTTTAACTATTGTAGCCTCTTCAGGCATTTAATCCCTGTGAGGATTATCTTCCCTACCTGCCACTTATGTTTCTTTCTATTTTTAATTTTATTAAAAAAAACAGTATTTCTGGATAATCTTAATTTTTAAATTAAAATGCATTATAATATCATTTTGTCATGTTACTATAAATTCTAGTCGATATTTTAATTAGAGTATTAATTTAATATAAACACTTTTATAATGTGCCTATGCAATATTAAATCTTTCTATCAAGAAATAAGATTTTTTTCTGTTTATCTGTCTTCTTTCATGTCCTTAGTTGAATTTTAACATTTCTTTCATGTGAGCAATATATTTTCATATAGTTTTCTTGAAAATGTAATTACATGTGATAATTCCATGGGACTTATTTTTTTTAATCTATAAAAATTTATGAGAATATCTTTTGACCTTGCAATTACACAGCTAGGAATTTACCTTGTAGAAATATTTCCCAAAGTACATGAAGTTATTTGTACAAGTATGTTGACTGAAGCATTGTTCATAATATTAAAAAATTGGAAGCAATTTAAATGCATATCAGTGAGGGGCTGTCTAAATACAATATGGTCCATAATTCCATATAATAGAATGCTTGCATCTGTAAAAAAAAAAAAAAAAAAAAAAGATTAAGGTAGACTTTTATCCACTGATATGGAATGCTTTCCAAGCTATACTATTAAATAAAAATATATAAAGGGCAGACCAATGTATATAGTAGATTGACATCTGTATAAATTTTGTGTAAATTTTAAAAGGATAATTATACTACAATATCAAAATCATTTTACAGAAGGACATACAAAAATATTTTAGTAGAATATTTCATAATGACGTATTTCTTAAGCATGAAACATGTTTTAGACATTGTTCTAAATGCTTTTTATAGAACTCATTCAATCTTCATCATAGTTCCTTTTTTTTTCCTTTTCAAGTTTTTATTTAAATTCTAGTTAGTTAACATATATGGTAATATTTGTTTCAGGAGTAAATTTCAGTGATTGATCACTTACATACAACGCCCAGTGCTCATCACAAGTGCCCTCCTTAGTACCCATCACTCATCTAGCCCATCCCCCACTCTCCCTCCCTCCATCAATCCTCAGTTTGTTCTGTAGAGTTAAGAGCCTCTTAGAGTTTCTTTCCCTCTCAATTTTTTTCCTTACCCTATGTTCATCTGTTTTGTTTCTTAAATTCCACATATGAGTGAAATCATATGGCATTTGACTTTCTCTGGTTTCACTAGTACACTCTAGCTCATACACATTTTTGCAAATGGCAAGATTTCATTATTTTTGATGATGGAGTAATATCCCATGATGATAGATGATAGATAGATAGATAGATAGATAGATAGATACCACATCTTCTTTATCCATTCATTCGGGCATTCGGGCTCTTTCCATAGTTTGGTTGTTGTTAATTCTGCAATAAATATCAGGGTGCATGTGCCCCTTTAATCTGTATTTTTGTATCCTTTGTGTAAATTCCTAGTAGTGCAATTCCCTGTTGTAGGGTAATTCTATTTTTAACTTTTAGAGGAAACTCCATTCTGTTCTCCAGAGTGGCTGCACCAGTTTGCTTTCTCACCAAGAGTGTGAGAGGGTTCCCCTTTTTCCACATCCTCACCAACATCTGTTGTTTCCTCTGTTGTTAATTTTAGCCATTCTGATAGGTGCGAGGTGGTATCTCATGGTGGTTTTGGCTTGTACATTCTGATGATGAGTAAGCATACCTCATGAGCACTTCTAAATGGAAACACATGCTAAATGGAAATACATAGATTAGTTTAAAAGTGCTCATCTTTGGGAAAAAGGCCTAAGAAATGGGGTAAAGATCATTTTATTTTGCTTTTGTAACTTTTTGTTCTAATATTTACCTATGACTGTAATACTTTTTATCTAAATTTAAGTTATCAGGTTTCAACCAAGTAATGGATGTGGATCTTTTGGTTCTGTTCTTATAATTTATAAAGTGATACAAAACTTGATGCTATATTTAAACAAAATTAGCAGTAGAAGGATAATGCAGATGCCCACATGAGGGGCAATATCTTAGAGAAAATGCATATTCCTCTGTGCATGGCGAATATTGGGAGTAAAAAGTGGTAAAGAGAGGAACACTGCACCAAAAGGTAGTTGGAAGTATAAGAGACAGTCTTTCTGAGACTGAGTATTTCCATGACCTTCTGACTTGAATATATTTAATCTGCCTTTGAAATGATGAAAGTTATTAGCAACACATGACAAAGCAGCATGATATGTAAATTATTCTAAATCAATCTACATTAGAGTATTTGACTATTGAACAAGATTACTCTTCTTACAGATGATTCATAACATTGTTACTACTTTTAATTTATTACCCCTTTCTATAGGAGAAGTGATCTAATAATATTATAGAATTATATGAGATGTGTGATAGAAATATGATGTGATGGAACAACTGGGTCTTTGCACTAAAATAAATTTTATGAGTTACATAGTATTTAATAGTTTCTGGCTGGTGTTAAATAATGTGGTAATTGGGATTTATCCAAGCAGGGATAGTATCAGTGGTGTGGATTTACTTCCAAAGAATTAGTTGCTTTCTTAGGCAAGTTATTTATGCATGATTTACCAGGTTGGGTCTCTCACATGTTCCTTCTAGAGACTGCGATGTGTATGCACCTGTGCAAGAATGTACAGCTGCATGTATAACAATGTGGTAATAAATGTAACACTATTGAAAATGAAAACTAGAATGTTATTGCAAATTGTAGGCTAAGATTGAAAAGCTTTGGAAAATAAGTAGCAAGATGCCTGCAGCCCAGCTCTAAATGTAGGTAAGGTAGCAAGACTTCCTAAAAGATGGATGGGGGTGTAGCAAATGTGGAAAAGGGATGGAAGGGTGATTCCTAAAGAATCATGGGAAAGTAGGAAAATAGACAGCTCCTGTTCTACTTGACTCACTTCCTTAGTGTGCTTCCTCACAACACTACCCAGACTGAAGTCGGGGAAGGAGAATATGAAATACAACTAGAGTCTGACTACCTGAAAATTACAGTGTCTTAGAAATGTACATGACTGTAAATTATCAGTTATTGTAGGTAATGGGGAAGAGAAATGTGATGGTTAATTTTATGTGTCAACTTGGCTGAGCCACATGCCTCAATATGTGTCAAACATTATTCTGGGTATTTCTGTGGGAGTGTTTTTGGATGAGATTAGCATTTTGATCAGTGGACTTGGAGTAAAGCCGATGTCTTCCATGAGGTGGTGGGCCTCATCCAATTAGTTGAAGGTCAGCCTTAGAATAAAAAGACTTGACCTCCCTGAGCAAGAGTGAATTCTGCAACAGACAGCCTTTGGACTTGAACAATAATGGCTTGTCTCTGGGTCTGCAGCCTACCGGCTCACCCTACAGTTTTGGGCTTGACAGTCTCTTTCATTACCTGAGCCAATTCCTTAAAATAAACTTCTCTCTATATATTTACACATCCTATTGGTTTTCTTTCTCTGGAGAACTCTGACTAATACAGGGAACAAGAGAGCATGTTTGAAGCAGTGGTGGGAGAGAAAATAAAGCTGTCTTCTGCTTATGCCCTAAGAAATCTAGCCCATTCAATAAACTGGTTACAGACTAGACAGTGTTTCCTCTTACACTGAAGACTGGAGAAAGACTCAGAGAAAGAGAAGAAAACACAGCAAATTTTTTCTCTTGCCCCTCTCTGCTGGTATAACTCATATCTCTTTCCTTTCATCCTTCTCCAATGTAATTGGTTCTATCATGTAAAAAGGTTGAAATTAGTCTCTTGCTGTTACAGAATTTGTCATATTATTACCCAGAAATTCATTTACGTCAGATAGAAGCATCTAAACTGGTATGAAATTGTTGATAGATATGTAACACCTCACAAGTAAGTGCCATTTCCCCTTTTATCTGAATCTTGCAACTAAATAGGGGATTTTTAAATGGCACAATTATGAATCCACTTTGAGTAGAGTTACAAACCACTGTGCTGCATATTCCATAACTGACTCACACTCATTTACAATGTGATACAAACTATGAAAATAAATCACCTTGGATCCCAAATACCAAGGTCTCATGCCAATATATCTTATATTTCAATGTCTTTGGTCTAATAACATGAATGCCTTAGATATGCAGATTTAGAGCAGTTTATATACATTTGATGATGGTCTAAAAATAGCTTGATTCTCTTTCTCCTCGTTTTTTTTTTTAATATCCTTGTTGCCCAAAGTGAAGCAAAGAATTATAATTGGGTATACTTTAAGAGAAGCAGATCTGGTAGTTGATTTACTCTCTTAGGCGATGGTTGTTTTTTCTACATCTTGCAGACTAATTTCTAAATCCCTTCCATGATTTGACTAGAAACTGCTTTTTTGGTCTTTTCTACTAAATATCTGTTCTTTACATGAATGCACCACAGTATAAAATGCTGTACTTATTAATATATTGGGACCTCCTTTTATCCTCAGCATGCTGGTAGCCAACATCAGCCAGCCTCTTGACTGTGGAATGGGAAACACCTTTTAGTGCAATCCCAAGGGAAGTGGGTAAAAATGGTAAAACTACCTCCAGATTTGACCTCTGTAAGTTCTCACACGATCATTCTTACAATATTATATCTTTGCTTACAAAGTAATCTAGTTGCATGTAGAAGATCCTAAGGTTCCTGAATGGTGACATGTCGAATTAGCACATGGCACATGTGGTAAAGGACTCTAAAGGACTGTGTGGAAGAGAAATTCCGTGGTGAGCCACCTTAGACTGTGACATGAAAAATAAATAAAGAGTTTGGTTGTTGACTACTACAACTAGCAGTCCTTACCATTAAAAATATAGATAGGAAAACTTTAGCCACAGTAAATTATTTTCATACTTTGTCCATGTTCTCCCAAATCCTGACATATCCTCTGTCCTCTAACACCCAACTCTATGTACTAATCTCTTTTGTTTATTTAAGTTCTGATTCAAATTCTCCTCTCTCTCCCATATTCATGGCAGGACTTTACAATCACCACGGAACTTATTACACATCTTATATCCCTCTTTATGTCATAATACATTTAATTTTCTATAGCAGCCAACATATTCTTATATATCCCTTATCAATTAGTCTAATACTTGGAACACGTAGGTGTATAAAGCAAAATACTGATGCCCCACCAGGCTCATATCCATTCAGAAATCTATTAAGATGTTTTGTATTCTCTAGCTGTATGCTAAATACAGCTAGAGAAGTATTTAGAGAGGAAGTGTTTAGAAGGAAGTATTTAGAGAGTCCTGCAGAAACATAAACTTGTTGTTACAAGTCCTCTCATTTTTAAAATAAAACCCATTTGAACATTCCTGAGATGACTGAAATCAACATCTGAAAATGAGTAGTTGTATATCTAGCTGCAAAACATTTTTGTCTTAGTATACTTAAAATAATTAACAAGAAAGTTGAAAGTTACATTTGTTAGAAAAGAAAAAAAAAATGTAAGTAACATCCATTATACAAGTAGCTGTTGTGACACACTTTGCAGGTGAATCTTCAGTGAAGAGTTAAGAATTCTTCACATGTTAGAAACCATTAACATTTTGAAGTTACAGAATCCTGAGGTCAGCAGTAAGCAGACTAAATGGTACCCATGAGGACGTCAGCATATGTCCCCAAAAGTAAATTTCTTATCCCCTTATCACAAGAAGCAGCCTATTAAGTAGTTATGGTAGTAAATTTTAAATTCCCCTGAAGAAAAGGTTGACAAAATTGAATTATGAAGAAGAGCAAAGAAGATTAAATTACCAGAAGAAGAGCAAAGTCTTGGGAGTAACTTCATAGCAACCTTCAGGCCCATGAAGTTTTATTAAGTAGAGAGTAGGAAGGACACAATAAGATAACATTGCTGAATTTGCAAATGTTTGGATTATCTACATGTAATGTCTGAAGAGTGTAAACACGGCATGGGAGGATAAAGGGAATTTGAAAAAAATTCGTATTAGGGAGCTTTCAGGCCAACATATTCCTCATTCTAGAATCAAATGGCTATCAAGTCTACCCCTCTCATGTCTAAGTTGAGCAAACTGAATCTTAGAGAGGTTAAACAGAATTGGTACATTACTTCAGATCTCAGAATTTGGAAGTATTTAGAGAGTCCTGCAGAAACATAAACTTGTTGTTACAAGTCCTCTCATTTTTAAAATAAAACCCATTTGAACATTCCTGAGATGACTGAAATCAACATCTGAAAATGAGGAATATACGTTGGATTAATTCTGTCTTTGCTGTTTCTCCTACTTTGAGTCAGGTAAGATCAGACTGCAGCTACTTCTGCAAATTCTTTTGGTTGAGTTGTAAATGCTTTAGAAACATCAGCATACTCACTGACCAAGTTTACTGAACTATTTATATACTGAACCTATTTATATAGGTCATAGTATGGCCACTTTTGGTGTGTCTCTCCATGATTAAAGGATTCTTTTGTTCGAGATCCTAACCTGAATAAAGTCGACCCAGAGAAGGAAGGTAACTATTATATGGGAGTCTCATGTCATTGCCTTTTCTGCATATATTACATTTCATTCTATAAATATTGATTAAGCTTGCACGTAGTTAAAATTTATCAAAAAATTGCTCTTCCCAAGGGACTCACAACTGAGTCCCTGAATCATTCATTTAGGAATGATTCATGGGGCAGTTTTTCCATGTTGGAAATTCTTGTAGTGAAATATCATTACTGTCATCAGAAAAACTAAATATTATACAATGAAAATTTTGTACACATTTTCTTATATGACAGGGAGAAGAAGTAAATTTTGCTGTGGTTAATATGGCAGTACTCACACAGTATAATGATTATTTTATATTTTGCAACTCAGTACCATCTAAATAGACCAAGCCACACTAAGCTAAAAGGAGCTTTATGGAGCCATATAGCTTTTGTTGGCGAATCTAAGAATGAATGAGCCCAATCATTACATTTATTGATTTATATGACAGGGGCGCCTGGGTGGCTTATTTGGTTGAGCATCTTACTCTTGATTTTGGCTCAGGTCATGACCTCACAGTTGGTAGGATCGAGTCCTGTGTTGTGCTGTCAGTGCGGAGCCTGCTCGAGTTCTTTCCCTCCTCTCTCTCTGCCCTTCCACTGTTCTCTCCTCTCTCTCTCTCTCTCTCTCTCTCTCTCTCTCTCTCTCTCTCTCTCTAAACAAACAAACAAACATTTAAAAAAGAGAACAAATTTATACAACAGAACAATGTGGGTGGTGATAATTATTGTGGAGAGTAATAAAGTAGGGAGGGGAGACAGAGAATTCTGGAGTGTAAGAGGTACAATTTTTCAAAGGACAGAATACAAGAGTGACGCTTAGAAATCGCTTCTGAGCGACGAACCAGATGAGTAGAGTAAGTGAACCATGTAGGAAATCTGGGCAAGAGTTCTAGGAAAGGGAATATGTTCTGGGAATGTTCTGAACTGAGGAGGTGCAAGAAGACCAGGGGTGAATTAGTTGAAAATAAAGTCAGAGACATATTGTAGAACTGGATTATATAGGGTTTGTGCACGATTATGAAGATTTCAGTTTTCCTGAAAGTGAGTTCAGAAGATACCTGTTTTAAATAAAATAATTCAATGAAATGTCTTCTATCTTACCAGGATAGCTCTGGCTGTTTTCCTAAAACTATAGGAGAATAGACATAGTAAGGTGAATGTAGGGGCAGAAAAACCGGTGGAAAGATTATTAAATAACATAAGAGAGAATGGTGTGTTGGAACAGAGTATTTAGCGTGGGAAGTCTGAAAAGGCATACATTTTGAAGGTAAAAAACAATAAGACTTACTAAGGATTAAATGTCAGTCGTGAAAAAGATAGGAAGCAAGAATGACTCCAATACTTTTGTTCTGAAACCTAGAAAGTTGAATTGTCATTTAAAGAGATGAGAATACTGTGGGAAGAATAGGTCTAGGGGGAAAGACCAGAAGGTAAATTTCAGATATACTACATTTGAAATGCCAACTAAATTCATGGGAGATATGTCAGGTGGACAGTTAGGTATGTGATTCTGAAATTCAGGGGACAGGTTCCAGTTAGAATTATAGATGTAGAAGATATTATTGTGCAGAATACTTATTCATGACACTGAATAAGTATGCTAAGGGAGTAAATGCGTAGATCAAAAAGAGATGAGGTTCAAGGTCTGAACAAGGATCATGGAATTTGGGGGCTGAGGACTGGGAAAGAATGGTAAAGTGGATCAAAGAGAAGCCAATTATGGAATAAATTCAGAAACAGGTAGTATCCTGGAAGGTAGTGTCATTGTTGGAATTTCTAATGCTTTTTTTTTTTTTTTACATTACATCATCTTAAAACTTTAAACCCTTACTCCCAAGTCATTCTCCTCATGGTTTTATGAAGAATTCCTATCATATTAGGGCTTGCAAAAGTAGGAAGTCAAATATCCTGTCAAGTATTTGGTAACCTTCACCTCAAATTTAGATTTTAGCAGTAATTTCATGAATTAAATCAATGAACTTCCTAAGTACCTAGCAGAGTTATCATTGACTTCTTAAACTTCATTGGAAAGTTATTCCAGACACAGAAATTCAAGCACAATCTAAATCACACATGGAGAAGAAAAATACAACTTTAAAAGTTTTAATAAGGCCAAGTCTCATCAGTTCTCCTATTTCAATGCCTAATGAATTAGGGTAATTGAAATATTCATGTTAATAGCGGGTGTTGAGCAAATTAAAAAAAAAAAAGATGAAAATAAATTACCAGCCCTTACCTTCACCCCTCTCACACAATTAATACAAGGGTGAGAAGTAAAGAGATGAATCTCTCTTTAACCTCTTACCCAATCAATCACCCACTTCTACTTAGTTTTTCTAGCTCACCCGTAAACTCATCCTTAGAGATACTGCTCATGTATAGGTGTCAAAAATCACTTCTCTCAGAGTTTGAAATAGCTTCCTACTTGCTTGCTCTGCCTTTGCTTTCTCTCTATTTTTGCCTATCATAAATATAGCTATTGAAATTGTCACATTGAAATACACTGGATTCCTATTTATAGTTTTTTCATATCTCTCGTTTTATTTATTCTTTATAGTTTTCTCTCTTTCCTGCTCAGACATCATTATAATGTGGTTAGTCTTTTAGGAGAATTTTGGCTTTGTGGATCAACTCTGTTTCCTTGAATTTATATTTCAGTAAATTGTGCTTTCATCTTTATTGACTCATTTCCCTCCTTCTCTTTTGTTTTCTTTTTTTTTTTCTTTTCAGCCTCTTGAGTTAGTGTTAATTTTTAAATTTCAAGGTTTTGTCCAACGTATACATGTTGAGCCCCCACGTTTATTTCCGAATGCTGCTCTAGTGGCATCTCATAGTGTACTTTTATTTGTAACTCTTCTAAACTTTAGTGATTTTTTTTCCTATTGTAATCAAGAGTTATTTAAATGAATGTTTCCAAGCAAAAACATTTATTTTCTGCTGTTATGTTCAAGGTCTTGTATTGTTCCTTTCTATTATTATTGCCTTGTCTTCTATAGCCTTTATGATCTCTCCTTTTTGAGATTTCTTGAAATTTTCCTCAGTGGTTTGTATAATAGTCCATTTGTGTGAAAGTTCCATACGTACTTAAAACGAATTACTTTGACAATTTTAAACACAGAGACCCACTTTAGACAAATCTGGTTAATAACAGTAAGCCAATAATTTATTAAAGACTGAATAAATATTTATATTTGTAATGTGCCAAGCGCTGTACAAGGCAGTAAAGATATTGCAATGAAAATAAAATTTCTGTTCTCATTGGGTCTAATCAGAAAACAGAAAGTAAACAAGCAAGTAAACCTATTATGTATCAATACCTGATAAATTGAGTAGAGATACTAAAGTAGCGCTCAGTGGATGGAGAGTACCAGGAAGGGAAACCAGAAGGCTGTTATTTTATAAAGGTCAGACAGGGCTTTCCTTGCTGAGATGACATTTGAGGCAGGACCTCAAAGAAGTAAGGAACAACCCTGTGAATATCTGGGAAGCCATTGTTCTACATAAGGGAGTGTTAATAGAAACAGCCCAAGGCAACAACATTCCTGGTGTATTCCAGTAATAGCAAGGAGGTCAAAGTGGCTGGAGAACTTTAAGTAAGGGAAAAGTATTGGTCGGATGGGGGTGGTGGGCAGATCACACAGTGGCTTGGGAGCCATGCAAGCAAACATCAGCTTTTATTCTGAATGAAATGGGAAACCTTTGGTGGGCTTTGAACATAGAAACACTGTGATCTGACAGGAAATTTTGTTAAAAGAATCCCTCTGTGTTGCTGGGTTGAGAATAAGCTTGGATGTGGGGAAGAACTGAGCAAGGACAACTGGAGGCCAATTAGGATTTAGGGGAGATTTAAAGGTGGCATCGAGCAGGGTGTAGCACTTAACATAGTGAAAAGTGGTTGGATTCATGGTGTGTTTTGAAGGTAGAGTCAGGATTTAAAAACAGACTGGGAAAGTAGTATGAAAGAAAGAGAGGTCCCAAGGATGATGTTAAAGTTTTTGGAGTGAGCAGTGGGAGGATGGAATTTACCACTTAGAGACAGGAAAATCTGTGGATGGAGTGGGTTTGTATGTTTATTTTTAGACATTTTACATTTGAGTTGCTAATGATACAGAGAGGAGGCTGAATAGCAGTTGGATAAAAAAAGTCTTTAGATCAGGGGAATTATTTGGACTCTGTGTAGACATTTGAGATTTTTTGGAGAGATTAAAAAAGCCATGGGCCTACATGAGATATCCTAAAGACTGGATATTAAAAAGATTAGAGATAAGACTGAGAAGTGAAACCATTTGGGCACTTCTGTGTTTAATTGTAGAGGAAATGAAAATAAACCGTTCAAAGAGCCTGAGAAGTGTTTGGTAAGGAAGTAGAAGGATCAAGATACTGTGATTTCACAGGAGCCAAAAATGTCAATAGGCAGGAAGCAATCAGTTCTGTCAGATATTCTAGGTCAAGAAGGATGAATACTGGAAAGTTTACATTGAATTTAGCAATGTTGATGTCATTAGTGACACAGACAAGGGCTGTTGATGTCCCTTGGTAGGGATGAACGCCTGATGGAGTCAGTTCAAGAGAGACCAATGTGTACATACCATTGTTTTCAAGGAATTCCTATAAACTTGACATGAGACAATGTCCAGAATGGAAAAATTGAAAGATAAAATTCTTGAATTTCTGTCTTTGAGTAAACCAAAGGGGTTTAGATCCAGTCCAAAAATGGAGAAAGGTACTAAAAGAGAAGACTTTTACTTGATTTATGTCTCTGTGTATTTCACAAGGGGCAATGTACACGTCTTATTATGGTTGGAGAAGCATTGCCTGTTTTCTGCCAAAAGTCCTTGCAATCAGGGTGCATGGGTGGCTCAGTCAGTTAACCATCTGACTTCAGCCCAGGTCATGATCTCACAGTTTGTGAGTCTGAGTCCCACACTGAGCTCTGTGCTGAGAGCTCAGAGCCTGGATCCTGCTTCAGATTCTATGTCTCCCTCTCTCTTCCCCCCCCTCTCTCTCTCTCTCTCTCTCTCTCTCAAAAATAAACAAACATTAAAAAAAAAAAGTTGTTTAAAAAAAAAAAAAGAAGTCCTTGCAATCATGTGTCTTCCTTGCACTCCTATCTCTCACATACAGGATAGGAAAGGTCAAAGAACTTAAAATTTTGCCTCTCTCTTACCCGTTTGATAAGCCCACCTTGAAGATATATGTCTACTAATGAGGTAGTATTTTTCTCTTTTTAAAAATTTAAACCTTCTTAATTCCCTCTGATTATATCAATTATACTCATTACAATTAACATAATGTTGGGTAGTGATCTTTCCATATGTATTTTACCATAGCTCTATTTCATGGTGTTTATTTTCCTTAAATATTTGAGGGTCATTGGTTTCCCATTCATGTCTGTGTTTGAGAACTCCTGCTTTTATCAGAGCCATGCTCGAATGAGAGCTGCTAGAGGAGATCTGGTAGTGTTTGCAGGGTGATGTGGGATCCCTTCCCCTCCTGGGTCTGTTATTATTCAGAACACTGATTGGCTTTTCCTACCGCAGGGCTGATTCTCATTATTCCTCTCTTGGTACACACTTCCTATACTTTTGCTTGGGAGATAGGGGCTACATTCCAAAAGCTCTGGTGGTAGCTGTCTGATTGGTCACCCTGATATTTGCTTAATGTTCGCCTTTGCCTGGGTATTTACTCCTGGAGCCTGGCTGGTTCTCTTCTACATTCACTCTGGCTCTAAAAAAGATTTTTTTTTTTTTTTTGGTGTATTTTTGATAATGGTTGTCTCTGGTCACTTTCCTGTACATATGACCAATTCTGCCCTCTTTCAGAAGACCCCCCAAATTTCTCACTTATTAATTCTATAACTTATTTTACAATTCTGGTATTTTTCACTGATAAATTCTTCTCTGAATTTATGTGAGATTTGGTACAGGGGTAATTTAGAAGAGTATTGATAAATGTCAATATTCATTCAGTCACCATTTTAACTAATTTTTAGGTTTCTAACTTACTTGAAAACCTGTCATAGGTCTCCATTTTTTTTGTATTTTTTTAATAACAAGAAAAACATGCTTATGTTAGAAAATATTTTAAAAAGTATTTATCATAAAAAAGAATTTCTCTTTTAATTTCACTCTAATCCTACTCACTTCTTATCTTCTGAGGGGTAATTTCCTTTGGTAGTTTTTCATATAGATGTATATGCAGGTATATAAATAAATATTTTCTATTTTATTTTCACATAAATAAAAATTATATTGCACATATTACTATTTCAAAAGTATTATATTGGAAACTTTTCATGTCTATACATATAAACCTTTGTGTGTTTTATTATCCCCATTTTATATAGAGATAATGAAGTAGAATATTATTAGCTAAAGTCAATAACATAACATAAAGTAACATAAAGGTGACTGAATCGCAAAGAATATAATAGCCATAGTTAAAGGTTGGGATTTTGAGGGCTCACCTGTGAACTTGGAAATTTTCCCTCAGCTGTAAAATGGTGAAGATAATAATGATAATAAATCTTATAAAATTATTGTAATATATGAAAAAATGCACAGAAAATGCTGTGATGTCTGGGATATAGTAAGTGCTCTATAATGTCAATTGTATTATTAAAAGAAATAAAATAAACTATCGGGTTATACCAGACAACAAATAAACCATAAATATTCCCAGATATCTTGGTATCTGAAGAATAGTATCCCAAAACAGTTCTTTAAATTCAGAGAACATAGGACATCAATATGAGGGTAGAATAAAGTACTCCTCAAAGATATTCTCACCTCTGGATACTTTTTCTTTTACCTTCCATTTTAGTTTTCCCTATAATGATTGTACTTCAGAGATTGAGGGGAGGGGAGTTATTACTGATTTTTTTTTTGTCTTTATGAGCTCATTGGCCAAAGTATTTACTCAACTAGGTAAACACTATAAAAATGGAAACCAAAATGCTACCTCTAACAGAATTGTTGTTCCAAGATTGGAAAGACTCCCTCCCACATATTTACTTACATCAGGCATGTTCATATATGAGGGATGCTCTTTTTGTCTTTCTGCAAGGCAAGGCTTAGGTAAAGGATGCAAAAGAATTGTTCCTAAGAGTGCTGATGTTAGAAGTTTATCAACATCTTCATTAAGAGTATGCCCTGGAAAGTTCACCACTCAGAAAACTGGACTGCCTTAGAGCTCAAAAGAAGGTTGAAACCACCTACTTACAACTCATTAATTTTACAGAGTTTTTTTTTTTTTAAGTTTATTCATCTATTTTGAGAGAAACAGAGACAGCACGAGTTGAGGAGGATCAGAGAGAGAAGAGACAGAGATTCCAAGACAGGATCTGTGCTGCCAGC